>NC_134402.1:270234084-270551874 GCF_038048845.1 Mixophyes fleayi
ATGTGTAAAAACATATTAACCGGCATTAATGTTATAAAGAAATCTGCTAATAAGGATGAAGGAGTTGTGGGCTGCAAGTGAATGATTGGGGGGGGGGTCTGTTTTCCCTCACTGGAGTAGAGAGTAACTGTTTAAGAAAACAATACAGCAGTTTACATGCATACTGCATTTACTAATGCAATGATCCAGATCTTTCATATTCATTAAGTACAATAGACCATACATTGTATGTGTTACTGTGAACAACCCATTAATGTTCAATTCTGCATAAAACTTACTGGTCAAAACGAGTTTTACCAATGTAGGTGTATTTTACCTTTCACATATCGGCTCTAAAATATTGCAGTGTCAACAATGAAAAAGCAACTATTGCATAACATTTAACAGGCTTGTATTTTTAGCTGTGTCGTAGATTTATTGCTTTATAAAATAACTGATAAACCGAAGCAATACTGCATTGCAAACATGTGAAAAATAATATAGTCATTTCTCTTCCGATTATGTTTTGAAAAGGGTGAAAATGCCTGTTATGTGTCTGTTCATTCTTATCAAGGGAACATAGAGGCATCAGACTTGTGGGCCTCTGTGTGTGTGGGAGGGACCATGGATGGGCTGTGGAGTCCTGCACTGTGGATAAGCAGCTGACTTCTGCCTTCCTGTGTTCTCTGTATCAGAGCCAGTCATGTTTCACCTTTCTGTACTATGTATGGAGAGGCGTGTTCATGACCGGAGGGTGGAGTTCACTGCAGTGTGACTTGTCAAAGTCTGCTAACTGATAGAGATTTGTTTGCCCATAGCTGAGAGGGTACAGAGGCTGTCTTTTCTGTCCTGATGAATATAGTGACAAGACGGGCTTGTTCTCTCTTGTGAGTATACCACCTCCTCACCCACATCTGCTTGCACTGCTGATTATTAGTAATAGGGTTATATAAAAACATGACATGTTCATACCCTCACATTGGCAGGAGATCATTGATTTTATTTCTATTTTTTCTGACTATGAAAAGCTTAACTGTGTAACTTCACTATACTGTATATACTAGGCATGAGTTGGAAATGATCACATAGCTTGTACTATATGGTGTGCTTTAAACACTTGTGGCTGACCTGGCTGAAATTCCTTTCCTAAAAGTGTAATGCACGTCCCTTCCCTTTCACCCACATACTGTAAACTTGTAAGAATGATTCTTCTTCAATTGATAGAACCTGTTTGAACCTCAGTGAAGAGTTACCAGTTATAAAGTCTTTACTTCAGTGTATTTTTTTGTTTGTTAATTTGTTGAAAAAATGCTTGTGACAGCTATTATATGCCTGAGGCAGTCATGATGCTTGTTCATAAGAGCACCTTATCTTTTGAAGTAATCTTCTCGTTTACCTCTCTGTCCTACTAATTTAAATGTTTTTGGGCTTACCTTACTGATATTACATTTACTTTTAGAGTATGTGATTCTTACTGATTATTCCATTTGGTGCTTGGTTTGGTACTCAGTTACTCTAAGGCAGTGTTGGCTAACCTGAGACACTACAGGTGTTGTGAAACTACAAGTCCCAGCATACTCTTCCAGCAATAAGCTGCTATATATTGGCAAAGCATGCTGGGACTTGTAGTTTCACAACATCTGGAGTGTCACAGGTTAGCCAACACTGTTCTAAGGGGTGAATTCAGTTAGCTGCTGATTGCCTCCGGCACGATTGTGAAGGGACTCCGCAACGATGTATCATTGCAGATTTCTCGCGAGGAGAAATCTGCAGAGGTACCGTAGTACCTAAAGAGGGGTGCAGCTACGATGTTTGGTGGAACATTGCAGCTAATTAAATTCCCCCCCCCCCTAAGATTGCAAGTAGGTGCAGAGTTTGCGCTGAACCACAGCAACCAATCAGAAACTTCCTTTCACCGTCCAACTTCCAGTAGACAGATAAAAGTTGATTGGTCATTTCAGTTTAGTGCTGTTTTTGTTTTTTTGTTTTGTTCCCTTTCTTTGCACTGAAATTCTTTGTTCTATACAAAATAATGACAGTTTTCAGCTACAGTCACTGCTTCGTCTTCATAAACAAGATGTAGGCTCGGGATTATAGTGGATGCACCTGAATGCATCTTGAGACAACTATTACTAGTACAAGAGAATTGGCCATAAGGCCAATGTTTGCAGATATGCAATTTATAGCTGGGCCCTTTAGCTGCTATAGAAGGTCACCTGTATGATTCCACCCAGTGGTGGAACAGCCATTGGTGCTGCAGATGTGGTGCATCGGGGCCCATGGAAATAATGGGTCCTGCTGCATGGTAGATGCAGAGGGCTGGGGGCCCCGGCTACCACCTCCCTGCACCGGGGCCCGCAGCTTGTTAGTTCCGCCAATATGTTCTTTTTAAAGACAGCGCCTACTAATTTGAGTTGTGTGTAGCCAGTGGTGCCCCTATTCCAGTATGACTTTTTCTTCTTTTTTTTAATAATAAGATCGGCCGGTGTTCATGCATTATGGTTCATTGTATGGACTTATTCGCAATCTTTGGTAATGATTTGTAGCATAAATTATTGATTTCTGGTAATGATAGTGAACTTTGTAGAGAACGCTATAGTTCGTGCAGTGTATAGATTTTTTTATAGTGGGTGTTGACCGTTTTATAGTGTGTGCGGATTCTTATGTTGTATGTTGGGGGTTTAGTGCAGTGTGTGGGAGCACTTCACCTAGGGGAGAATTCAATTGGCCGCGTTACTGGTAAAAGTAACGCGGACTGCGCATTTTTACCGTTATTATGTTAATAATGCGCTCAATTACCGTTATTACGGTAGAAAGCCGGGTTAAAGTCACCCTAATACCGGTAATATCTTTAACACCGCGCTAATTTGGAGGGAATTGAATTCTTCCCCCCTAGTGTTGATATTATCATTATTGTTTATTGATAAAGCAGCACAGGTTTGGATTGTGTGCAAAACATTTTACCTCATTTTGTGATTGTTGCCTCAACCAGTCCTGAGCAGTCTCATGATTGGTCATGAGACATTAGTTCAGCAATAACTAACTTCTATATGAAAGTTTTGGTTTTGTTAATCAAATGATATTTTGGACAGTTATATGCTCCTTGTTGGGTATGATTTGCAGTGCATTAATTAGTTCATGTTTAAAAAATACATTCATGCCATCCAAGCCACACCCACTATCATGCATATTCACAAATATCAATATGCCTGATGACCTATTCCTCCCAAAAATGTGCGCGCTTCGACATTTTTGGGGACAGTTCATTTCATATTGGAGTTGATTGTAGTTTAGATTACAAGGTACAATGTTTGCAGTCTGTAGTTAAGATTGCAATTTTACAATGATCCTGTATAAACAGATGGGCAGAAGTCATGCAGTTTGTACATGTAGCTAGGTAGTTATGTTGTTTTGTGAAAAATGTCTTGTACATAAACATACTTTACTGCATAATCTTTCTATACTTTCCTAGGATCATTACAGGATGTTATAGAGCTTGCAAAGGAAAATACCATCTAAACTTTCCACTTGTTTCTTTCACCAACACCATCCATGCTGGACATAAACACAAACCAACTTCAACCAATGTATTAATTCTTAGAAACAGGGATTCTGAAGATATCTTTTAGGTTTATGTATATGAAAATCATGTTGGATAAAAATTGCATCGACTTAGTTTCTTATTTTACTGCAAATTTGTACTAATATAATAAGCTGGTAAAATGGAAACAATTTTGTGTCTCATACAAATAGAGGTAGTTTATTACATAAAAGTTTTCATGATTTAATTATTTGCAAAATGTCACATATTTTAGGACCGCTAAAATCAATATTTAAATCATTCATATAACACAAAGGTGGAATTCAATATTTAATCTTACCGTGAATTTTTCATAAAGCTTTGTAAAAATGTAATTTGGTCTTCACTATCACTGCTGCTAATATAGGACACAGGGTCAAATGATAAAGCACAGGTTGCTCGCTGTCATTTCAATGGCAGCTGCATTCTGTACAGAGATTTTTTTTTTGTTACTTAGAAGATTGATAATCTAGTTACACGTCTGGCTTTACCCTGGCACAGTAATGTAAGATGGTGAAGCACCACCATCCTGCTCAATGATTGCTTTCTCTAAATTAATGTTTCTCAACTCTGTACTATAGGGACCCTAACAGTGCATATTGTGTGAATTTTCTCTTAGGTGCACAAAACATACAGTAATGCAGTGTATTGAGGTTGTGTTTGAGAAAACACTGTTTTGGTAGACTGTAGAGGAATCATGTTGCTGAGGATTAGTTAACTTTTTGATAATCTGATGGGCTGCGCTTACAAACTGCTGGTCATATACAGTTAAGCAATAGTAAAAACACCATTTGGCATAAATCCTTAATTGTTTAATTTAATAAAAGCAATCTATAATAAATAGCAATATGCTTCTCACAGAATAGCAGAACCACTAGCTCTTCTAATTGAATTCCAATATTTAATGACATTTAAACTATGGGGCAGATGCAGAGTTGGTCGCAAAATGACTGTAAACTACTCAAAAAAAAACAAAACACACACATTACTAGCTTTTTTCTGCCCATGTGGTTTAAGCCAAGTACTCATCATCCGCGTGTAGTTGCACCTTGCCCACCTTATGTGTGTGTCTGCATGAGCTTGGCCTGCGTTTCCACGCCACTTCCCTCCCCCACTCTGCCTCAAGAGACACAGATCTACATTATTGCACCCTTTTTTTTTCTACATACGGTAGATACGGGGCCAGATTCATTCATGAAAGTAAGGCAAAAAAAGGAGTAAATTGTCTCCTGGACAAACTGTTACAATGCAAGGGGTGCAAATTAGTTTATTATTTTGCCCATGGCTTAAATACTGGCTGTATTTTCATGTAGTACACATACTTGATGGCTTTATTTTTGCACTGAAATTTAAAGTTGACCTAGGACAGGGGTTGACAACCTTTTTGCTATCAGTGCACCGGCAAAAATATTTTCAAGCCCAGGAGTGCCAGTTGTACACATAAACATTGTGACAGGATGGATCACCTATGACACCCTGTCTGTTGTTGCTGGGAACCGGCTGGGCTTACTTTGCCACCGTTCACTTTCGTTATCCGAAATGCGCCCTCTAACCGCAGTAGGAGGGGCTTACAAATGCTGCCACCACTGGACTCCTTATCGGCATCCAGTACCGGGTTCCTTCTGGGTAAATATTACTACTAGGGTACCCCCTCTCAGGTACACCTGGGCTGGTATCCCTGACTGCTTACGATGGATCAGGGTTGCTGCTGTGTATACAGGCTAAACAGGTGTTTGTCACTTCACATAAAGACTTACTTAGCATTTCCTGCTATCAGCAAACAGACTTTCTCTAGCAAAGTTACAAACCCAAATAATGACATTTCCATACAAAACACAGCCCAATGTAACACGATAAATGCATTTCAAATTATACATTGGTGCCTGCACCTCTGGTTGAAAAAATAATTCTACAATACATTATTTCTACATGATCCAGCCACAAATAAGCTATTTATAAGTGATCCAGTCACAAACATATATATTGATTAGGAAGTGGGCAGATGCGGGAGAACGCCCTGCTCGTCCGGGAGACCTAACCAGTTTTCGTGAGTCTCCCGGACATTCCGGGAGAGTAGGCAAGTATGTTTTAAAATTACCTCCCCCCTCCAATGCAACATGCTTTTGCCAGGGTGCAAATTCACTCCTATTTTTTGCTTTCCTTTCCTTAATGAATCAGGCCCATGATGTGCTCTCGGGTTGAATACAATCTAAAAACAAGTTGTGGTAGTTTCTTTTTCTTGATGTTGTGGTGGAGGTGCACCTTTAATCTGTCCCATGACTGAATAGTCCCGGTTCATCACAAGAGCTGCCCTTCTGCACAGTTTTATGTCGCTTCTGGATTCTTTTAGGAGAATATATTTGAGAAGTGAGAATTAATCTTTGATACAGTATGGTGTTTTGTGCTGCTTGTAAGAGGGAAATGGGATGGGCCATGTTTCTGCAGTGACATGGATTTTTGCTGAGTCATTGGCCACGCACTGCTATTGTCATTTTTGTTGTTTTTCAGAAACCTTACTGATCTGTCCTTTCCTTGTACATTATAGTCACACTTATGGTATGGACATTAATTAAGTGATATTCGCCAATGAGTGGTTGTTTCTCTATTCTCTTCCAAAGTTCTGGCACACATTACTATATATACCATACTTGCCAACATAGGCAAGTTGTTTCCCGGGAGGTCCGGGGGGCAGGTGGGTGTGTGGGGGCGGGGCTAGAAGAATTGCATCATTAGCACCGCCCCCAAAACGGGCATCACTTATTTTTGACCAATAAAAACGGGGCAGGGTCACGACAACTTGTGCACAGCATCACTAAGCCCCGTCCCCTCTATTTAATTTACAGAGGCGACCGAGATTCGGGAGAAGTGACTGCTCTCCCGGGAGTCCCGGAGGACTCGCAGAAATTCGGGAGTCTCCCGGACATTCCGGGAGAGTAGGAAACCATGATCTAATATATCAATTGCCACTTACACTTATGTGGCTGTTTTCTTTTTTCACTTTGCAACCTATGCTCAATCTGTTTAGCTTTCCCTTGGTAGTCCATAGTTAGTCCTTTGAAATACTTTTCCATTTACATAATATACATCAATACATGAACAGCTTTAGATTGCTACTTTCATTCGTGACAAAACTGGGCATTTAGAAGTTCTCACTTGATTCTATGCAATGGGGAAGATTCAAGTTGCTGCCAGGTCCCTCACTGTGTCTCCAGAACAGTCCTTAGAAACACATCGCCTCGATGTTCTGACGGAAATCTCCGTTGATTTCCCCTCGCGTCCCATAGAGGTGCGCAGAAAAATGAGAGGAGATTTCTTAACTAATTTTGAATACATAGACAGGCGTGTTTTATTCAGCATAAAAGTAAGTTATTTGTGATATTATGCAGCTGCAGTTATAACGCTAATTTAACTATTTTTTACTGCATATAATTGGATGTGAGGGAACTATTTGTATTCACTTTGTTGTATCTTTTTACAAGGTATTACATTATTTTATTTTGTTAAGTCACTCAGTTTATTTATTTAGGTTAATTTTAATGTACAGCTAACTTTATGCTTCATTTAAAAAAAAACAATAAAAAAAAAAACATTTTTTTATTAAAAATTTTTTTTCAATAATAATTTTTATTAGAGTTTACAGTGTACAAGGTATACAAAACCCCCCCACATACATTAAAATAAAGGAAGGAGGGGGTAGAGGGGGATATAGGGAGGGAATGGAAGCACACCCTTGGGGCTCAGAGGTTTGTACTGTGTAATATTATAATTTCAAACATGGTATATGGATTATGCATTATCAGCCCTTATTGAAGACTTACTGGGGGGAGGATATAGGTGCGTTTGCATTAACCTGGGGGTCTGACACAGATATATAGTCATTCCATGGAAACCAAACCATATGTGGTGAGGAAGCCGAGGAAGAGTATGGGACACCTAGTGTCTCCATGTCACAGCTTATCTGTGTTTTAGCTATTACCTTGGCAACCTGGGGCAAAGTTGGGCTTCTCCAAGCCTGAGCAATCACTGCCCTTGGCGCAATAAAGATATGGCCAGCTATGTATCGATCACTATATGACAGTTGTGTCGGAAAGAGCTGTAAAAGTGCCACCCTGGAGAAAATGGGATTGATGTCTTAATTACCTGAGATACCATAGTATATACTGCAGACCACAAATTCTTAACAATAGGACAACTCCAAAATGTGTGTATAATGTCACCTATCCCTCCACAGTTCCGCCAGAAGGCTTTTGACTGCATTGGCTACATCTTATGAAGCTTAGTGGGTGTCAGATAAAGTCTGTAAAGTAATTTATAAAACATCTCAGAGGGATTTAAGCATGTTGACATTTGGTATGCATGTCGAAAAATTTGGTCTCATTGGCTCTCATCTAATACCATGCCTAAATCTCTTTCCCAAGCACATTGAGATGGGAGCTTCGCCAATTGGGTCCCAGAGTTGAGAAAGGTATACCAACAGGATATGGCACCTCTATTTGTCCCTGTCACTAGTCTAGCATAAAGATGCGATGGCGGGTGTTGTAGAGAGAGGTGCTGAGAGCGTAGTGATGTTAACCAATGACAGACCTGTAGATACTTATAAAAGTCCTGATTTGCTATATGGAACTGTTCCTGTAATTGCGAAAAGGATAGAATAGTCTGATCTAAAAATAAAGTTTTAACAGTGGTAACCCCTTTAGCAAACCTTTTATAACCTTTTTATTATTATTACTGCAAGGTTTTTTTTCTTTTTTCTTTTCTGAAACCAAGCATTTGGAACCTCTAGAAATCCTGCATTTGCTCCTGTGTCTCAGTGATTTTTGTTGATGGGATTGATGCTTTAACCACTAAGTACACAATAAAATGTCTATAGTTTAGGATTCAGTTTTTAGCATACACCATGTACTTGTGTTTGCATATCATTTATTGAAGGGGAGTATAAAACAATAGAATGGTATTATGCTCATGTTTAGGGTCCAATCATATCATGGACTCCGATATGGTAAATCTGAGGGCACAATTTATGGGCAACAGGTCCCCCTCACACCCAATGCTCTCCTGTTGACAGTATTTCCACTTGTTAGTCTATGACTGGTGATATCTTCTGACCATGTTTACTGTCCAGCCATAATCTGTGTGAATACTTCATTCAAGCTTTATCCTATAATGGTATGTGATGCTTCTCTTTAAAGGTAATATTGTATCAATTTGTGGAATCATATGACTGCAAAAAGCCCCTGAAAATTCTCAAATGTAATTGTAACTTACCCTGGCCATTGCATGTTGCCAAATATTGACAGCTATGCTACAACAGTTATACTGTATTTTACTACTGTTGCTTAATGTATACATAATTTCATATAATCCAACAAAATTTTGTAGTGCTAATGATCCTTCTAACCATTGTTTTTGCTGTTGGTTTTTTTTGCCTCTTACTCAGGCATATCATTTCTCAGAAGACTGTTAAACTGTTGCCATGAACTTTGTCCCTCTTTTATATACAGCAACTAGTGTAAATACAGAAACTACTGTTTAGCTGAGCAAGCATTTTAGTGCTTTACCCCATGAGTTACAAATTGAGTCATCCAACAAATGTCAGAGGTGCATTTTGAGACAAAAATACAAAATATTTTTTTCTTCATACCTACAGTATTAGTTTGAAACACCACCTGCTAAGTAAGACTACTTTGACAATAAAAATACATTGTGATGACAATGAGATGCCATATTCAGTCACTGAGATTTCAGCAAAGTTGTCCACATCGGAACGAATTGTCTGCTCTAATTAGAGGCTATTCATTTGATACTTGCTTATGAAATCTTGTGAGCCCATTGTTCTCAAGGACAACTTATCAGTGGAAGCCAGTGTGGCCACAGCTAAATGGTGGTGGGCACACATGAACTTTCAAATGAATAATGTGCACACACCAGTCAAAATATGACTTTCAAATAACTGCACTAATTTGTTTGGGATTATTTGTCTATATTGGGTTACACCCATTTGTAATTGTAATATGCCCCCTTCTCATTACAACCACCATAGTAGTAGATTGCATTTGAGTGGTTTGTAAAGTAGCTCCAATATCACAAGGATGTAATGCAGGACCCACAGTATGTGACACGTTGTCTCATTGTCTTTTAGTGCCTGGTAATTGTTTATAACATTTAACGGTCGCCAGCCAATTGCTTGTGACTGCGTGTCAATGCTCCACTGATGCTAATAGGTTTTTTCTTTGTTACACATGATCTTGAGTGTGTGTTTAAGCAAATTTTGTTTTTTCTTTTTTTACATTTTTTTTGATGAACAATGGTGGATACTTATTTTACAAACAAAACACATGGTTATAAACATGAGTGTAAGTCAGGCTTGTTAAACTCAAAACATCAAGTGTGCCAAATAATCAAAGACTAAGATTGTGTGGGCTGCAAGAAAAAGTCTTATACAATTTTGTAATATTATTAAGAAAAAACAAAAATAAAGTTTTTAATGTTTTCTTTCCGATGCTTGACACTGTGCCCTCCATGCTGCTTTTGCTCCCCTTCATCTGTCTCCCTGTTTCATACTGTGCCCTCCATGCTGCTTTTGCTCCCCTTCATCTGTCTCCCTGTTTCATACTGTGCCCTCCATGCTGCTTTTGAGTGGCAAAACGGACAACAGAAACGAGTGCAGTATCTGATGTGTGATCTAACTAGAGATGGTCACTGACTCCCGTGTTTTGGTTTTGGATCTGGATTACCTTCGTGTTTTGGTTTTGCAAAACCGCCCTTGCGTGTTTTGGTTTTGTTTTGCTATTTTTGAAAAAAATAAAAAAAATTTGGTCTAAAATAACCTAATTTAGTGCTCCACCAGTTTCTTAGATAAGTGAGGTAATTCTAAAGCTAATAAATTATGAAAAAAACAGTTTAATCCCTGGTAGGCCGTCCTTAATTCGAACACTTGCCTGCAAATTATACAGACAAACCTGGTTGTCTACCTCCTCCATCTTTGATTATTGGCAATGTAGCCATCGTCTTTGGGTGTATATTACACCCTACACTTGTAAAATTAAATGGACCACGGTGGTTTGGTGGCTATCTATGCCCCCCTCCGCCCTCCACTTGTAGTTCAATATAAACAAAGCAGCCTGCACAGACTGTGGAACTAGAAATTCGAATATACAAAGAAATGGACAAAGGCAGGTTGGTATCTGTCTGCATCAGATCCCCTCTCCACTAGGAGTAAAATAGAAAACTATTCAGCCATTATATAATCTAGAAAATAAATAGAAATTGAGAAAGGCAATTTGGTATCTGTCTGCATCATAATCATCAACATCCTCATTAGCGCCTTCGTCACCTCCACAAATCTCCCACTCATCCTCTTCTATTTCCAAAGTGGCATCCTCAATTTGTGTATTACCGGCTACACTCAGGCTGTTCAGGTACACATCAGCAGAACTGCTGAAAGGGCCCTTCTTTATGGGTACACTAACAGAATGCTCACGATAAGACATCCCACTGTTGGATGGACTCTCCACAGGGATTGGTGTCATTAGTGAATCAGAGCAAACATTATCCTATAATGCCTTACTGTTATGTTGCAGCTCGGCTTTGACGTGTAACAGTAGTTGTGCATCAATTGTAGACTCGGTAACTTTTTGGGATCTGCCATTAATAGCCAAAGGTGAAGACCTCATTCTCTTTTTGCCACTGAGTGTGTAGAATGGCATGTTGGCAATTTTTTTTTTATCGGCACTTAACTTTTGCTCAGTAACGCTTCTTTTTCGCTTCAACACAGTAAATTTTTTTGGGGTTTTTGTTTTTTTGGAATGATTTGGAACACTGTGTAGTTTGACATCGCCTTGCCCAGATGACGTACTGGGAACACTAACATCAGGACTGGTCACAGAACCTGGTTGCTCATTCTGATCATATGTGGACTGCTTTGAATTCATTCTGAGTGCAAAGCACTTGTAGTGGTAAAAATGATTTGTTAAAGATACTGCTGACAAATATGACTTTTGACAGCCAGAAATATTTATGCACAATTATGGGGGACACCACAAAAGCACTGGGGAGTGCCAAATATTAAAAAAATAAAATAAACCTCTATCCTCCTCTCTTTTCTAGCGATTGTTTACAGCAATTGAAATAAGAATATTGTATTCTCTGTCCCTGCTCTAATCAGCCGGTGACTACACCCTGCTCTCTCCCTCTGTCAAATGGCGATGGATTGCTGTGGAGGCGTGTATTTATAATCTTGAAGTATCGCGAGAACCGAGCCACGAGATCCGACGACGTCACGATTACGTTCGGCCTCGATTTGGATTCGGAGCGGGCGGGAGAGTACCGAGCTTCTCAGCTCGGTATTCAAATACCCAAAGTTCGGGTGGGTTCGGTTCTCGGGGAATCTAACCTTGTGCATTTGCAGACTCAAAGGAGCCCAAAGACATGCTCCTAAGTTATAATACTGTAGTACAGTGGATCCCAAACTTCCTCAGTTCGAGGCACCCGTAGGGTCTCCATAATTTTTTCATGGCACCCCTAAGTCAAAATATTTACCAAGTAGTCCCCCGTCCTGCTTACTCAGCCTACTGCTGGCCCTGGCCGCGGCACCCTTGTGAGATCGCCGCAGCACCCCAGGGAGCCGTGACGCACAGTTTGGGAACCACTGCTGTAGTGTTTTACTGGCTTGGCTTTTCACTATTGGGTTTCTCCAGAAGATGATACAAAGAAGCAATACAATAAGTCTATAGCTAAATTTGGTCTCTGTCATCACAGCAGCAGCACAGCCTTACACTATTCGCTGTGTATTATTATACCATTAGTTTAGCAGGAACGGTCAAGCAGGTTTTATTATAAGTGCAAAAAATAAGAATAATTTGTTTGAGAAATAACATTTATGTAAAATTAAAAACACTGCATTTGGGAAATTTGTTGTGATACGAATTTTACTTGTGTAATGAAAAGATGGAGTGAGCCACAAGCAAGAATGTCAGAAGTCACTGCTTACATTGCCAATACATTTATTCTTGTCTTATTTATTTCTTACACTCAGTTATATCACTATATCCATCAGACATAATTACCCTATACCATTCCGTGGTAAGGTTGAATAGCTCCCCATCAATGACTATTACATTTCATAAAAATATATTTCGACAATGACTTTGCCTGCAATAGCTGAAGTTAATATTATGATATCTGTCAACAGGTCTTGAAACAAGAACTATGAGCAACCCCTTTGAACAATTAGTAGAGGCACTCGATCCTGCCGAACCCGACAAGAAGTTCTTCAATCTCCACAAGTTAAATGATGCAAGATATGGTATTTGACACATTTAATAAATATGAACTATATTGAGTATTATTCTTATAGTTTTTGATCATTAATATATGTGAATTGATAGCATGTGTAAACACCAATGTAAAGTGCTCTCGCTGTAAAAAAAAAATGCACATAAGCCATTAACAAAATATTCCAGTGTCAATCTGCATTTGATTCACATTCGCACCACAATAAATGTGATGTTATGTAGCATTCTATCTGCTTTCCATATTGTTCATCCCAGTGAACTGCAACTTCTTGTGCTATTTCTTCGTGGCTACCACAGCTTACTGTAATTCTAAGTGCACTCATTTCTCTTAGCTCGTCTGCCCTTCTCCATTCGAGTCCTCCTCGAGTCAGCCATCAGGAACTGTGATGAATTTCTAGTAAAACGTAAGGATGTTGATAACATCTTGAACTGGAAAGTCACTCAGCATGAGACTGTGGAAGTCCCGTTTCGCCCAGCAAGAGTTATCCTACAAGACTTCACGTAATTATCATGTATTTTTGATATTGGTAATCTTCTACCACACACTACATACCTCTGTTGCGGGATTCATACTATGATAATATTTGTACTAGAAACTAGAGAGTGCTGCAAATTGTTCTATCAGCTATAAGCAGGGGTGGAAAATTATACTGTCGTAGAACATTATCACTTTTCTCAAGTGAATGGATTGAAACCATGATGCAGATATGTTCCCAGGCAAAAGCCATAGACCAGTACTCTTATAATTGTTCTCTTCTAGTCTTGTAATTTTATAAAAGATACAAACCGATTAACTTAAAAGAAAGGATAAAACAAAACAATAAAACAAGCCACTTCCACCATGTATAAAACACCAAAACAAATGAATTCTCAATTGTTTATGTATTGCTGCACATGCAGTGATTTTATAGGCATGGTACAGGTACAGTGCATATTTAATCATTATTGACAACAACCAACCATAAGTTTTTAACCCCAGCCACCTTTGTTATAAAAGTTCTCTCATCATGAACTACAGATATATATAAGATCTTCATAATTTGCAGTCATGTTGGTTTACCATGTTCCAGCATCCATATTTATAGTTGCGGTGGTGCGGGCGGCGCCGTCGCCCAGGGCGCGCCTACTACCTGCCTCCAAGAGACAGAGAGAGAGAGACATTCACTTTCAAGACTTTGAAGCTTCAACCCTTAATCCCGCAGTGGAATGCTTGTCCGTTCCACTAACAGGAAGTTCGGCATTTGGAACGCAAATGCCGAACTCCCTTTGAAGCTTCAAAGTCTTGTAAGTGAATCTCTCTCTCTCTCTCTCTCATGAAACATGTCACAATATATTAATCTCACTTAAACCTACACATATTAACTGCATAAAATATTACAATACCTATCGCTATATATTTTTGAACTATACCACTGTGTGTGTGCATATAACAATTATTTCACTAAAGTGCTAGCCACACCCACTTCTCAAATGCCAATCCCACTTAGATGGGGGGCGCCAGTGCCCTGTCTTGCCCAGGGCACTAAAATTTCTAGTTACAGCACTGGTTGCGGTAAAGAGAGATTCCAGTAATGTCTCATTTTTGTTCTTAGGGGTGTCCCTGCTGTGGTGGATTTTGCAGCCATGCGGGATGCAGTCAAGCGTTTGGGAGGTGACCCAGAAAAAATAAACCCTGTTTGTCCTGCAGATTTGGTGATTGATCACTCCATCCAAGTTGATTTTAACAGGAGGTGAGACTGTTCCAGAGCCTTCTGCTATCTTTTTGCATGAGTTGAATACATGTATCACTGTATGTCTATGATCTGTTTGTGTAGGTTGGGGTAGTATGTAATTGCTTATGGCTATGGGTGTACTTTTGTGGAAGACGGTGTCTAATGGTCTCAGCTGTGCAGGTGAACTACACAGTCTTTATCTTCACTATTGAGCTGAGATTTTGGACCTGGTCATAGTCATGGCCCAATCCATATTATGACCCGGATTATAGGCCTCAACCACTTAATGATGCAAAAACGGGTAATAAAAATTAAGTTTAGTCTTTCACATTTACATATTGTATTGTTTATTTTTATTTATTTATTTTGAAAATTTACTTTTTTATTTGTATGTGAACTTTTAAACTTGTCAAAATATATATAAATATTACTGTTTTAGTTTGGCTTTGTACAGTACTGGGTAATTAATCAAAGCCATGCTAGTAATTACTCACATACTGTATATGTGATCCCCTGCATATTCTCTGCCTAGGAAAATAAGACCTAAATACATTGCGTAATGTTCTTACAGCTCTCTATATTGAAAGGGGTCAAAGCCTTTGAATGTGAGCATTGTGCTCAGGGATATAGAATGACAATATAAACAGTATTTTCTAAACCCAGATTACTAGTTCTGACTATGAATGCTTGCTGTTAGTGGTAGTGCAGCTTTCACAGAGTGGAATTATTCTTAGTAGTTTATGCCTCTTGTTGTAGTAACCTTCTCTTTCAGCAGACTCACTAATCATTTCATGTTTCAGAGAATTAAAAATCCCCTTTATCTGCACGTCTTATCTTATCCTTTATTTTTTTAGAGATGACAGCTTACAAAAGAATCAGGAGTTGGAGTTTGAAAGGAACAGAGAGCGATTTGAGTTTTTGAAGGTTAGTATTTCAAAGGGTATATACAGTGGGTAAATACATGTTTACACGATGGTTTCAGCTTGTGCGATGTGCTTTAAAATTCTTTTTGTATTTGTCAAACGGAACTGTGCCACCTTTGCACTGAATAATGAAGGTGTGTAGTTATTGTTTTCGACCACAAAATGCGTTTTAAGTTCTGTAACTATAGATGGGATTGTTGTTGACTTGATGCTGATTTTAATTCCAGTGGGGCTCCCAGGCCTTTCAGAACATGAGGATCATTCCTCCAGGCTCTGGCATCATTCATCAGGTTAACCTGGAGTATCTGGCCAGAGTAGTGTTTTACCAGGATGGTTTCTACTATCCCGATAGCCTTGTTGGGACGGACTCGCACACCACAATGATCGATGGTCTTGGAGTCCTCGGTTGGGGTAAGTGGAACCTCTGCATTATATTTAAGTGCAAGGGTTGTTACGAGGTAAAGATGCACCCTTATGACTCGCATGGCAGTGTTATTGAAAAAAAATAATTGCACCTCATCTTTTTGGAAGCAGCATTGCTTCCAAAAAGTTTATATTTGAACTGAATTGGACATTGTTTAAATGATAATATAATAATAATAAAAATAATCTCAAGACTGTTTTAGAGGAGTTTTTTTGTTGTTGTTTTTTTAATATTTGATCTAGATTTGAATTGTTTAACCAGGTGTCGGGGGCATTGAAGCTGAGGCTGTCATGCTTGGCCAACCAATCAGTATGGTGCTTCCTGAAGTAATTGGATATAAGCTGATTGGGAAGCCTCACAATTTGGTGACTTCTACAGACATTGTGCTCACAGTTACTAAGGTATGCTTGTGGCTCTTGTTTAGTTTATTTGCTTCAGTGCTGTAAAATTGTACAAATATATATTGGCTGCCATTCATAGCAAAACAGTCTGAATGAGATTAAGGAATGACCGATCCGCTGATATGGGAACAAGCACACTTGTCCACTCACAAAATGTGGGTTATTAAGTTGAAAAAAATCCAAGGGTTGAACCATAGCATATAAACAGCATACAAATATAATAGCTGACTGATGCGTTTCTTCAGATATGTTTATAAAGAACTAGTTTTCAAAGGTTCAGTGAGATTTTGTTCTGCTATGTTGATAATAATTTGACAGTCTTCTATTTAGCATTTCAAGTAACAGTGGTGTGTTTTAATATATTGTAGCACCTCCGTCAAGTTGGTGTTGTGGGAAAGTTTGTGGAATTCTTTGGTCCAGGTCTTGCACAACTCTCTATTGCGGATAGAGCTACTATTGCCAACATGTGTCCTGAGTATGGAGCCACAGCAGCATATTTCCCTGTTGATCTAGTCAGCGTGCAGTATCTGCAACAAACAGGTATGAATGTCCCCTCAAGTTGGTGAAAGAAAGGACATAGAAGTAGAACTGGGTGATTTATATTACTTCGTTTAGCAGCAAAGGAACCAAATTGGACACAAAGAAGCACAACCAGACTTTTGGCATCATGCCACAGTCTAATGAATGGCAGCCTTGTTGGCCCTAGTGTTAATTAAGCCAGCATCTACTAAGCTTAGAAATTACATTTTTGACATCATCTAAATTCCTAGGACTAATAATTTATGCTCTGCTTATTATCCCTCCTTTATGTTCCTGGTCTGATGTGACATGGGAAACTGCATTCTTGGTGGTGGCCTATGTAGGGATTTTCTCTTATGCAAAGAAATAGTTTTAGATTACATTGAGATTAAACATTTTTGAGAAATGGTAAAGAATTTGTATGTGAACTTGATAAACTCCTTGCAAAACAAGGCAAGGGAAACAGAATAATGATTATGATGTTGTAAGCTTTCTCTACCATTTGTGTCATTTTGTCTAATTTTTCCAACCACAGAATATGATTTTTATTTGGAAATAATATTAATGCCACCATATTTTTGAATACCACTTACTTCTAGTCATCCATAGTCAGAAAGTTGCATATTTGGCTGATATTTTTTCACATAAGGGATGTCTTAGGCAGATAAAAGCCTAGTAATGTTATCTATAGGGCCTATGTGTTAAAAAAGAAGAGCAGTCCGCCTGTTACTCAGTCAGGAAGGAGGGAAGCCAGACTAGGGTCAGTGGACCGTATCCACAATGGAGCTGTGCCTGGTTTTCTGGGTACAGCTGCTTCTGTATATGCTACTCCTTTTCTGCTCTTGGGCAATGCTTACACGGAACAAAAAATATCCTTTTGCACCTGAGTAATTTCTAGCTCTTGACATCCGATCCCAGTGGGTATATCAGTACGCCAGAATGCCAACGTCTCTCAATCAGCCATTTATATCCAGAGGGTGTAGAATTGGAAAGACCAAACTTATATCCAGCCACATGGTTGCTGTATACATATATATATGTATATATCTTAGAGCACCTCCATCAGCTGCTGAGAATGACCTGAGGTAGACCATATGGCCTCAAGGATAAATCAGAAGGTTAATTTTTGCTGTGCATGCTCACTGGATTCTCAAGTGTTAAAGATGAACGTAATGGTGATCTTCTCATACTGCCTTACTGGCTCTTTAAGCCTTGATCCTAAGAAGGAAAGGATTATGAGAGAGTTATATAGACAATGGACCTTCATTAGATTGAGAGTCCAGCTGGTAAATGCAGATTTGCACCTCGGCAAAACTACTTTTGAGCTGCAGGGGGAGGTGCATCCTAAACTGGCCTCAGAGAACCGGATTGATATGTAAAGTAAAAATAAGTAAGAAATCTGGTTACCTAAAATATGTTTAGTTTTGCCAACCTTTTATAGAATTTACTAATATAATTGTAATTTGCTTTATCAGCTGCATTATATAAAGCAACATGCAATTAATGTTGTGCCCTTTTTAACTGCTGATTAGCAATGACAGAGCTACAGAAAAAAACACCACAGAAAAGCTAGAATTTACAATGAATAAAATGATACAATAAACCAATAAAAACGTAATGTCACAACTCTTATCCTATCGGGGAGCTCCAGCTTTGAGTGCTGGAGGGACGGTGCAAATCCCCACCTGGTTTGCAATTATTAGAGCATGCAGCCTGAATATAAAAATAGCCATTATTTAATCCAAAATATTATTACTCCAATACAATATCAATATTTTCACTCCTGTCTTCCTTCAAACAACTTCCCCGGCGTGGGACTCTGTCTTACAAATTCCAACAAGGCTGTCCTAAAGTGAATTTATTTCCATTAAAAATAACATAATTTCAGCCTGACTCTGGACTCTCTATGCTGTTTTCCTTCCCAGAGAATCTAAGTAGTAATCCCCTCTGAAACTTTTATTGCCCCTCTTCTATTTATTTGTTTCTCCTCTTAAAAAGGAAGGATAGGGACAGGGAACTGTGGGGATAATTGGGAAGTGTGTTCTCTTTTTCTTTCAGTCTCGGTGGCGACCAGTGCCCCCCCTCCCCCCCCCCCCCCCATTATATTGTTATAAAATGTTATAGTTTCTTGAGTATTCTGGATGACAATTGTATACTTACCTGTTGGTTTATTGTCAACCTCTGCCTACTTTATATATTTGCTTTTCAAATATTTTTAGCTTCGTTGACACATGCTCATGACATGTACTGTTCTCTGTTTATGTCTCTCGCCCCGCAAATGTACTAATTGTTGACTCTTATCTGTACATGATTGCTATTTTTTCAAAATAAATAGTTATAAAAAAAATAATAACATAATTTCACATGACAGCTGAAACTAATCTGTAATTAATCGCTGACATATCTTATTGAGCCGCCGTGTCATTACAAACAATTATCAGGGTAAATTTCAGGAGCATGTGATAATAATTAGTATTGTTGTTATAGGTCGTGAGGACGATAAAGTAAAATACATTCAGAAGTACCTAGAGGCTGCTGGGCTACTCAGGGACTTCAACAATACAGACCAAGATCCAGATTTCACCCAGGTAAGATCAAAAACCTTCAACATTTGATTCCTGAAAGTAAAAAAGTAGTAGTCAGACACACACTTTCAATGTGTAACTATTTTTATGGCACTGCTGTGTACTTTGTACCTCTAAAGAAAAAAAATACACAGTATACTAATTACCATGAAATTGGTAACTCATGATGTGTAATATTTGTGTTTCTAAGGATTAGTAATGTTACCATTACATCAGTTTTATAGTTTGGTGTGTTTTATAATTTTTGTATGGCTTAGCAGTCTGCACAGATATATATTGGCGAACGTGTATTGCAAGGAAACTATTGGTTGATTGACTTGTCAGTGGTTGTCCCCATATAATACCTGGTAAATTGGGTATTTGTACTAAGTAGTACTTGTCCGCATAGGTGGTGGAGTTGGACCTCAGCACTGTGGTGCCATGTTGTAGTGGACCGAAGAGACCTCAGGATAAAGTCGCCGTTTCTGACATGAAAACAGACTTTGAGAATTCCCTTGGAGCCAAGGTAAGAACATTTACTATTCTGCTGAACTCTGAATAGCAATTGATTTGCAGTTAATTTAGCAGATTATATGACAGATTGCCTATTGTATAACTACACTTGCATTTTGTCTTCACCTTACCGATTTTTCTTAGATTTTTTAGGAAGTTTGAATACTGTTTATTGTACATATTTACATACTTTAATGTTGTGATTCTTTTATCTTATGTGCCACAGCAAGGGTTTAAAGGTTTCCAGATTCCTCAAGGACACCATGCTGACAAAGTGAAATTCTCCTACAATGAGGCTGATTATGAGCTGTCCCATGGCTCTGTGGTTATAGCTGCTATCACTAGCTGCACCAACACCAGTAATCCTTCTGTTATGCTGGGTGCAGGTGAGTAGAACTTGTCCTGTGTACACTGATCCCTACCACTATGATCAGTAGAGCTGCTATTAGGCCTGTCATTACAGAAACTATGGGAGACAATATTTCTTAACTTGGTTAAAATAAACTTTGATGTGTCTATATATTATACTGAAGATCTATAAAAGGTATTATAAATCTAGAATAAGTAAAACAGTAGTTTTCTACAATCATACTTTTCAAAACATGCAGTAGTTCTGCAATATTCTATAATGTGAATTAAGTGGACTATCCACAATTTACTTGTAGAAACAGGTTTACTCCTCATATACAACAGAATGTTGTTAATATGTGCTTTAAAAAGGTATACACTTATCTGTGTGGAGTTTGTATGTTCTCCTTGTGTTTGCATGGGTTATCTCCGGGTGCTCCGATTTCCTCCCATACTCCAAAAACATGCTAGTAGATTAATTGGCTGCTTTCAAAATTGACCCTAGTCTCTGTCTCTCTCTCTCTCTTTTTTTTTTTTTAATACTGTAAGCTCCAATGGGGCAGGGACTGATGTGAAAGAGTTCTCTGTACAGCTCTGCGGAATCAGTGGCGCTATATAAATAAATGGTGATGATGATACACTCCAGATCAGTATCTCTCAACCTACTGTTCCACTTTTGATATTATTTTTATTTCATCCATTAGGGCTATTAGCCAAAAATGCTGTAGAAGCTGGACTGACGGTGAAACCTTATATCAAGACAAGTTTATCTCCTGGCAGTGGTGTCGTGACTTACTACCTTAGAGACAGCGGTGTTATGCCTTATCTTTCCAAGCTTGGGTAAGCATATAGATAATTTAGTGTTGGAACTACCACGATCCCAAATAGGTGCCCAGAGCCAAGTCACCACTTATGCAGATGGCAGACATACCTGTCACCATAACTGACCCCACTTGTCATTGACAGCCTGTGCGAGCCTGTGAACCCGGTGTTGTGGGCAAGAACCATTGCTGTTTGATTGAACTCTGTGAATTTAACATGGAATTGCTGGCGCTCTCATATACAATTGAGGAAATCCAATGATATCTTCAAAATATTCTCTGGAAGGATAGAGCCCTAGAGGCATAGGGGAGATGTCTATCAAATGTCATCTGCTTGTTTTTTAATTAGATCCTGTTCAATGTCAGTTACTGTTAGGTCCAGACTAAATTGATTTTATTTGTGCTGATAATAGTAGAGACCAAATAAAGCCATCTCTGACTATCCCCTCATTATAGAATTTAAAAAAAATAATAGTACTATACCCTAGCTGTGAGTTTGTAGTTACACAAATAAAATAACTGTTATCTCTGACCATTCGGTGAGATAGTCCAAACAAACACCTTAAATGGAAACTAAACCTTATACACATAGGAATTGTGTCTGTCTTATGTCGGTAAAATAATATCCTCATTGTGATAGAAAAAATTCTGTTCTATAGAGATAAAACCTACAAGAGCATTTTTGCTGTCCACTAGCATTACAGTCACGCAAAACAGTAGATGTGCAATTTGTGAGAAGATTTTGGTCAATTAAAGCCTTTCAATAGATCTCCTAGGACAAAAATGATTGGTCATTTTTATGTTTTTCACAGGAGATATATTTGACAATTTGTTTTTCTCCCATCAGCCATCATGGCAGCAAGGTGATTTTCTCACATGAGAATATGTGTCTGTGAATCATGGATGCTACCTCTCAGTTTTTACCTATTATCATAAAAGTGGGGTGTTAATTATATTACAGGCCACCAAATCGAGCTTGTCCCCCATGTCAAAAGTTGTCAGCCCTTCTCTGGCCTAGTGTTGCTATGATGCACTTGCAGCCTTTCCTCTGTGGGATAAATAAATAACTAAACCTATGACCTCATACAGCTTTTTTAAAAAGATCATATTAATTGATCATATTAATTTTTTTGTAGTATATTTGCTACATTGAATGTATTTTTTTGTCAAGCTTTGATGTTGTAGGATATGGTTGTATGACTTGTATTGGAAACAGTGGTCCCTTGCCTGAAACTGTTGTGGAAGCCATTACTCAGGTACAGTATGGCATTCATATACTATTTATTACAGTATTGCACAGTTGACCATATAGCTCCAGAATTGTATCAGAGAGTCGTAAGCCTTTAGACATTGTTTTCTTTTTAATATCTACATTTATCTATATCTTTAATAAACATCTGACATTATTTTTTTTAAAAAAAATGAATCTAACTACTGGGGTCTGCTTGTCTTCCTGCAGGGAGACCTAGTCGCTGTAGGTGTGTTATCTGGTAACAGAAATTTTGAAGGCCGCGTTCATCCAAATACACGCGCAAACTACTTAGCCTCTCCGCCTCTTGTCATTGCCTATGCCATAGCTGGGACCATCAGGATTGACTTTGAGAAGGAACCTTTGGGTAACCATTTTCCCTTACACTCCTGTCTTTCTGCAGCTGGCAATGTATCTTACTTATTTATCTAGTGTTATTTCGTCCTATCTAGATGTAGTCCATGGTTTCTCAACTTGGTGACTACACAGAACAGATTTGCAGATGTTATTGTGGTACAGATGGATTTATCAATAAGTTGTTCTTTTTGTATTCAGCATAGTGGTAATCATGGCTGTTATTGCCAGATTTGTGTGTAGCTCAGTTATATAAAAATGAATGTTTTTCATTCATCTCCAAATCTCACAAAGGTTAGTGTTTCTTATAGTGCTTCTGATTAGGCAGGAAATGCTGACACCGAAGGGCACACGTGTAACAAAAAGGAAGCATTTCTGAAACAAGGATGTTTTTTTTTTTTAATGTACTTCTGTATATGAATTTACCATTTGATAGCAGAACATTTCCTATAAATGTTTAATATTATAATTTACCCCTGTGTTGCAATGTCTCATAGGTATTAATGCAGATGGTAAACCAGTGTTCTTAAGAGACATCTGGCCCACGAGGGATGAAATACAGGCTGTGGAGCGCAAATATGTCATCCCTGGAATGTTCAAAGAGGTGTATGAAAAAATTGAGGTATAGACTGTTTGGTTTTTTTAACACTGTAACCGCATACCATACACAAACAAGGAGGTCAGCTTATTAATAGAAGTGTGGATGTATTTTCCCCACAGGGCAAGAAAAACTACTGTAAAATTATTTGATTTAAAATTATTGTATTTGTTGTTCCTCTTAAGACCCATGTGACCTGTTTCTATGCGTTTTCCTATCCCAGAAGACAGGCATTTCAGCCGGTTATGGGTCTTTGTGTAAGAACATCTAAGAGTTCAGAACATCTTCTCTGTATTTTTTGTAGTTTTAATGCTTTGAATTCTAAACTGTTACTGTTTTTTGAGTTATTGGAAGGTGTAATTGTCTGTCTTGCAGAAAGTCAATGAGAGCTGGAATAACTTAAAAGCACCTACTGATCAGTTATACCCTTGGGATCCCAAATCAACCTACATCAAATCTCCACCTTTCTTTGACAACTTGGTATGCATAACCTCTAATGTAGAACAAGTATATTATGTTAGTAATTTATTATGTAATAAATAAAAATGTGCTTGTTGGGTAAGCAATGCCTCATATGTTAAAGACAGTATAGTGTTAGTGCTTCGGCTTTAATCTTGGAGTAGGTGTTGGACTTGGTATTTTTGCCTCTTTACATAACAGCTGCACAAAACTTAAAATGTCCCTTCTTTTTTTTTTTTTAAATGGCTCTAGACAATGGATCTTGTACCTCCCAAACCAATCACTGATGCCTTTGTTCTCCTAAACCTGGGTGACTCTGTAACTACTGACCATATTTCTCCTGCCGGGAACATTGCAAGAAACAGCCCTGCAGCTCGTTACTTAACCAACCGAAAGTAAGCAGGAAACTGTACCTTCTAATGGACCGCACTTTCCAATGTGTTCTGTATCTGTATTGTTTGTTTGTAAGTGAGATTCCTGGCTTGGTTGTCTAGATATGGTTTCTGGTGAATGTATGAAGCTCTCTAGGAAGTTTATAATTTCAGGTAAACACTTTAAATGTATTTTGGGAGTGGGAACAACAGATTAGATACAATTTAATCCGCTAAACTTAAAATAATGTACTGGGGAGAATTAAACCTCTGTCAATGTATTTTTTGAGCAGTAGTGATAGTTAGAACTACAATTGGCTGAATATTCACACATAGTTCCTTCTCCTCTG
Source organism: Mixophyes fleayi (assembly GCF_038048845.1). Taxonomy (NCBI): domain Eukaryota; kingdom Metazoa; phylum Chordata; class Amphibia; order Anura; family Limnodynastidae; genus Mixophyes; species Mixophyes fleayi. The sequence goes on from NC_134402.1 coordinate 270,258,543, forward strand.
TCAAGTAAATAGTATTGTAGCAACTACTGTTTTACTGAAAAAATGATGTTACTGAAAGATTAGAAGATCCTTGCAAAATAAATTCCAGCAGATGTTGTTGGAAAAACAACCGTGAAGGCAATCAAGGCATGCTTGGGATAAGTCTATCCTGAGAATAAACTTCAATAAGTAAAATGAGCAAACTACATGGATGAATTTGTCTAACGTGTCAAGATCCCTCATATCCCAAATCCCTCATATCAGAAATCTTGTTAGTTGTTGCCGAAAAAATGTTGTGCTAAAATAGAATGAAAATTTTATTTTATTTTTAATTGGAAATATTTGCATAGTTTTTATTAAACTCAGAGTTTTTTTGTGCTCCACCTCTTCAGTTTTTTCTACTCCTTCCACCTGTTTTTGCTATCTTACAGTATCTATGGCCTACAAATCAGCATTCAGAGTAAGCCAGCCTGTGGGCCCCTACTATTCCCTCTCAACCTTGTAGCAGAATCCTCCAAAGCCCTTTCCTAAAGATATGGGCTTAACATTGTAAGTTACAATTGTGGTATATAACTAGATTGTCTATATCTGTCCTCTTCACAGCTTAACACCAAGAGAATTTAACTCTTATGGCTCACGCAGAGGCAATGATGCTGTAATGGCAAGAGGAACATTCGCCAACATTCGTCTGTTCAACAAGTTTATCAATAAGCAGGCCCCATTAACCATACACTTTCCTTCCAACGAAACAGTAAGTGTTTCAGAAAACGTATTGTTGTCAATATACCAATTTACAAAGTGTGGAACATTCTAGCTAAAAAATAAAAAGCTACTTTAGAACTATTCTACCATCTGGAGTATTATAGCCTGGTCTCTCCTCTGCGAGATGAGACCTGCTCCACAAAGCAGCTTTTCCCAGTGTTTCATGGCTAGTCTTTCATCCTTGCCTGAAAATTGGGGCTATGCGTAACATTTTGAAGGTGGGGGGGAAGGGCGAGTTAGTGGGAGAACCATTGAAAAGGTGCAGTCATGGACATTAAAGCTTCTGATCAGAGCCGTAACTTAGAATTCTAGCGCCTGGGGCGAGAAAGAGAAATGCCGCCCCCCTAGCCCTCAATTTTAACCAAACTAACCTAAAATATTCCTAAATTGCGCCCTGGGTGGTAGCCCCTGTCACACAGCTCTAGTTACGGCCCTGCTTCTGATGGCTCCAAATGCAAGCCTTTTGAAAAGGTGAACGAAAATGTTCTCCACTATAGATGATAGTGCATCTTAAGTCACAATTTTTTTTAATGTATCTATATTTGAAATGTGATTTCAAATAACAAATAAATAAAAACAATGCAGAAGATTCCAGAAGTGTGAATAATATGAATACAACTGATAATGTACAAAAACAATTACTGCACTACTATAATTAGCACTTATGTTCTTGTCCATTTTTTGTGTCAATTATACGTATGATTTGTGTACTTTTATTTTATTTATTTTTAATGTATTTGAAAGATCTTTTACTTTGTACTTTTCAATAATCTACATGATGTACTTTATTAGTACTCTGTAGTTCTAGTTAATTAATTCATGGTTATTTTTCATTTTATATATGGTCACCTGATCTGCATAAAGCTGAAGTAAATTGCAGTCAGGATATTATGTAGGTAATGCCACAGGGTGTACGTTTTGTGTTATTTTGCACTTCTGGAACAACTGTATGAGGGTGAATACAGCTGTGTAAAATGTGATCTTGTTGCTCATCTGTAAACACTTTGGGCTTGATTCATTAAGGAAAGTAAAGAAAAGAAATAAGTAACTGTGAACCTTGGCAAACCATGTTGCAATGCAAGGGGTGCAAATGAGATTATTATTTTGCACATAAGGAAAATACTGGCTGTTTTTTCATGTAGGATGCAAATACTTAGCTTTATTTTTACGCTGGCTTTAAAAGTTAATCTAGGACATGCTCTATCCCAATTATAGATCTGTTCTCACCTTTTAAATTTACCTCCCCCTCAAATGCAACATCGTTTTGCAAGGTTCAAAGTTGCTATTTTTTTTGCCTTACTTTCCTTAATGAATCAGGCCCACATTGTGTATCTAAATTAGTTGCTTAAGAGTTTGCTGCTGAGCAATTATTGGTTGGGGGAAGTGTAGAGAAGGGTGAATACATGGGAGATCCTGAAGTAGATAGGTTCATAGTTAGGAGTAGGGGGAAGAGTGTGAGGGAGGTTAGTAGAATTTATGCAACCCAATAAATATGCCCAATTTGCTGATATTAGATGTCAGTTCAGTACAAGCATTTCTATGGCAGAAAGCTTCCACTAGCAGCAAGGTGAATTGACTACTCCAGTAAAGGTGAGAACAGGAGAGTAGTGAAGGCCAGGTAGGTGCTGGCGGTAAGAAATTCAGTTATTAGGAGAACAGAAAGGGTAATCTGTGGACAGGACCATGATTGCTGAACCGTTTGCTGTCTCCTCGATGCTCAGGTTTGCCATATTGTGGATTGGGTTGATACCGATTGTTGGAAGGGGCTGGTGAAAACCAAGCAGTCATGGCACATCTCAGTACCAATGACAAAATTTGGTTAAGGGGCGGACTTCAGAAATAATTTAAAGGCTGTAAAGTTAAAGGGCTGCCGAGGTTGTAGTTTCTGAAATACTCGAGATGCTACACCTGAAAGACAGAGCTTAGAAAGGTTTCCTAAATGTCTGAGTTTGGTGCAGAAATGATGGTTTTAGGGAACTGAGACAGTGACACTAACAGCGACAGTGTCTACAGTAGGGACAGGCAGGAGATGATGGTTAGAGGATGGAGGAAATTTTAAACTGGAGGTGAACATAGAAGCCATAGACAATTAACAGGGCGTAGAGACAATAAGGGGGGTATATAAAAATATTAAATGTATGATAACAGGCTTGGAGTCTTACAACCAAAATGGAAGAACTATAATTTATAATGTAGGAAGATGATTAAACTGATTATACTAATAAATACTAACCACAGTGTTATGCTATAAGTAGTTAGGATTTCATTCAACTGCAATTAATATCATATTCAATCCATCTACAACATAAATGATTATGGGATATGTTGTTGCATGTTATTTATTAGTTAATTCACTTAACACAAAGGTAGAACTCTTTATGGACCTGTGACTTTTTTCCTAGGTTGATATTTTTGATGCAGCTGAAAAATACCAGGAGGCTGGCCATAATTTAATCATCCTTACTGGCAAGGAATATGGATCAGGGAGCTCCAGGGACTGGGCTGCAAAAGGACCCTTCTTACAGGTATGGTCAGAGCATTAGATTTTCAGGTGATGAGAAGCAAGGTTTCTTCCACACAGCTTCAGTGTGTAGGATTGCTAACATGCCTATGTTGGATGGGTATAAATAATTTTGCAGAGTGCTTCAATTTTAGATTTATGGTTTTACAAAGCTGTGGGTTTCAGTATGCTCACATGCTCCTGAAGAGTGAAATGAAAGTGTATGGAGAACCTTATTCCCCTGTCCCATCAGAGTGTGCTGGCTGTCAAGAGCTGCATACGCCTCTTAACTTCTCAGATTCTCCAGTGAGCATGCACAGTCATTGAGCCACTTGACTCTATGAAGTCATAGTTGCATTGCAAGCCAATGCTTAGCTGTCAGATATTTGTGAAATCCAGCCACCGACGTGTCCTGTGTCCATCAATTTTCAGATGGAATTGTTTGGGGATCCATATTTGTCAAATATGACATAACACATTAAGATGCCCTTTAAGATTCAGGACACCAATATGAACTTGGACATTGCTGACAAGAAGAGGCTAAATAAACAATTGAGTGCATGCTTAAATAATTATAAAATAATCTTTTATGCAGGGAATTAAGGCTGTCCTCGCTGAGAGCTATGAACGCATTCACCGCAGTAACCTTGTAGGAATGGGGATAATCCCTCTGCAATATTTGCCAGAAGACAATGCAGAGACATTGCGACTCACTGGGCAAGAGCGTTACACCATTCTCATTCCCGAAGATAAAGATCTCCGACCAGGCATGAATGTCCAGATAAAGGTAAGGACCCATATGATTTTACTTTGTAGACAAGAAGTTAATGTCTGTTGCCTCATTTTGTAGTGTCCATGAGTTTCTGTGTGAACTCTTTTATTTGACTTTGTGATTATTTTCCTTGATCAGTAAGGTTAAATTACATTATATATAGACTAATTTACACATATCGCCAAACTGGCCTCTTTCATTAAAATAATTTGGTTTACAAGACCAGTGTTACTCTGTTGGGTTTATAGTACAGCTTGAGAACATTAAGCAGAAACAGCTGATTGTCTATATCACAACATAAATGTGCTCCAATTAATATATATGCATAAGGCCAGTGGTTCCCAAACTTTTGCAGTTCGCGGCACCCTTAGAGTCTCCAAATTTTTTCAAGGCACCCTTCCAAAATAATTACTGAGCAGTCCTGTTTTAGAAGTAGTTGGGTCAAAAAATTGTAATAAGTATTTAGGTCACGACAGAAATACTTATTTAGTTGTATGCAAAAATGCCCCTCTGCATCCAGACACTCTGCCCCCTCTGCATCCAGGCACACTGCCCCCTCTGCATCCAGGCACACTGCCCTCTCTCACGTTGCCCCCTCTGAATCCAGGCACACTGCCCTCTCTCACGTTGCCCCCTCTGCCCTCTGTCTCCCTCCTCTGCCCTCTCTCACGCTGTCACCCTCCTCTGCCCTCTCTCACGCTGTCACCCTCCTCTGCCCTCTCTCACGCTGTCACCCTCCTCTGCTCTCTCTCACGCTGTCACCCTCCTCTGCCCTCTCTCACGCTGTCACCCTCCTCTGCCCTCTCTCACGCTGTCACCCTCCTCTGCCCTCTCTCACGCTGTCACCCTCCTCTGCCCTCTCTCACGCTGTCACCCTCCTCTGCCCTCTCTCACGCTGTCACCCTCCTCTGCCCTCTCTCACGCTGTCACCCTCCTCTGCCCTCTCTCACGCTGTCACCCTCCTCTGCCCTCTCTCACGCTGTCACCCTCCTCTGCCCTCTCTCACGCTGTCACCCTCCTCTGCCCTCTCTCACGCTGTCACCCTCCTCTGCCCTCTCTCACGCTGTCACCCTCCTCTGCCCTCTCTCACGCTGTCACCCTCCTCTGCCATCTGCCCCCCTCCTCTGCCATCTGCCCCCCTCCTCTGCCATCTGCCCCCCTCCTCTGCCATCTGCCCCCCTCCTCCGCTGCCATCTGTCCCCCTCCTCTGCCATCTGTCCCCCTCCTCTGCTGCCATCCTCTTCTGCCATCTGTCCCCCTCCTCTGCTCTCTGTCCCCCTCCTCTGCTCTCTGTCCCCCTCCTCTGCTCTCTGACCCCCTCCTCTGCCATCTGCCCTCCTCCTCTGCTCTCTGACCCCCTCCTCTGCCATCTGACCCCCTCCTCTGCCATCTGTCCCCCTCCTCTGCTCTCTGTCCTCCTCCTCTGCCCTCTGTCACCCTCCTCTGCCACGATCCCCCTCTCTCTCCTCTGCCCCGCACCAGCTATAGAAAAAAAGAAAGCAAACAGAAACGTACCAATCCGCGCGGCACTAGGACCCTGCAGCCTCCTCTCTCGCGCAGCTGTCACTGACGTCGATATTCAGTGACAGCTGCGGGAGAGAGGAGGCTGCAGGGTCCTAGCGCCGCGCGGATTGGTAAGTTTCTGCTTGCTTTCTTTTTTCTAGGGCTGGCCCGCGGCGTACACTTTGGGAACCGCCGCATAAGGCAATTCCTGATGTGATGGATTTTTTCAGCCGCAGCACAACACTCTCTTACAGCCATTATCTAGTGAAACTCTCCACCTTATACTGTAGTTGCTACTTCTAAATTCACACTATTGTGCACCCTACACAGCTGTGTTATGCTAGACATGGATTGTTTTACAGATTTAGAATTGCAAGGACAGGTCTCGTTTCTGCATAACCTTTTCCAGGTGCATTCACCTACCTACTTCATGTTCTGCTTCTCCTCCCTCAACAGCTGGATACAGGAAAGACTTTTGAAGCCATCATGAGATTTGACACAGATGTTGAGCTTACCTATTACCGCAATGGAGGCATCTTGAACTACATGATCCGTAAAATGGCCAACTCTAGTTAAAAGAAAAAAAAGGTCTAGAACATGTCCAATGGCTACGAAGTGTGGAGATAAAACAAGTAATCAGCTGTGACGCAATCTGCCTGTGGCATTACTAAAATGTAGAACACACACAGCTGCAGTTGCTGCAATCCTCCACTAGAGGTTAGCCGTAGTTTACACTTTGCTGAATATTATTTTAGGCTGGAAGAAGGATATGCATATACTGCCATATATCTGCAGATTCCTCACATGACAGCAAAGTGTTGATTCAAGAAGTATTTGTGATCAGAGTAAAAACGAATAGAGTCCAACATACCCCTCAATAATTTGTTGATAGAGAGAAGACACAACAGAGTAGAAGATTTCCACTAAAGGATGAATTTTGGCAGTAGCACCTTTACTACCTGAGATATCGCTATTGGTCTGGAGTGAGGTGTGTGAGCTGTCCTGGTTTCTATACTTCATAGGTGTTACACCCATGAAGCCACTTTCTATTACAACAGCAGCACAGTCGCTGAGCATGGCCTTGCTCCATTGGTGCTGCACCAGTGTATGTGAAAAGGTGGTGCTAATGCTGCACGCATATACTTAAAATGAACCAGTGTGGGATTGTTTTGCTTGTCTAAAACAATGCCACTCCATCTATTGCTTGTAATGAAGTGACTACTGTAGAGGGATCCTGAGATTGTAAGCCATGACATTGTCTAAATGTTTCAATTCTACTTGAAAATGAATAATGTACCTGTTTTGAGATCACATGTTACTTTTCTCTACACCTACAGAATATTTTCCCTAGTAAATTTTAGTTGGTTTTTTCTGTCATTATCTTCAAACATAATTGCTTTGTTAAAAAAAATAAATCAAAATAAATCTATTTAAGAGTTGTGGATTTTGCAGAATCTTTGTTTTTATTTAACTAGGGGAAAGTCCTGTTTATTTGACATTTAGTTCCTGCTTTTCATGTAATAAAAGTATTCCAGCTGAAATCAAACAATTCAAACTCCATATGCATTTATTAAGTATTGGGAAATAATTAAAGTACATGTATGTGATTTAATCAATAAGTAACAATATTTTAAATAATAATAAAAAGTTATAAACAGCTATAAATCTAATATTGAGACATTTTGGGTGCTTTTTCAAGGGCATACAAATTATATAGATATTGTATGCAATTTCCAAAGAATAGACAAAACTAATTTCCAAAGTATACGCCCAACCAAATTCCAAAATATGTCCCTCTGATCACCTGTTACTGGTTCATTCGATTCATATTTCAACAGAACTTGTGGTTTCCCAAAGATCTAATTGAGACTGCAGTGACAAACTGTATTCAGAAGTATCAGCATTTTTATGCCTGCTATATTCTGCTATATTCTGCATAACCAGATGTCATCACCTGTTGGCATGGAGAATGGGCGATTTTGGATGTTTTCTTCTTGTCGCTAACAATATGGTTGGTTGCTGCTGAGGGCACAGTTATTTCATCAAGTCTACTGCATCATCAATTTCTCCTAGTTGCTTAAAACCAGAAAGAAGTTCGGACTCCTAGACCCAGTATACATTTCTGAGACAGTATGGTCAGGTCTTCTTAATCCCTGAAGATCCAGGAAAGTTGACATGCACTGGGTAGTTATACTAGATTAATGTCTGGTATGGCTACACAGTCATCTGGCCAAGCAGACAAATAGTTAATGAATTATGTATACCCATAGCTCTCTTTCTGATAAGAAGAATCCCTGTATGGATGTAGTGGAAAAGAGATACCAATTTAGTCCTGGTTGCCATATTTCACCACATTTTACCATATATCATATATCACCACATTTTACCATATATCATATATCACCACATTTTACCATATATCATATATCACCACATTTTAATCTAAGTACCAACTTCATAGTTTGATGCTTTTAAAAAAGTACATATAGGTGTCATTTTGTCTTCACTCCGAGTTAACAGAGAATGATTCTTGTATTTCTTCTTGTTTAAATTCTTTCATTCTAAAATCAACTTTCACCCATTTCTTGAAATAAATCTGAGACCCATCTGCGTTTTCTACCACAAACTTGTCAATTTTGATGAGTGGTATGTTCTGGAAGCTGAGGTAGTTGCCAGCCACTCCCCAGTCGTCTCCACATTTGGGATTCTTGCAGAATATTTTAAATCGCTTCTCGAAGCCATTAAATGTATTTGGATTTGAATGCGGTTTTGCATAATACTTGTCCTTGAAGTCTTTATCAATCACTGTGTGATGGGAAGACTGGTACAGAAAACAAAATAATGTGTTAGTGAATGGTGAGAATTGGGTATAAATGCTGGATATAGGTGATACGTGTTGTCTTTTATGTTAATACATAATAGGAGCACTACACGTAACCTTTGTAAATATATCTATAAAAGTGTCATAAGGTTACCAGAATTTAGAATACTGGAGCAAGGTTTGTTCATGGGAGTGACCTTTATTATTTTTATTTTCTTTTTTTCCTGATCCTGGGGGGACATTTTACAATTGGCGAGTTGTCATCACTTCAGTGTTCATTAGGAAAACTTGTATTATTAGAAATTATATATCCCTTACTGTTAGTCATAATAATTATAAGAAATTGCCCCCGACTTCCGTGACCTGCATAAAAGCACTCTGCTTTTATATGGTCCCAGAACTCCTCAGTGGCTTAATAATAACTGTTAATGCTGAAGAGTGTACGGGAGGAGTACCGCGGAGCAGCAGTTCAGCAATGTAATTTACTGTATACCAAAACTGAGCAACTGGTTTGGAACTACATGTTCAAGCATGCCTTACCAGCTGCTGGTTGTCTGGACAGTCTTTGACTTGTAGTTCCATAACAACTGGAAAGCCACGGGTTACATCAATTTGTTGTAGAGCGAGTGCATAATTCGGTTTATAGTCTAGTGGATTGTAAAATGTTTTATGAAAAATAATCTTGTACCCCCCTCGATCCAAACCATTATTGGCAGGTTATGGCATACCCACCATATGATATATGGTAGGTATTCCATGCCATGTCTGCGATGGTCTTTAAATTGGTTTAACTACACATTACCAGTATAGTTAAACCAATTTAAACACCTCAAACACTATATGTCCACATTTGATATATAACTAAAATATTCTCAACTTACTCGAAACATAAGGAAATAAGTGTTGATTTTTTATTTCGATTTGACATTACTTTGTTTGTTTGTTTGTTTTTTTAACTAGGAGAAACATTGTAGACTGATTTCTCAATTGCCAGGATTATTAGGTTTTGTGTAACTGGAACAAATAATAACTGATACAGATATGGCAAACACATCTGTACTGCATCTTCTGACATCATACATGAGTGCATATAAAATGCATTTATTTCAGATAAGCAAGGTTTACTTTTATTAAACATCCATGGGTCCTTGCTGACAGTACAGTATGTGAAGCTCTTTCACTTACATTTATAGTTCTGATGTCATCTGTGTTGCATGCAAAAGTTTTGCATCTACCACAAATCAGTCGTTTATTTTCCTCTGTAAGTTCCCGGCCTTTGAAATTCTTTGTGAAGTCACGAAGTTTCTTTTCGTTTCTTTGGGATATAAGGTTCTGCATAAACAAAAGTTATATTTAGATAGTAAATGATAGATTTATAAATGTCCATTTCTGCTAGCACCTTTATTCTTTTATATCCAAGAGTACAAATCGGAGGTGGGGGCCGACAATGTGAACACAGATCAGGGATAACACTTTTTTTTTTTTATTCCTTCTAAACTTTTTTTTTAGAAGGTCATTGAATTAGTAATAAATATGTGCCCATAAACCTTAATTCAGACAATTGTCATATTCTGTTTTTCATATTCAACTAAAAGACCATCAGGCTACACTTTTGACAATGCATATAATTCGATAAAAGCCTGCACCCCATTTATAGTGGTAAAATGGCAGATGCAAAATTCTGTTATAGCCCACTGTTACCCAGAACTCTACACCCTGGTATTCTTAGGAAAATCACTGGATAATTCCATACAAAAAAAAATACTGTTACAAAATGCTAATAAGAAAAGTCATACGAGAAAAAAACATCATGTTCCCTGTTCTTACTTTTAGAGCTCACTACACACACAACACATACTTTATTCAAATAATGGGTGATCAGTGTAATCAAACCATCATTTTAGGCTGTTCATTTGCTACAAATGTAGTGATAGTTAAATTTAGCTTATCACATAACCAAACTGAAAACCAGTCCCCAAAGATTGCTTACCTGGAGTATGACATTCAGGCCCCCTAGTGGGTCCCACAACATCATCCCTTGCTGCATACAGGCAGCAAAGCAAGTTGGTTGAAAAAAAAAAACCCCACGGTTGGAAAGAGCAAGTACAGTCTGACGCTGGAAGACCCCACAGGAGCGCCTCAATGCCATCCCAATTAAAGAATAATTCCACCCAAATCTGAAAACAAGTTTTGAGTGGAATATCCTAAGATTACTGTTTTATGAAATCTGCAATACCATAGGAGCCTATGCCAGTAAATGTTACCTGCTTTACAAAATCATCCGTTTCCTGTTTCTGTAATTGAGCAACAGCTTCATTCATCAACTGCTCATGTAGCAAGTTATATCTCTCCTTCTCGGCTTGCTCTCTCTTACTTGTGATAAGAAAGCATTTGCTGTCCTTTGCTCTTCCTCGACCTGTGTGAGACACCATATGTATATGTGTATGTGTATATATATATATATATATATATATATATATATTTTTTTTTTTAAAGTGCACATATTTTTAATTAAATAAGGCTTACATCACAATATTGCAAGAAGCTCATAGTCATGCTTTAGCTTCAGTATGAACTATGTGTTTAGAGACTACAGGGAAATTAATAGTCTGAACTGCAGGACTCTTATTGATCATCCAGTGATCTGTGTGTGACACCAGTCCCATCTGTCAATGTGACCAAAATAGTTACACAGCTCCAATCAGATGCTGTGTTTATTCAATCTAAGGTATGTTTGAATAATGAAAGCACCATAAATAATATTAAAGTACCAAGTTACTATATGTAACAAAAAATTACTAATTACATTCATTCATTTAATAACATTCACAGATACGTTTACAGTTCATATATACACTGGGCTATCACAACTTCATCTACATGTAAAGCATAGAACAAGAGAAAATATGTTTCAAAAGAAAAAAAATATATATATATATATATATATATACTTACCCTACCTTTTCCAATGTTTTATAAGTTTTATCTCAATCTGCTTATGAGTTGTCTCCATATAATGCTCCAGTACAGTTTAATGTCTCACTGGTTTTCAGAATACTTAATTGACATTCCCAACTGAAGCTTAACTGCACAGTGCCCCCATCTGATTTCCACCTGTAATTTTACCTCTGACTTGTATCATCTTGGTGACATTGCCGACATACTCATAAAGAAGAACAAGATTACATGCAGGTATATCTATGCCTTCGTCAGCCACAGATGTAGCTATCAACAATTTGCTCTCTCCTGAGATTTTAAATGTTTCTAGAGCTCCTTTCTGACTTTGAAGGGTCATCCCTAGACCAAAAAGACATAAAAAATCTTAATAAGATCTAGACATATATTGCAGATTAGTCATCAAACCTTTTTCCTGACGTGTTTGGTTTATTGGAATACTGTATTCTACAGAACATGTACAACATTAATATTACATTTATTTATTCATTCATTCATTCAACACTGCATTTTGATATCTGTCAACAATTAAAATCAAGGACTACAAGAGATCGTCTGTCCAATGTGCATACAGTGCCAGTGGCAAAGAAGATGAAGTCAGATACAAATGTAAAGTAATATAACAAAAAGGTGAACATATCTTAAACCAATACATCCTTCCATAGTTTGTGACTCACACTCCATGTATAGTGAGGCTTTGTTTAAACTTTTTTGCGCAAGAGTGACGTATACTATATTTTTACTTGACTACTAGTGAGTTGGGAAACAAAGGTTCTGAAAGAGGTACAATGGGAAATTACACTCCTTTAATAAGTGTAGGAAGTCAGGAAATGAGGGGTCATCCAATTTTATTGTTATTCTTGTGTTTTTAATACCGGGAGGCTTTGTAAAGTGGCAGTTAAAGTGCTGTGTCCCCTCTATTGGGGTATAGGAGCTGGTAACTTAGGAGTTAACACCACCACAAAGACTGAAGTTTCTCTTCTCTATATCCTCTCACCAACAGCTCTCCGGTTTTAAAGGAAAATAATTGGGCGCTATTGCACAGGGCTGCCTACAGCAGTCACTTTATGGTTTATTTCTTCTTTCTTTTTAATTTTATTCTTCTATAAATAGATTTCAGAGCTGCTGTTGCAGCTTATAATGACCTCTGTGTGGGACTGTCTATGTATCAGGAGGTGAAGTCATATCCAGCATCACACGTCTCCTCGACCCCGCTCTGACGGAAAGGGCTCCCGATGAGAAGCCTACTCACTGATATGCTGAACAGTGACAGAGGGTCCTGGTTTGACTAGTGCGGAGTGTCAGCCTCAAAATGGCGGACCCTGGAACCACAGGCAGATTTCAACAATCCTATGCTCTTTATAGATGCAGCTTCCACACCGTTATGACCAGGGTTTTTGTTAATATAGCACTCCTTTTGATAGGACTGTTCCTATTAGGGATAGAGGGGCATGCTGGAGAGCTGTCTTAAGAACAGGGTGCCCTCTCTGGACTGGACCTGAGGGGGGGAGTGCTATATCCCAGCTCATGGTACCTCTTCCTTGGCAGGCCTTACTGCAGTAGGAAATCTTGCCAAAACTGCTCTCACTGATTGTCCTGTCACAGCTACAACATTACTAGAATCTTCTTTAGCCCAAGGACTTTATAAGCGCCGGAATACAGCAAAGGTACGTATCTGTGAAGATTCAAAATTCTCATCACAAGAAGAGGGCGAGCTGCTGGGTGACTGATTTTGAGGACTTGTCCAGAATCGAGAAAGAGTTCATCAGTGTCAGCATTGACGAACAAGTTGTGGCGTATCGTCATGCCATGCTAGATCCGCAAGATTCTCCAGTTCCTGATGTTTCCTTATTTAAAAGAAAAATAAGCAAATTGTTTCTTTTAAATCCTCACCTTTCAGATCTCCTAGGGAAGACTTGGTTCATTTTGAATGCCATTTCTCTCCAGAATGGCACAGACCAAAAGTTTTGAGAATGACAAGTGTTGGTTTTCACAAAGATTTCTGCTTCAGAGTTTTTAGACCTTTTTGTCAGATGTTGCTATGGTATACTGAAGTAAAATTACAAGCATTTCATAAGTGTCAAAGGCTGTAATTGACAATTATATTAAGTTTATGCAAAGAGTCAATATTTGCAGCGTTGACCCTTCTTTTTGAAGACCTTCACCTTGGCATGCTGTCAATCAACTTCTGAGCCACATACTAACTGATGGCCTTGCACGCTAGCCTAATCAATGCTTGGAGTTTGTCAGAATTTGTAGGTTTTTGTTTGTCAATCCGCCTCTTGAGGATTGACCACAAGTTCTCAATGGGATTACGGTATGGGGAGGCTCTTGGCCATGGACCCAAAATTTCGATGTTTTGATCCCCAAGCCACTTAGTTATCACTTTTGCCTTATGGTAAGGTGCTCCATCATGCTGGAAAAGGCATTGTTCATCACCAAACTGTTCTTGGATGGTTGGGAGAAGTTGCTTTTGGAGGATGTTTTGGTACCAATCTTTAGGCATGGCTGTGTTCTTAGACAAAATTGTGAGTGAGCTCACTCCCTTGGCTGAGAAACAACCCCACACATGGTCTCAGGATGCTTTACTGTTTGCATGACCCAGGACTGGTAGCGCTCACCTTTCCTTTTCCGGATAAGCATTTTTCCAGATGCCCCAAACAATCTGAAATGGGATTCAACAGAGAAAGTGACTTTACCCCAGTCCTCAGCAGTCCAATCCCTGTACCTTTTGCAGAATATCAGTCTGTCCCTGAAGTTTTTCCTGGAGAGAAGTGACTTCTTTGCTGGCCTTCTTGACACCAGGCCATCCTCCAAAAGTCTTCACCTCACTGTGTGTGCAGAGGCACTCACACCTGCCTGCTGCCATTTCTTAGCAAGCTCTGCACTGGTCGTGCCCCGATCCCACAGCTGTATCAACTTAGGAGATGGTCCTGGTGCTTGTTGGACATTCCTGTGAGGCCTGAAGCTTTCTTCACAACTATTGAACCTCTCTCCTTGAAGTTCTTGATGATCTGATAAATGGTTGATTTAGGTACAATCTTACTAGCAGCAATATCTTTGCATGAGAAGCCCTTTTTGTGCAAAGCAATGATGACTGCACGTGTTTCCTTGCAGTTAACCATGATGAACAGAGGAAGAATACTGATTTCAAGCACCACCCTCCTTTTAAAGCTTCCAGTCTGTTATTCTAACTCAATCAGCATAACAGAGTGATCTCCAGCCTTGTCCCCGTCAACACTCTCACCTATGTTAACGAGAGAATCACTGACCTGATGTCAGTTAGTCCTTTTGTGGCAGGGCTGATATGCAGTGGAAATGGTGTTTTGGGATAAAGTTCACTCTCATGGCAAAGAGGAACTTTGAAATTAACTGCAATTCATCTGATCACTCTTAATGACATTCTGGAGTAAATGGAAATTGCCATCATAAAAACTGAGGCAGCAGACTTTGTGAAAAATTATATTTGTGTAATGCTCAAAACTTTTGGCCATGACTGTATTTTACAGTCCATTTATTTTAACTTTATTTTTAGTTTTATTCAAATTCTGTTTAAAAAACTGGGCAAGACCTATCGACCAATCTTGAACCAGAATACACCATTATTTGAGTAAAGGATACTTATATTCACATCCCAATCTGGGAAGGACATCACACTCCTCAGATTCGTGTTTCAGGATTTACACTTTCAATTCAGAGCTCTTCTCTTCAGGCTCACCAGGGCCCCCAGACTGTTCACCAATAGGTCATGGCATTGATGGCCACTTTTATAAACCAGGGGGAGTCACTGTTGTCACTTATTTGGATGATCTCCTCAAAGCAGATTTTGTTTGTTTTCTTTAGAATCATCTTCACATAACAGGTCAGTTGATGGTAGTGCCATGGGGGTACCATAAATTATCAAAGAGTTTTCTTGCCAGAAGAAAAGATCCTAACTATCCAAAAATTAGTGAGTGCTATCTTGAGCCTCAAACAAACATCTGTCCTCTGCATGAAATTATTAGGAAAGATGGTCTACACTTTTGAAATGGTGCAACACACACGCTTCCACTCCCGGACTTTTAAAAACTATATCAAGACAAGGTCCAATCTTCATTTGAACTAGCAATTCATCAGTTTGTCACCTTGGACAGAACAGGCTCTCTTGTAGTGGTTGAAGATGGGACTGAACCATTGTAACCACAGATGTCAGCCTCCACAGATGGAAATTAGTGGTGCTGCATCTTCATCTGCAGGGTCGTTGGTCTCTCAAAGAAGAAAACTCTTCCCAAAAAATGTCCTAACATTTAGAGAATGGTCTCTTCATATGGTGCTTATCCTTCAAATTGTGGAGAGGTGGGTCCAGACAGTGTTTAACATAATAGTCTCTCGGCTAAACCACAAAGTGGGATGGTCTGCTTGAGAAACAGAGATCCATAGGTGTTCTTGGTGGACGTCATGACACTACCGTGGAACTATCAGCTAATATACCCATTTCCACTGATAGCTATGCTACCCAGTATATTAAAAGAGGCCAAAAGAGAAAGAACACCAGTGATCCTGGTTGCTCCAGATTGGTCGATGAGATCTTGTTACGCCGATGCTCTAAGAATGGTGGCAGGTCTGGCGTGGAGGCTTACACTAAGGTCCATTTCCACTTCTAAGTCATGGCCTATTTCTGCACCAGACTTAGTAATATGGCTTCAACAGCTACCCGGTTAAGGTTGGGGTCCCTTTAAACTCTCACCCTGGTTGCTTGTAGCACTAGAAATGGTCCTGCGTGTTATAATAGAATTAATGTTTTAATTAAATTAACTTTCAGTGCATTCACACTATAATTTTGCTTGACACTTACGCTTACAATTATATTGTTTACCTGTGTTATCGTGTCTCTTATTCCTTCCAATCAACATTTCTGGTTTTAAGAATTGGAGTGCTGGCGTTTCTTCAATCCACTTCTTCAGGGCCTACACATTAAAGACAGCCCATTAAGTTACCGCAAGAAATAACAAACAATGGCATACTACTTTCAATAAACAAGGTTAATTAGATTATTAAATATTTTAATTTATCTAAAAGCTAGGTTTTCTAACCTGCAATTTCATACACAAAACGCTCTTGGCTTAAAAAGAGAATCTAATAAATATGCAAATTCCATAACTCATAGGAAAGGACAGATATCATTTTTTCCCACCTGTCCCATTAGATAGAACTGTGGGAGTCTAACAACAATAGCCAAGTTATATTGGGTGGTAATATGCAGTGTTCGTCCTTTCCATCGCAAACTGAAACAAGGTATTTTATTATCATCTTTTATTTATCTAGCGTCAGTCATATTATGCAACTCTGTACAGATAATATGTAATTATTAACATCAGTCTCTGTCCCTTTGGAGTTTACATTCTAAATTCCATATGACACACACATGAACACACACTAGGGTCCATTTTGTCAGAAGCCAATTAACCTACCAGTGTTTTATTGGACTGTGGGAGGATACCCGCACAAACGCGGAGAGAACATACAAAATAGGTCATAAAGCTCTCCCCTCTCTTCTACATTTATCCTTCTATTATATTAACATTCCTATACGGGGTCATCTCTTATATACTTAGCGAGAGCACTGTAATACCCATGTGTATCAAATCTGAAAAAAAATCTTGCACCAATTGTGTTACATACAAATTCTTACCACCACTAAAGCTCTGGTCTTCACAAAGAGCAGTGTGCGTGTCTCTGGGTTCTCATGGTAGGATTCTAATATGATAAACTGCAACTCTTCCAGCTTTGGATTTTCATTGTCATTTGAAATGTCTATCAACAGTGGCAAATTATCTGTAAGAATTAAAAAAAAAAAATCAACTGAGCTCTGTGTGGTATAAGAAGAAAACTATATAAATTATATGTCAGCTACTGGTCTGTCCACACTGAAGTATTCTTCCGTATGTAAATAATTATATTCCACACAAAAGAAACTTTATCATGCTTAGAGACCATTGATCCCAATGCAATTTGCTTTGGGAAACATATGGTCTGGTGTGTTTCAAATAGGGTTTCCACCTCATCCATTTAACAAGGGACGCCTATGATTTAAACAGGTTCTGGGGCTAGCTGATTGGGAGCAGGTGAGATGATTTCCTCAGGTCTATGTGTTTGCTCTTTACAGAACACAATCTATAACAGGGAAGAAATATTTCTTTGTGAACAGGTCCTAAGCATCTACTCAGATCCTCACATAAAGTAGGCTGGGCCAAGGTCAGCTGGTGACAATGAACAATGTCATATCCTGTAAAATGGGAATTTTGTACTTAAGTTAAATCTTTTTCTCTGAATCCAATGGGGGATATTGGAACACTGGGTTAGAGTGCATTGATGTTTAGGCACTATAAATTAACTGTCAAAAACTCAAGCCCCTCCCCCTCTATATCCCATCTGAAATTAATATTTTAATTAAATTAACTTTGTGAATTTTTCCACTGAACACCAGGTGGCAGCCATGCACACATTTTCAGGGACTGAGTAACCTGCTCCGATGTAAGCCAGGCAAATAACCAAATGAATCCCCCTGGCATTGTCTCTTGTGGACATAGTAAAGGACCAACAGATCATCTGTCCTCAGTAATTCCCTGGTCCTACATACATAGGTTCTCAAAGTCCTAAGCACATCCAGAGTGACGAAAGCCCTCGTTCTCTGGAGACCTATCCTGGTCTAAGTCCAGAAACACAATATCTAGATTCAGATAGGATTTGGAGACCAATTTGGGCTGAAATGAATTTTTGGTCTCAAGCACAGCCCTCTTGTCATGGAAGATGAGAAAAGACAAGACAGATACTCCAACTCCGAAACAGTCTGTTTTGTTTTCCTCTTGAAGAGCAAAGTGTCCGGAGTCTCCTATTCCTCACTGTACTAAATCTCTAGTGTCCACCTAACAGCACAACCTAAATTATCCACTGCCTGCTTTCTGTAAGACCCATCAGGACACAAAGAAACCTCTATCACTTCCCCTTCTGTCTGAGACGAAAAATCAGAATCAGACCCTTCCAGAGTCTGGAGAACCCCCAGAAGCTGAAGCTGACACGGTAAAGATGTGGTAGCGGTTGCCAGAACACTCTCCACGGAAAGAAGGTATCTAAACTAAGCCCTGAGTCCAAGCTGACTCATCAGGCTCTGCAAAGGTAGTACCCAAAGGGTCCTGGGAGAGAGGCACAGAAGAGGAAATTAATAAGAGACCCAATACTACACAGTGCACCTTTAAGATCCAGTTCTTTTTTCTCTTTTGTTTACTTCTGATTATTTGGTTACTGGATGGTAGCACCTCAATATAAGAATGATCGCAACATATACCTAGAAATGTTGAGAATATGATACCGATAAAATATATAAAGAGATGTGTAGTTGGTGTGTCTAACTAGTACAACAACATCCTCTTTTTTTCTGTACTTCTAGTGATGAATACTGACAATCTTTGTAAAACCTATCATATGTTGACAATAAGTCTTCATAATAATGCAAAAAAAATTGAGGTAAATTCAAGAAAGTGCGAACTTCGAACCTGAGCTCTGAACACTAGTGTAGGTTCTATTTGAAACAAAAATTATTAAATACTTTTTAATTAATTAAAAATACGTAAAAAGTGTTTCAAAAATTAAAAACACTCATTTTAATGTGAACAGTGAAATTACAATGAAAACTGTAAACATGAGTCACACATTTTGAACCACAAATTGGAATTGGGTTCCATTGATGGTTGTGCTGCAAACATGTTTGTGGCCACTGGATCAGTGAAATTCTATGGATATTGAAAATGGTTCGAAATATTCGAGCATCTGTACCAACCATCATTTTTCTCAAGTGTCAGTAGATGCATCTAGTTGTCTTGTGTGCAAAGTAGCAGACTAGCATTTCACACTACTTTCTCCTACTTCTGTGTGGTCCAGTCTCTGTTTCTCAGTATTTGGTAAGAAAGAATGGGGTGACTCTTATAGTGTGATCTACTCTACATCTACAGCCCATTCTACTCTTAAGCCATATTTCAGTGAATTGTTTATGAATTCCACTATAAAGAAAATCCTGTACTCCTTTGTCTACTCCTTCAGTATGCAGTGATTTTTAATATCAACACATGTAACCCACCAGAAACCCCCCCCCCCCCCCCCCCCAAAACTACATAGAACATTCTCCCTCTATAGTGCTTTGGTTTGTATCTTATTTTCTAATGAACAGACCACAACAAAGCGACTTATGTCCAGCGTTAACTTATTCCAGAAAACTGTCAGTTTCTATGGATGAGACTTACAATGAGCATGTGGCAGCTGAGAAAGAGGATAGTGGTAATAATAGCTTTCAATTTCAATAGGACTGATTTCTGACTTTGGTTGTAACATATTTTTTACCTTTTAATACAAAAATACCCACTTCAGAGAAATATTTCTGCATACAGATATACATTTAGAGGAAAAGCTACATTAGTGGACTGTTTATTAATGGATAAAAGTTGCATAAATTTACCGCCAGTCCCTTAAGAGTTTGCTATCAGTTTTGTGACGCAGCAGTGGAGTCACCTATGGCCTGTAGACTTCATGCGCTACAGCCCATAGAAGATGAAGACACTGAAATAAAGGCAAGAGCTGGATGCAATCTCTAATAGAATGCATGTAGCAAATAGTTGTGTATAAGATAGGGGTCATAGTTACAGAATATGCTCTTTTGTTCTATTTTGTATGTTTAGTCTATGAAACAAACAGTACACCAAAATGGACTTTGCCTTTAAATTAGGAAATATACTGTATTTTGATCTGTTTTGATATAATTTTGTATTTTGCTTTCCTGTAATGTAGAGCACAAAGATGCAGAATTTCCATTTAACTATACATTTACAGTAAATGTCCAACAATTCAAATGCATTGTTGAATGAATAACATTAAATGAATTTTAAATTTGATTTAGGTAGACATGCCTGTCCTGAAAATAAGCCATAAAATAAAACATAATAGATGTGTAAATAGATCTTCATCTGTCGTCAACAGTCTAAGTTTCTAAACAACCAACTGTTATAATAGTGAATTAATTCTGTATTTCTTGCTAAGGACATCTGTTATCTGTGTATTTATTTTCCTACCTTTAAACTTCCTTGCCAGCTGTTGTTCAATGTCGGTAAATGGTCCGCTTTGTATATTATTAAAAAAGTTTTCCAAATAATTCAAAGCATCTTTTGTACGGGCGTCATCGTTAATCATGAGAGAGTCATTGAATTTCTGTTGTAATGGAGAAGGGAACATTTTCAGATCAAGGACAGGAAAATAAATAAATAACATTTATTATACTGACAATACTACTAAATAAGAAAGCTTGTAATGATATGGACATTACCCTGTACCTTTGAGGCTTAGCAAAGGAGACTTGCCTACATACATATTTTGTCATCTTGTTCATAAAATAATGCATTCAAACTTTTCTAATGAATAGATATGATTTCTCATTCATCCTATGGAGGCTCTTCAGGACTTTATAATTATTCTCAATGGTTTTTACTCCTTTTACTGTTGCTGACCTTGCTGCTCTTTTCTCATCTGTATACCCTCAGCTGCAGGGAGATCATCATCATCATCACCATTTATTTATATAGCGCCACTGAGTCCGCAGCGCTGCACATAGAACTCATTAACATCAGTACCTGCCCCATTGGAGCTTACAGTCTAAATTTCCTAACACACACACAAAGACAGAGACTAGGGTCAATTTTGATAGCAGCCAATTAACCTACTAATATGTTTTTGGAGTGTGGGAGGAAACCGGAGCACCCGGAGGAAACCCACGCAAACACGGGGAGAACATACAAACTCCACACAGATAAGGCCATGGTCGGGAATTGAACTCATGACCCCAGTGATGTGAGGTAGAAGTGCTAACCACTTAGCCATTTCTTTAACTGTGGTAGGATTGCTTATGGTGTGTGTGTGTTTCTACACACTCTGCTTGCTGATATTGGTCTGAGTCTGCCCTCTATTCCTCAACTTTATTTTTTTGCACCTGTCATGTTTCAAAAAGGAAGTAATTCTGTACTTGTTCTACAATGTTTTCTGTTGAACAAAGTTTGAAAATAAAGAGATTTTAAAAACAAAAAAATGAGTAATTCCAGGTCTAAGACAGGGGATGGGCTTCTTCGGTGATTTTTTTATACATGTCTAAAATGTTGCTTTAAATTTCCTCAGGAAAGCTAGGCACAGATGCCTTATTAGTGGCGCTATATAAATAACTGATGATGATGATGCACAGCCTGCAAGGCTGAAGACAAAAACTGGATCCGCCACTGTTCTGGCAGAGTCAGTCTGAACTAGACCCCTGGCGCATTCCATAGCTGAACTTGCAAAGTCTGACCCCATGCATCTGAGAGTGCTTGGGCAGGGTCAACAGGTATAGCAGGAAGCCATCAGACAAACCAGTCTGGGTGTAATACCTTGCTTAGTCAGTGCAGGGTCTGGTGAGAGTGTCCTCATCAGTGATGATTCTAGTGACATAGTCACCAGCTACTTCTCACTAGCATCAGAGTTCGACCCTCATTCGATGCTGGGGAAAGTCTGATTCCAAGAGACCTTCCCAAGGGGAACGGGAAGTAGCGGAAGTATTAGACTGCTAGGATTCCTCATTGTTTGATAAAGATTCTGCTAGGACACAGGGGTTGGATCATTTAGTGCATGCAGCTAGGCTGACATTTAACATCTAAAATAGCAAGAAGCCAGTGGAGCCTGACAATGCGCTGTTTAAGAGAAAAAAGAAAATACTGCTTTGTTTTCCTTGTTCCCAGTAGGAAAATCTGTTCTGAGAAGCCTGGACCAAACTGAAAAATAAGTTTCAAGTTTCTCACAGATTACAGACCATTTCAATCCCCAAAGCTGCAGATCATAAGGATAGTACAAACATGAAAATTGAAAGTATCCCGAAATCTATTTACGTAGCATCTGGTGTCTCCCAGATACTCATTTCTGCTTCGGTATGGATCAATAAGGCCATGAAAAAGATTCTGGAAGGTGTCTGAGTATTTGGGGGATGCAGTGTTGGATGCTGGTTTAATTGAATTTTGGCATTAAGGGTCTCTTGGCTTAAGACTTGGAAGGCAGATGCAGAATCTAAGAAGACTTTGGAGTCTTTGCCTTCTGTATGCAGACAATGTTCAACTTCTTAAAACGCAGGTTTTAAGAAATTACTCCACATGTATGCAAATAAGGAGACTCCTATTCTGAGAGCAGTGAGGTAAATAGTTGGACTGCCTCTGTTCACTTAGTTACAGGGAGCGTCTGATGACATATAAAGCAGGTACACCATATGTAGAAAAGCTAAAAAAAACAAATATCGTAAGATTTGGTCAAGATGGTACTGTACCAGGTACAGAGCCTGCTCACAAGATGTAGTGGTGGCTGACTAGATATTTTATTGACATGTCGGGGGAGGGGAGAGGGGGTCTCCTGGTCAGCCTACCCTGTGCACTCCATCACTTTTAATGTTGTATTATATAACATATTCTATGAAGATAATGTTGGAGGGATCTTCGTTGCAACATTCTCCTTCTGTGCTTCTTTAGTACTTTGTGTATGGTGAGACGGTTCTTAATGTTGATGTGAAAAATCTATTTTATACTCCTGCAATGTTCTGTTTAGTCCACCTATGGGCGATTGCTAGAGGTGATGTGGTTACATAGATGCCCTTATGTTTTGCTATGTTGATTGTTTTTGTCTTTGGAAGACTCAATAAACATTTACCTGATCAAAAAAAAAGTAAGTACACACTAAACATTTAAGCATTTGACAGTTGTATCGTAAAAATGGTCCTTATCCACCACTGCCTTGACCACTCAAAAAATAGGTAACAAGATTAAGTTATGTATTCTTATGAGCAGATTCAATTCAGCGCAAGGTGTCGCTGTATATCGCTTCGATGTTCAGATGTACATATTGCGGGATATTATAGTAAGAAATCTATGCTCATTTTTCTGTGCACGTGAGGAAAAATGAGCAGAAATTTCCGGAGAAATATTGCGTCACCTCTTACCGAATTGAACCTGTAAGTGTATAGTAAACAATCCATTTACTCTATACTTCGTAAATAAAGATTAAATAATTAACAGGTCCCTTTTATTTGCCAGATCAACCTTTATGCAAACAGCATGGAGTTAGGGAAAAGGAGGAAGGATAGCCAGTCTATGGTACCTAATACTAATGTGTCTTCAGGATAGTAGCTGGGGACTCCAATGTACAATCTATAACATACATTTGCTGTATGGTTTTATTTCTACAATACACAAGTAGTAAATATGTGATTGCTACATACCTTTAAATGCTCAGTGTATATAAACAGGGCATTACAGAGACGACTCTCCTCCACTTTATCTTCCAGCTGTAATGTGCGGCATTTCTGTTGAATGTCAATGATCCATTGCTCATAATTCTGAGATCCAAAAGTCCGGTTCTGGATATTTGACATAGTTTCTAAAATGGACAAAAAAAATGAAATTTTGATTGTTTTGGTTAATCCAGGACTTGTGAGACATGTATTAACTTATAAAACTGACTTTATCTCAGTAATAAGCAAGGCTTAATATTGGTATTGACACTTAAAGGATTCTATTCATTATGGAGTTTCTCGCCTACATAAGCCTCCCCAGTTAGAAGTCCAGTGGGCTCCTCTCTTGAGACCCAGCCTCTAACCTCACTTTTGCTACTGGGATTTACACAGCTCTGCTGTTTTTGAGCTCTGTAGGTGCTGGAGGACTGGGGCCACCAGCTAAAATTCAAATGGTTGTTAACTGACAGTGTGGAATTAAAACATTACTTGTTGGATTAGTATGGCACCTGTCCAATCAGGTGTCACTTCTAGTGCTCACTTCCATTTGACAGCTATCTTACTTTGGTTCCACTACTCCAGTTCTTGTGGGCTCAGAAAACGGGGGGTGCCTGCTACACTAGCAATTGTAACGGACAGGGGTCCCAGGTGACTGACATAAATTGGACACTTACCAGGGATGGTTTCCTTTGGGAGGAAAACTCTGCTGGAGTGGAGCTCTATTTTAAATTGTGATTTTAATAACTGTCTGAATCTTTACCAAGCACTGCTAAGGTATGTTTTTGTTCTTAAAAATGACCTTTTGTGGCTGTAGTATTGCTTAATATACACCTGCAATCCCTCAAACGATAGACTAATTAACTAACTATCCTTATAAAAGAAAAGCTTTCCAAATATATCACTACCGACAAACATTGGCCTGTATTGCAAAAAACAGACAATATTAGTAATACATTATATAATATATATATATATATATATATATATATATATATATATATATATATATATCTATCTACTATATAAAAGCCTAGTGGCGTGTGTCTGTAAGGGAATAAAAAAAACAACAAGCTGCAGCGCCACCTGCTAGGCAAAGTTATACACTGACCTACTAAATTCTTAGTGTGTGGAAAAAAAAAACTCAGAAAGGGCTGAAATTTGCTGCAGCGCCACCTGCTGGGCGGAGTTATACACTGACCTACTAAATTCTTAGTGTGTGGAAAAAAAAACTCAGAAAGGGCTGAAATTTGGTATACTAAGATGTTTTTAATTTATTAATTTAATTTGTTAATTGTTAAAAGTGTTTATAAAGATTTAAAAAAAATATATATATATTTCTTGAAGGAGAAGTGACAGTTGGGAGTGGTTGGTGGTTGCTGGGGTGACAGTTGGGAGTGGTTGGTGGTTGCCGGGGGTGACAGAGCGAGAGGAGTGTGATACTCAGGACCGCTGAGAGAGATCCCTGTGTCTGGATAGACATCTGGATAGATGTGGCGATAAAGATGAAGGATGAGGTGATGGAGAAAAATGATGAGGTAGTGACATGTGGACAAAACCACGTTAAAAAAGGGTGCTTGCGTCGAGAAGTAACGCTCTTCCCCTGAGGAGGCCTGGGCTATGGCCCAAATGCAGGACAAGAACCTTTTTAACACCTTAAGTAGCTTGATTTGACTAGAATGCATGCGTATCATGCACGGGTTAACGTGTATATATATATTTATATATATATATATATATATATATATATATATATATATATATATATATATATATATACATACACAAACACACTGTATATGTACAGTAGATTCTGGTGCAGAAATAGATTTTGTGCTCAGTCTCCTATCTTGTCGTTAAACACTATTTTGTTGTATTTATTGATGATATTATTAATACTGCATTTATAATCCAGATTTTAGCATATATTATTTATCCTGATATTTTCTGAAGGTGGCGTTGATTAATTTTTTTTTTCCTTTCTCACTTTATGTAGCGTTGAACAACAACGGTTTTAAGGGAATAAAGTGTACCTATTCACTGTTAAACTGATTGAAAATTGTTCTAAGCAAGGCCTTAGCCACATTCTTATATACATTTTGTGGGATGACCACCAGTGGAAGTATGATTAGTTATTGAATCTATTTAAAAAAATAGTAGCTATTAATTTTGGCTATCTGAAAACTGATTGCAAATATCTTTGATGTAAACCATGACGACAATTAGTGGATATTTTGACCTCAGCTGGTGGAGATTAAGACTGATTAGTAGTTTGTAGGGGATTGCTGATACTTTACAGTATATACATTGAATGTTTCTATATAGTACATATTACCATTATTTACTACACTAGTAGGATTACCCTTTAAGTGGATTAACGTGGAGAGATTAAATGATATAAAAGTTTGGGGGGTTTTTCACATTGGTGGGCGGATAACCCCACAGCTGCATGACTCCTGGGTCAATTAATCATTGCACTACCTTTGACTGATGCATTCCAGAAGCTTTATTTTATGTATATCACTCTTACCAATACTTGGATACACTGATTTTGCCATCTGTTCTGTTTCAGCCATGATCTTTGACATGATCACAATAAATGGATCTCTCTCACGATGCTTAGGTTCACGAATGACTGCAATAAATAGAAAATAGTTTTTTTAAACTTGCGTTAAATCCATTTTTCCAGATCCATTTGGGGCAGACTGCTACCTTGAGTTGAGGTGATTGCATAGGAGCTGGGCACTTAATAGTTTACTCTAAATGACTGAAGTCCTAGCTCATTTCTGTAGTTTTCAAGGTGCTTTCGGTTTTTAGGCAAATATCATCACCATTTCTAGAAATTATGACATTTGGCTTTGCACTGGCACCGGCTTTTCTTGTGGCAAAGCCAATGCCCAGTCCAAACCCATTCCTTTCCATTTCATATATTGCAAAGTCCCAAAGAAAAGGGAAAACAGAAACTAGAAATCAATTTAACAGAATTATAAAATTCCTCTTTTCTCCATGATCCTATCTGGTGAATGCTGCTACCATAGGGAAATTCCAAAGATGCCTCTATGGGAGAGTACTCTCAGACACAGCTTAAACACAAAACTTTCCAACCAAAGCTAGCATTTTGGACATGAAAACGTGTGAACACAGGATCAGGTGGTTGCGCGACAGTTGCTCGGCCAAAGCACTGTGACGCTCTGCCCATGAAGCACTCACTGATGTGGTGAAGTCAGCAGAAACATTTTCTGGAACTGGAACCAGAATAAGCCTGCTTGAATAGTGGACCTGAACCATCTAGCTATAGTCCATTTGTATGCTGGTGAAATGCATAAACTACTGTTGCTATCACAGTCTCTCTCTCTCCATAAAACTTAAAGAGTGAAAACAAACTAATAAATACTCCTAACGCAAAAAACTGCCAAACTTCTTGTGCACTTAAACGGAACTGAAAAAGACTTTAGCTTCAGTCTTTCAGCGTTAACAGTTAAGTGTTCATCTCCTACGCACTCATCTCAACCCAAGACATATATAGAAATAAAATGTTATATATGTAAATTACGCTCTTACATTTCTCCGGTTTGCAAACAACTTTCTGCAACTCCTCCATGTTTTGTTTGACAGTAGATATGACCTCAATGTCCAAGCTAGCACACAGTTTACTGATATACTGCACAGCATCCACAGTACACTGTGACTTCCCAATGCCCACTGAAGCTGTTAATCCAATTATCTGTATGCAAAACAAAATCATATTAGAAACCATATAGGACACCTTATGAAGAGTGAAATTTCGTGTTTCCTGTTTGAGAGTAACCTACATATCTATATAATAGAGGGAACATTACACCATCTTATAAACATTATTGTTCTATTTAAATGACCCCTAAACCTAAAAATGATGTTGTCTCATGAAAAAAGCTACTAATAACAATGCATGGAGAAGTTTAAAAGGAGGAGGGGGCATTCAATGTTCTAGAGCAGGCCTGTCCAACCTGCGGCCCTCCAGATGTTGTGAAACTACAAGCCCCAGCATGCTTTGCCGGCAGACAACCAGTTGATAGCTGGAAGGAAATGCTGGGACTTGTAGTTTCACAACACCTGGAGGGCCGCAGGTTGGACAGACCTGCTCTAGAGTGACATTTGATTGGTTGTAATATTGAGTATGTGTGCTGTAAACGTGTGACTGAAATCTACGCTACAACTGTTGTATATTACACATACACTGCAAATATCTGTCTACATTGTCAGATACAAAATTGTAACGTGCATAAACAAAATGTCATAAGAACATGTGTGCCTCAATTAATATGATCATATAGAAAGACCAGAAATGTAGGTATGGAGGAGAACTTTAAGACACAGGGCAAGAGCGCAAATAAATTGTTCATGCCTAACCTTGTATAACCCAGTATTTACATACTGTGTTTAACTTTTCTTTTGTCTGTTACAGAATGCAAAATTAATGCAAATGAAAGAAAACCTGTCACATACACGCAATGGAGGCAGTCATTTTGTTGGCTGCACAAATATTAATGAGAATGTAATCCATCAGATTCACTTTAAACCAATGCTTCACGAATATTTGTTATGAAATGTCCAAGATGTCACTGGTTTCTATTGAATTTATAGGCTGCTTACTCATGAATATTTGCTTTATATATATATATATATATATATATATATATATATATATATATATATATATATATATATATACACATACATACATATATATATTTTGTGGAAAGAGCCCGCTACTGCTGAAGCACACGCGAACAACTTCTTCCTTTTTCTGTAGTTTTATTGTCAGGATGGTAAATGTTTTGACACCGTACAGATTTCACAGCAATTCTTGGAGACCCTAAACGCTAGCTAGACATAGCTCAGCTCTCTCAAGACCAGCCAGCTTCCCCAGTGTTGGTCTCCCTGCACAAATGATACAAACAAGCTTTTATACCTGATACTCCTCCCCCAGCCTTAGCTTGATGGACAGGTGACACACTCACATTCTCTTTAAAAGGAAACGCCCATCACTGCCTCTGTTTGCACTAACAGACACACCCTGTCTGTTTGCTGAGAGGAGGGATTTCAAATCATGTAAGTTAACCAAACTTAAACTATTGCTTTTCATACATAAGTCTTTACATTCAATCTGGGTGCATTACTGAACAAATGTTTTACTCTACTTCCCTGCTTTCTCTGCATATTGCAAGCTAAATGCCTCCTTGTGTTACATATCCCTCCCCCTAGCGTCTCCAAGTAGGGGGACGCGGACTTCGCGAGGAGCGCATATTTTCGTGACAACGCATCTGCATTTTTGTTTAGAATCCCAGGTCTATGTTCTACTGAGAACTTGAAAGGTTGCAGTCCCAAGAACCAGCGGGTTACCTTGGCATTTACCTCCCGGTTGTTCTGCATCCATTTCAATGGTGCATGGTCTGTTATTAAGGTGAACTCTCTGCCTAGGAGATAATAGCGCAGAGCTTCTGTAGCCCATTTTATGGCAAGACATTCTTTCTCCACAGTGGCATATTTTTGTTCCCTTGGAAGCAACTTACGACTTCAGTACAGGACAGGATTTTCTACTCCATTCTTCTCCTGTTACAAGACTGCACCTAAGCCAACACCAGAAGCATCAGTTTGAAGGAAGAACCTCCGGGTAAAATCCGGTGCTTGTAGAACTGGGGAGGAACAAAGAGCTAACCGAAGATCAGACCAGGCGGTTTCTGCAGAGTCAGACCAGATTAATCTATCTGGACAACTTTTTTTTAACATGTCCGTTAGTGGAGCAGCTCTAGTTGCGAAGTGGCTTACAAACTGCCTGTAGTACCCTACTAAGCCTAAAAAGGTTCTTAACTGCAACTTTTTTTCTGGTCTTGCCCAATTTTTGACTGCCTCCACTTTATCTAGCTGGGGTTTTACACGCCCTCGACCAACAACGTACCCCAAATATTTGGCTTCTCTCATGGCTATGGCACATTTCTCTGGGTTAACTGTTAACCCTGCTGACCTTAATGAAGCTAAGACCGCCTCAACTTTGGCTAAATGTGATCCCCAGTCTGGGGTATAAATCACTATATCGTCCAGGTAAGCGGCTGCATAAGCTGTGTGAGGTCGTAGCAATTTATTCATGGCCCTTTGGAAGGTGGCAGGTGCCCCATGCAACCCAAAGGGTAGGACTTTATATTGATAGAGACCATCAGGGGTGGAAAATGCAGTCTTTGGCTTGGCCGTGGAAGTCAGGGGAACTTGCCAATAACCCTTTGTTAGATCAAGGGTTGTCAAATAATTGCTACCAGCAAGATTTTCCACTAGTTCATCCACATGTGGCATCGGATAGGCATCAAACTGCGACATACTGTTTAGGCGCCTAAAGTCATTGCAGAACCTAATTGTCCCATTGGGTTTCGGGACAAGCACAATGGGACTATTCCACTCACTAGTGGACTCTTCAATCACATCTAACTGGAGCATCTTCTCGATCTCCTTTCTCACGTCCACCCGTCTGGCTTCTGGAATACGATACGGCTTCTGCTTTACAATGACTCCTGGCGCAGTGACAATGTCGTGTTCGATTAAGGTAGTGCGCCCAGGAATGGAAGAGAAGACATCCCTGTTACGGCGAAACATTTCTTCAGTCTGTTGTCTCTGCTGAATGGACAAAGCTGGCTCTATGGGCACTTCAGGCTTTTCAATGGCAGTACTCACTACCCGAGGAGAGGTTTCCTCATCATGCCAAGGTTTAAGGGGGTTAACATGATATATTTGCTCCTCCCTTCTCCTACCTAACTGGCGGACTCTGTAATTGACAGGACCGACAGCTTCTAGAACTTCATATGGACCCTGCCAATGGGCGAAAAGTTTGCTTTCCTGGGTGGGAACCAGGACTAGGACCTTGTCCCCAGGCTTGAAAGATCGAACAACAGCACTTTTATCATAACTTTTCCTCTGTCGTTCCTGAGCCTCTTTTACATGTTGCTGCACAATGGGCCCTATCTTTCCTAGCCTCTCATACACAAATTGTACCAGATTTGGCTCCCTGGGACCTTGCTGCTCCCACCCTTCTTTTAACATATCCAAGATACCCCTGGGCTGTCTCCCAAACAATAACTCAAAGGGACTAAACCCTGTTGAGGCTTGAGGTACCTCACGGATGGCAAACATCAAATAGGGAATAAGAGTGTCCCAATCTTTTTTCTCTTGAGCTACTACTTTCCTGAGCATGTGCTTTAATGTGCGGTTAAAGCGTTCCACCAAGCCATCTGTTTGTAGATGGTATACTGAGGTGTGAAGCGCCGTAACCCCTAGCAACTGGCACATGTCCTTTATTAGTTTAGACATGAATGGAGTACCCTGATCTGTGAGAATTTCTTTGGGTATTCCCAAGCGTGTAAACATCAATACAAGTTCTCTAGCTATGGTGCTGGACTTTATGTTTCGTAGGGGAATTGCCTCTGGATACCTGGTTGCATATTCAAGCACCACTAGTATATATTGGTGCCCATGTGCGGATTTTCCAGTGGCCCCACAAGGTCCATCGCTATCCGTTCAAAGGGAACTTGTACTATTGGTATTGGAATGAGAGGTGCCCTGTACATGGGTTTGGGACAGGTTCTCTGACAAATGGGACAGGACCGGCAATACTTTTTCACTGCCATGTGTACACCGGGCCAGTAAAACCTAAGCAGAACTCGTTCCCGTGTTTTATCCTCCCCTAGGGGTCCCCCACAGATATGTGTGTGTGCTGCTTTTAACACTAGGGGTACATGGACCTGAGGAACCATTAATTGTTCTACTTTTTCCCCCCTGTACATTAGCAACTCTATACAGGAAATTATTTTTAACAATAAAATATGGAATACCTTCTGCAGGCTGGGCGGCTTTCGCTACCCCATTTACCTCAGTCACACTTTTAAAGGCATGTTCCAAAGTGGCATCATTAAGTTGGTCTCGAGCAAAGTCCTGCAGAGGAAACAAAATTGGTATTGCGGACCAGTCCGTATCCTCACTGACAGGCGGGGTGGGCTCATCTGCGACATCACCGACCAATGCTAGTTTGGACTGTCCATGTTTCCCCGCAGGTGGATGCTTTTGTGGAACTCCTGCTGTGACTCCCAATATGGCATTCCGGTTTGGCGATTCCCAAAGATCGATGTCCAGATGTTGTGGATTCTTAGGCGGTTCCTTTAATACCGGGCTTCCGACCGTTGCATCAGTTGCCGGCATGTCCGGCCGGATCTGCTCACCGAGGACATCATTAAACAGTGGGAAGTTTTGCCCCAAAATGAGTGGATATGGGAGTTTAGGTGCTATGGCAGCTACCACCATAACAGTTTTGTCTTTGAGTTTGACTGGTAGTATTGTTCTTTCATACTCCTCTGTTGTGCCATGTACGCAAAGAACCTTCATCTTGGGCAACCGAGAAGTTATGGTTTCGGGTAAGGCAGGAGTTGGAAACCAATGAGAGTTCACTCCCTGAGTCAACCAAGGCCAGAACAAGGTTTTGGTTGATTAGCACAGTCACCCGGAACAAACAAGGACTTCCTGATGTGGGACTCATGGTAAAACAGCTTGGAAATGCAGGCCCAATATGTGCCACGGAACAGTCCATGGGTTCCTGTAGTTTAGGACACTCTGCCTTAAAGTGGCCTGGCTCACCACATTCAAAACACTTCAGATTAGACAGCTTTGCACCTGGCCCTCTGTCCGTAGCAGTTTTGCCATTGGGCCCTGTAGCAAGGATTGTCAAACCTGGCTTTTGGCGTGGCAGCGGCTTTGGCACAAATGCAGGTTCTTTAGTCATTTGCTGTAGCGCACAAAACCTTTCTACCACGGTGGCAAGCTCTTCATAAGTTTGTGGGTCTGATAGCAGCACCCACCTTTGCAAATCGCGGTTCAGCCCCCGGATGCAGTGATCTATCGCCAGAACTTCAATAATCCGAGAAGGCGAATTCTCATCAGGCTGCAGCCATTTCTTTAAAATTTTAGAACGCTCGGCCACTTGCGCTCTGACCGGTTTTTCTTTATCATAGCGCCATTGGTGATAGCGCTGGGCTCGGCCTGGTCCGGAAACTCCAATGCAAGCCAATATCTGACTTTAGGCACAAATAATCAGAGGCCCGGTCCTCACCTAGATGCATATAAGCTCGCTGAGCTTCACCAGTCAGATATGGCACCAGCCTCTCAGCCCAATCTTTAGGAGGCCATTTTGCAAGTCTCTCAAATGACACCAGATATGCTTCTATGTCATCACCTGGCGACATTTTCTGGAGAACCGGACCAGGTGGTTCATTTCTGTCATGCCTCACCTGGCTTAACTCTTCTCTTAAGAGCCTTGTGTTTTCCACCTGTGCCTCGGCGACTCGTAGCATCTGAGCTTGCTGCTCTTGCTGCGCAACGGCCACATTCACGAGGATTCTCAGTACTTCTTCCTCCATGTTGATGTCTGCGCGGGTTGGAGAGCGGAAACTTGCTTCCCGGAGCATCCCACTCCTGACACCACTTGTGGCAAGAGCCCGCTACTGCTGAAGCACACGCGAACAACTTCTTACTTTTTATGTAGTTTTATTGTCGGGATGGTAAATGTTTTGACACCGTACAGATTTCACAGCAATTATTGGGAGACCCTAAACGCTAGCTAGACATAGCTCAGCTCTCTCAAGACCAGCCAGCTTCCCCAGTGTTGGTCTCCCTGCACAAATGATACAAACAAGCTTTTATACCTGATACTCCTCCCCCAGCCTTAGCTTGATGGACAGGTGACACACTCACATTCTCTTTAAAAGGAAACGCCCATCACTGCCTCTATTTGCACTAACAGACACACCCTGTCTGTTTGCTGAGAGGAAGGATTTCAAATCATGTATGTTAATCAAACTTAAACTATTGCTTTTCATACATAAGTCTTTACATTCAATCTGGGTGCATTACTGAACAAATGTTTTACTCTACTTCCCTGCTTTCTCTGCATATTGCCAGCTAAATGCCTCCTTTTCTTACAATATATATATATATATATATATATATATATATATATATATATATATATATATATATATATATATATATATATATAGCATATATCGCATATATCTAGCATATATGGCTTTAACTTTTTAATCAGTTCCAAAATTCCCAATGAATTGCAATATTTTACCTGAGGAAGTACTTGTCCGGGGGAGTCAAGCTTCAGATCCAAGTAGGCAAACATTAATATGTTGTAGGGGTGGTTCCCTATTGTGTTGTGACATTCATCAAAAATCATCATGGTAAAGATTGAAAGGGAGGGCACATATCCACTATTGAGACAGTTGACAAGAATCTGAGGGGTTAGAATGATGATGTCATTGTTCTCTATAACCAACCCCACAGGAAGATTTTCAGTTTCTTCTCCAGAGAACCCCTCTACAGAATATCTATACAGCAGAAGGAAAGAGTTATTAAATTAATTACACTTAACTGTATTCTTACATCATTTTGCAGTCATTGTTAACAAGTGGGTTATAAGTTTAACACTATTCTATACTTTCCCACTTTTTATTTTTACAGCAATCAGACGGTTTGTTGGGTAGTGGACAATCAAGAGCATACCAAACTAAACATATTTTACACCACAAATTCTATACAACCAAAGTAATGATTAATCATTAAAAGGTTGACTTTCATTTTCTTAGCAATTGGCAATAACTTATAACATGTAACAGTGAATCAATCAAAGTAAAAATCTGAAAATTTCCTGTACCAAGGATAAAAGTTATCTGCAAAGCAATGAGATATTTTACCTTGGCTAGCAAAATATTCACATTATATATTCATATCAAATTGCAGGTTTTACAAAATTTGTAAATGAAAAGTTAACAATTTCTGCATGATACAAACCTAAACATGACTATGAAAAGATGGGCTTACTCTGCCACCCTGTCAGGGAATATTACAGATCTGTCTAGGGGTTCCTTTTACTGTGAGAACCCTCCTGTTACTGTCGGCTCATACTGGTGTTAGTCTGCCACCAGACACTCATCGTTTGTGACAATTAGACACCACCATGATACCTCCTCTTTACGGAGGACAGCCAATGCCACCACCAGGAAGCTCTTGCTTACGGCTGGTGTGTGTAGCTGCTGCAGCACCTCTTTACTCGTTACTCTAGATCAGGACTGCTGGTGGTGGGCAGAGTTGACTCAGGGTGCTGGGTTCAACGCTGGACAGTCGCGGGATGCATTTGAGTGTTAATTCTTATCTGTAGGTCACAGGAATTAGCAGGTATAGGCATCTTGCAGGAAGAGAACAGGATTTGGAAGAAGTGTTTATTGCTCAATAGCAGCTTTTAAAAAGAGCTTTTTCTTTTTAAAGCAAAAAGAAATACCTAAGGGAGGCAATAGACTTAAGTGTATGCTTGCAAATGCAAGAAGCCTGACAGGTAAAATGGGGGAGTTAGAACTAGTAGCAATGAATGAGCAGTATGATATTATAGGTATTACTGAGACCTGGTGGGATGATACACATGACTGGGCAGTCAACTTGGAAGGCTATTCTCTCTTCAGGAGGGATAGGGTAAATAAAAGGGGAGGAGGAGTATGTCTTTATATTAAGCCAGAATTAAAACCAAGTATTCAGGAAGTTATATACGAAAATATTGGTGATAATATAGAGGCATTGTGGGTGGAAATATCCAGCGGAGGAAAAAGTGCAGAGAAGTTTCTGATAGGGATATGCTATAAACCGCCAGATATTAGTACGATTGAGGAAGCCCAACTTCTACAGCAAATTGAAAAGGCTACACAACTAGGTCAAATTTTAATTATGGGGGATTTTAATTATCCGGACATTGATTGGAGTACTGAGACCTGCGGTACAGCTAGGGGAAATAGGTTTCTGAGCACGCTAAAAGACCATTACATGTCCCAATTAGTTGAGGAACCAACTAGGAACCGGACTATACTGGACCTAGTAATAACAAACAATGTAGACGTAATATCAAATATTCAAGTAAAGGAGCACTTGGGAAACAGTGATCATAATATGGTCTCATTTGAAATTAGTTTCCAGAAACAACAGTATAAGGGATCAACTAGGACTTTAAACTTTAAAAAGGCAAATTTTAATATGCTAAAGGAGTCTATAAAGAGCATAGACTGGGACAAAGCCTTTGAAGGAAAAAATACGGAAGAAATGTGGGCTGTCTTTAAAATGTTGTTGGAAACATACACGTATAAGTTCATTCCTATGGGAAATAAATGTAAAAGAATTAAGTCTAAACCAATGTGGCTAAATAAAAAGGTAAGGGAAGAAATGCAAAGGAAGAAGCGTGCATTTAAATTGTTTAAGTCTAAAGGGTCAGAGGAGTCCTTCCATAGGTACAAGGAATGTAATAAAACATGCAAAAAGGAAATTAGATTGGCTAAATTAGAAAATGAAAGGCACGTTGCAAAAGAAAGTAAGACAAACCCCAAAAAGTTTTTTAAGTATATAAATGGCAAAAGGATTAAAAAAGATAATATAGGACCCCTAAGAAGTGAGATGGGTGAATTGATAAATGATACTAAGGAAAAAGCAGAGATATTAAACACGTTCTTTTCTTCAGTATTTACCAGAGAGGAACAAATGGCAGGAGTAATACATAAAAATGGAAATGAAACCATGCCATTATTTATTGTTGTTTGTCAGAGGAAGAAGTCCAAAGGTGACTGAAGAATATTAAGATAAATAAAGCTCCAGGTCCAGATGGCATACACCCAAGGGTCCTTATGGAGTTAAACTCGGAAATAGCTAGACTGCTATTCTTAATTTTCAGAGATTCAATCTCATCAGGCTCAGTACCAAGGGATTGGCGAATAGCAGATGTGGTGCCGTTGTTTAAAAAGGGGACGAGATCACAACCAGAGAATTATAGACCTGTAAGCCTGACATCAATAGTGGGGAAACTACTTGAAGGTATTTTAAGGGACAGTATTCAGGATTACTTGGTACGCAATAAAATTATTAGTGGGAATCAACATGGATTTGTGAGGGATAGGTCATGTCAAACTAATCTAATTAGTTTCTACGAGGAAGTTAGTGGGAACTTAGACCAGGGCAGGACAGTAGATGTGGTCTACTTAGATTTTGCAAAGGCCTTTGATACAGTGCCACACAAGAGGTTGGTTTACAAAATAAGGGAACTGGGTCTAGAAATCAAAATTTGTACTTGGATCGAAAACTGGTTAGAGAATAGGGAACAGAGCGTTGTGATTAATGGAACATTTTCTAATTGGTCAAAGGTCTTAAGTGGAGTACCTCAAGGTTCCGTGCTGGGGACCACTCCTTTTTAATATATTTATTAATGACCTTGGTGATGGTTTAGAGAGTAAAGTTTCTATTTTTGCAGATGACACTAAACTCTGTAAGGTAATAAAATCAGAGCAAGATGTAGCTTCTCTACAGAGAGACTTAAATAAACTGGAGGATTGGGTGGCTAAATGGAATATGAGGTTTAACACAGATAAATGTAAGGTTATGCATTCAGGGATCAAAAACAAGAACGCAATCTATAAATTAAATGGAATTAATTTGGGAGAATCTATAATGGAAAAGGATTTGGGAGGGCTCGTAGACAGTAGACTTAGCAATAGTGCTCAATGTCAAGCAGCAGCTGCAAGGGCAAACAAAGTATTGGCATGCATAAAAAGAGGCATAGATGCAAGGGAAGACAGTGTAATTTTGCCACTGTATAAATCGTTGGTAAGACCTCATCTTGAATATGCAGTACAGTTTTGGGCACCACTCTATAAAAAAGATAATTTGGAACTAGAAAGGGTTCAGAGAAGGGCGACAAAATTGATAAAGGGTATGGAGTCATTAAGTTATGAGGAAAGGTTAGCCAGTTTAGGCATGTTTACTTTAGAAAAGAGGCGTCTAAGGGGAGATATGATTACTATGTACAAATACATTAGGGGTCAATACAGAGAGCTTTCATGGGAACTTTTTACCCCAAGGACCATACACAGGACACGTGGTCATCCCCTAAGGTTAGAGGAGAGGAAATTTCACAACCAGCAAAGGAAGGGGTTCTTTACAGTAAGGGCAGTCAAGATATGGAATTCATTGCCAGGGAAGGTTGTGATGGCAGATTCAATAGATATGTTTAAGAAAGGGTTAGACAATTTTTTAGCGGAAAGGTGTATCCAGGGATACGACCGTTAATTTAAAATAAAGGATAGTAGTGGATATAGGGTAAAAATTGGATTGCAATATTGAGTCTGGGGGGATTTTCAAAATTGAAACAGATGGGCGGTTGCCTACTCTGGATTAATTTCAAATATAAGTGCAGGATCGCAGGAGATCCAATATAGGTTGAACTTGATGGACTGGTGTCTTTTTTCAACCTCATCAACTATGTAACACCATATAAAGGTAGTGATGTTATAAACACAGTTTGCTGCACTTTATATACAGTTTTTATATTCATGTTGGCAGGGAGTAGTCCAGACCCCCATCACTTTAACCAGTAGAGGTTGATTCACTTATTTTGCAAATAAACAACATGGACCTGGTTCACACCATTAACATTAAACTCAGTGGCAAATTAGGATGTTTTCCTCCAATGTCCATGCACTGCCAGCATGAGGGGGGCTCTGTCCTGGCATAAGTCTAGGCTGGAATATTTATGTTTAAATCTCCTGGCCAAGATATCATCCAAGAGACCTTCCCCATGGTCTAGCACTCCCCTGCCGAAATCAGCTACAGTGGGTTTAATCCTGCCGGCTGAACAAGGAAAGGGTCCATCGCTGCTACTCTCTGATCCCTGTTCCATCATGTGCTACAGGGTTCAAGCATTCTCAGCACTTGGGAGTGGGGAAGGCAGCCAAACACTTCTGGGTCGAGCCGGACCAAACTAGACCACCAGAGATGGTGGACCTTCTGACACCACAGCACTTTGGTTCCCGTGAACAGGAACCTGAACTGAAGCAATATGAGATGCACCAAGATCCCTATTGGGCCTCTAGGGTGAGTTTCAGATCTATTATTCTACTTGTAAGCTGCCCACGGTGCCAACATTTTATCATGAAAGTTATACCCCAATGCACTAAACTATGTCCTGCACACAGTGCTTGCAGGAGCAAGGGGTACTTGGCCACAATGACATACTTATGCACAATTATTATTTATTTAATAAATATAACAGATAATGAAAAGAAATCATATATTCATATGTTTCTTGTAGTCACCTAAATCTTTCTTTTGTGATGAGGCCATAATTTTTTTTCCATGCAGATCATGTAGGCAATGCTATACTGTTGGCCTAGAGCCATTACTCTGGTGTCAGCTAAAGCTTCCTACAAGCTTTATATCATTGAATCATTTTTATTTTCAATGCCTCACTCAGCTGCTTAGAGGAGTCCATAGTTGTGGAGAGTCGGCACAACATCCTGAGAGGTAGGATATGAAGAAGAAAAGAAGGGTGCCCAATCTCTTCCACAGTTTTATTATTCTGTCAGCAAATAATAAATGTGTCCATTAAAATGTGCAGAAATTTATCATGCATATATTTGGAACTACAGCTGTGTACAACTTCTTTCACTTCCCAGGTTCAGTGAAACATGCAATTTGACATGGATGCCTATCCTTTTGCATTCAACTGTATGTCTTGCTTGGGAGAAGCATAAAAATCACAATGCCTTGAAAACAGCAGTTGGTGCAAGTGCTTATGAAGTTTTAGTAATGTCAGTACGACAGTTTCACAACATATTTAAAATAACTAAATCTGGTATTGATGGGTAATTCCAGGTTCCTCTTCACTTGCCCATGCATGAATTTCCCCAGTTTGCTTTAATTCACAG
This sequence comes from Mixophyes fleayi, assembly GCF_038048845.1. Lineage (NCBI taxonomy): Eukaryota > Metazoa > Chordata > Amphibia > Anura > Limnodynastidae > Mixophyes > Mixophyes fleayi. Next base: position 270,297,960 of record NC_134402.1, read on the forward strand.
ATCAATACAAAGGTCAGTACTTACTCAGTATCTTGAAAGTACTGGCGGAAAATCTCTTTCTGTTGCTCATACACTGGCACTTTTGTGGCCATAAACACAATCTTCCCTCTTTGTCCTTCTGGCCTGGATTTTAGATGGTGTTCACAAATAGATAATGCCACAAATGTCTTCCCTGATCCTGTTAAAAGATAATCCCCCAAAGATGAGTCAACACTTATTAAAGCTTCAATGTATTTGTAATGAAACCTATTGTTTGATATTGCTGCAAGTTTCATACTTTAAGTTCAGATTGCATGGGGATCATTTAATGACTGTGACGGTTAGGATGCACAGCTCCACCTATTCAACAGAATGATCACATCTGCCCAGCACACCCCTCGCCTATGCCTAGGATGACAGGCACTAGTGGCTCACACCTAATAGCTATAATCAGTGCAAATGTTTTCCCCATTGCGGTAATACTGTGTTTGAAATAAGCCCGTTTAATACAGGGAGCTGAACATCAGACGGATTGTACTTTCACAGAAAATATGAAACTTTAAGTGCTATGCAAATATGTCACTCTCCCTCCACCTCACCCACGGAAATTCTGTGCCCTCCTCTGAAAAGTAGATTGCAAAATATGCATTAAACATAATGGCAGTTAATGCCTCAAAATCGAACTCTTTATCAGTGTAATTAGATTATAATACATGAATATTAATTTGCTAATAGCTTTCATTTAAGTAACCTGACCTGTTGGAGCACATACTATTGTGTTCTTGCCACTGTATGCTGGCTGGGCCAGTTCTTCTTGATACTTTCTCAGCTTCATAGTTTTAACTGATGTGGGGAAATAACCTAATAGACAAAATGGTATAAATAAGAAAGCAGAAATATAAACCTTAATACAGTAACAGAAATTACACTGAAACAATTATTCAAACAACATTGTTGCCAATATCTGAATATAAATTCCAAGGATAATTTGCGGCTGAACAGGTGTACTTACTAGCAATGTAACCTAGACAGACCTTGGTGTTGTATAACCTCATGACATGTTCATCACCGATGCCGACCATGATTATAAAGGCTGGTTTTGTATTTTAAATATGCATATTTTTAAATGTAGATAATAAGACCAGGCAATGAAAATAGTATGCTACATACAGACTAAAATAAGTTGAAAATTACATTTGGGTACTTTTTAAAAATAGGGACATCAGGGATAAATCCTTTAAAGCTGTGGCTGCCCCAGTGAATTAGGGACAGTGAATGATTTGATTTAGTGGCCAACTTTTCTCCTTGACCAAAGGAGGTTATGTTAATGCTGTATGCTATGTAGTTAGATGCTGAAGTTATGAAGCCTATTGTCCTCTGTTGTGCAAAAATGAAATTTAGTTTTGTGAGACAAGATATTGTAATAAATCTCACAAGGTGGAAGCTATAAATTAAGCATGAGTGACTTGTTTGGTTGGTAGCTGCAAAGCCTTTTTGTCAATGCAGAACTTACAGATTTCTATATGCCTTCTAAGATAACGGCCACCAGCCAATACTCTCACTGAGGCCCCATCGGGACCTACAATATATACACTGAAGCATATTTGTTTGCACACAAAACCCAATATAAATATTACATTAAATTGTGATGCCTGTAATAATGAAGTAAAAGACTGTCCTGGTGTCCCCTTACTCTCATCACTTAAATCTTCATTTAGAACAATATAATAAAAGGGTTATGTGATAATAGGCAGTGGCTTTTTCCACAAAATGCTGGTGTACAACATCAACAAGTGGAATGTAGCAGTGCATGCACCTGGCTCTCAAACCGGTGCATTTAAGCCAAATACTTTCATAAATACCCTATATGTCCATTTACTGTATAGGCGCATTGTAATTTTATCAGCTGTATTGATTAAGGGTAATGTCTGTGCAAGGTGTAACAGAATTGTGTTATAATCATGTTAGTTGTTCAGGTCATATTAGGTGGTCTAGCACCTTATGCATGTATATAGTGTAATAGAATAAAATTATGATAATGTACAGTGGGCAGGTCAGGTGGGGTACTACCTTATTCCTGTAAATGGTACAATATTTACAGACATAAGGTACTACCCAAATATGACTTGACCACTGGATACTGTCATAGAATAGCATCCAATGGTCACATCATGTTGGTTAGGTGTAGCATTCTAAGTCTGTAGATATTACAATTATATCAACAACAGGAACCATAGTTGTGTTTATACAAACACAGGGCACTACATTTACTAGAGTATGTAGCACACAATACAAACACAGACATGGGCATTATATTGATCTTAAAGGAATATGTATGCTGGAGACATGATGGAAATCATAATAAAAGGAAACCACAACAAAAAAACAGGTTTTTTACTTTGCAAAAGCTTCAAGTATTAAATGTGAGTTTTAACATTGGATTTACAACTTGCATTCACAATTTTATCAATACTCACTGGCCAATTTAATCATTTTTACTGTGTGTTCACTGTTAGACTCTACAGCACCTAAAATGTAAAAAAGACAAACATTAAATCAAAATAAAATAAATTCCTATTGCAGCAAGTTTGTTATCTTTTGGAGGAGGGAGGTGGGAATCAAATACACATAACATAAGTGAAGAGAGCAAAATAGGAATAGATTACAAACAGCTACAAAATAATATTATTAAAAATACAATAACCATACCTATACTGTCTATAGAAAGGGAGCTCCTATGCCATGCAAGAACTGTTTATATCACAACTGTCCCTCTCCCTGTGTTACATGAATATAATATGTAATTTCACCATCCACAATTCCATCTGTGTTTTTCAAAACAGAGAAAAATTGTACATCCCTGTGATATGACAAGAGCCATTGATTATGATTAAAAATTGCAGTAACACAGCTCCAGATCCAACTATGCTAATCCAAGTGCATCAGCAGTCTGCATTTTTTTTGAAAAAGAAGTGTCCTAAGGCAACAAACAGACTGCACCTGGAAAACCAGGAAACATGAGAGCCAAATAATGCTTCATTAAGGGAAAGTATGCCATTTATTGTATTTAGTAGGTAAATAGTTGACATGTTACAGATTTACAACCTTAGACAAGAACCATTAGACAGCCCGTAAAGACAACAGCTGCCATACTGCATCATTTCTAGAATCATAAATAACATGGAGAATTTTTTTCCCCAAAAGTCGGTATGTTTAGGTATAGACTTATAGACTTCAAGTCACTGTCTGCTAGAGCAAAGTAATTAGTCTTTTAGTCATTCATGGTGGCGAGGGTACATTAACATAGTGGAGAAGTCAAGTTGGACAATGCCAGCGTGCATCTACAATGTGAAGAAGATGAAGACCTTAGTGTAAATTACCTGAGAGACATGTGTCTACAATCATCGGCTCTTCTGAGAACTGAACCATCATCAAAGCACTAGTTCCTTCTCCTGGGTCTTCCACTGACTGACATTTTTTTCCACATTCTAAAAAACAAAACATAAATAAACAGGGTAACTGTATGTTAGTATTTACTTCTATTTTACAAATACATATTATGTTAAACCGCATAAAGAAACTAATAATACATTGTGGTGCACATCAAATCTCCACTCTTGGGATGCCCTCATTTCGCCTAACTCCTCCCTTCAGCCAGTGCGATTGTCTTCTCCTCTGCAATTGCTGCTATTCTGCCCTCTAAACCTATGCACTAGGGCCACTTGCACAAATCAAGTAGTAGTATAGACATCTTTACTGACTTAGGGTAAGTGTGAGAGATGGAATTATATTTAGGAGAGAAAACATTTTGTAAAAATGGGGCAGGTTTTTCAGAGGTCACCAATCATGCGGGACATGTCTTCATGAGTTGTATTCTACGAAAATACACCAGGGTCCCTATGAACCTGAGCAAATACCAACACCTATTCTAAAATAATCAGCACTAATTGATTCCCTTACTTAAGAAGGTTGTATCATTAAAAACTACATTTTAATATGGTTTATATGGGAAAACAATTTAACTTTAACAATACGTCATTACATTTGAACTATATATTTAGTCAAATCTACCTCCCTCACTGCCCCCCTCCTTTCTAGTGACTTGTTTTCTGTCCAAGGCTGCTGTTGTCTGAGACTACAATAATGCAGCATTATGCATGCGGACGTGATGCAGAACAGTCTTTAGAGGAGTATTTATGTTGGAGCTGCCCTTCATGCTCTGACTCAGTACAGCTCATTTCTATGTGACTGCATGTGCTGTCCTCTTTATACAACTGTTGCTGGGAAGTCTTTTTAGCATTGCAAGTATTGCTTTCTTTTACTGTGTGTATAAAGTAATTAATATTATTTTATTTATACTGCAGAATTATACAACCTCTTTAAAAAATTCAGAACTTCCACATAAGCCACCATGGGAGAGAAAAATCTGTTGAGCCGTAGAGAATATCTGTTATAACTGTTAAAATGATGACAATGCTACAAAGACAGATAACTGTTGGCTATTACAGCAAAGGCCTTTTTTATAATGTCTTGGGTTTACCATACTTTGCCCTCTTTTTTTCTATAATAATAATAAAAAAAATAATAATAATAAAAAATATGTTTGAGTCACCTTTGTCATTATTCCAAAGCTGTAGGACAGGTGTGCAATCTGCTTCTTCCAAGGCCAGAGTGAAGACCTTTGGCCATTCTGTTTTATCTGATCGGAGGAGGCATTGAATAAGTTTCTCAGCTCCAGCTGCTGTGCCTTTCATTCTAGTTTCCTGATTAAAAAAAAAAAAGGTAATTATAATATAAAGTACAACAATAAAAGAGGATTTTTGTACTTGCAACGCTGAAGTACTTAGGAGTTAGCTTTTTTCAAAGGAAGGCTCCTCCCCTCTATATCCCCATACCGAAGGAAACTCCAGCTAATTACTAACAAAGCCCAAAGAACAGAGCAAGGAATGAAAAAAAATTGACTCTCCACAAACATAACAGAAGATACAACTAAAACAATGAGTGAAAAGGGAGGGAGCGCAGAGTGCCTCAGATGGAATCAGAGAACCGACGTCACCAGCTTCTAGATATATACAATCTTCTCCCACGGAAGCAGAACTCTCTGCTGGCAAATGCAAATAGAACGTCAAGGAACACCACGCGCTGGGCCATAATCAAGTTGAATTTTTTTGTCATTTATTTTCCACCCATGAGATTCTGAGCTGGTATCTGAAGGTGGTTGAGAAGAAGCAAAGAAGAGCCAGCCTTTGTAAATCATCTAAATAAGGAAACACCGTGACTCCCTTTGATCTGAGAACAGCGGCCATGATCGCCTGTCATGGCCGCTTGCTCCAGCGCTGCCGGCTCTCTGCTATCAGAAGTGTCATTTCCAGGTATCGGCGGTCACATGATCGCTAAGCTCACGGCAGGGAATTTGAACTACAAGTTATTTAAACCTCACTCTGACACTCGGTGAGTGCTCTGGTGTCCTTTCCCAATCGGTTGGTATGTGAAGATAGGTGTCCTTTATGTCTAATGTAGAATGGAAGTTGTACTGCTCCATGGCATTAATCACTGACCTGAGGAACTCCATTTTGAACCTTTCCACCCGGATCCGGGTGTTTAAAGTTTTCAGACTCACAACGAGTCATAATGTCTTGTCTGATGTCTGAAACAGGAAAAGATTGAAATAAAATCCCTGTTTCTTCTGTGTTTCTGGAACTGGAACAGACACCTCTAATGTCAGTTAGGACTGAATAGCCCACTGAGAGCTAGTCTTGGATCTGTCTCCCGGAAAGCCCGTAGAAAAGAACCAATTTGGCGGAGGGCCTAGGAGGTCTATGATATAGCCTCTTTCTACAATGCCTTTTACCCACGAATCTGAGAAGGAGTCTCTCCATATGTCCCAGAAACACAGAAGGTGGCTTCCCACCACAGAGGAAACTAGGTGCACAGGAACCCCGTCGTGCCATTGGTTTGTCAGAGGGCTTGGGGTTGGGCGATTGGGGGCCCATGCCTGTATTCCCCTTTGTTGACCCTTCGAAGTGGAAGGCCTTTGCTTTGAGGTTTTTCTGCCCCGAAAATGAAAGTACAGAAATCGCGGTCCCCTAGACCTGTGTGCATTTACCAGAAGTAAAAAAACTTTCCCTCCCATAGCCTTAAAGGGCAGACATTCCAAAGTACTTTAGGACTCAACATCTGCATCGGACGCTATCAGATGCCACCCTAATGTGATCCATTAAGGGCAGCAAATTAGAAGCCGATGTGCCTGAAGATCCTCGATCGCCTATTCTGACCACTTCTCAATAGCTTTGCCGACCCATGCTGAAGCCAGGGTAGGTCTTAGGCTCGCACCTGCTATGAAATAAATGGACTTTAAAATGCCTTCACACTTTCGGTCCGTATTGTCCTGAGAACCAAAATAAAGTGGTTGATTTTGAAAGACACACCACCGGCATGTGAACGCTGGGCAGAACATCCCTCTTCAGGTAACCTCATCCGGGAAGGGGTAAATAAGAGGAAACCTCCATGGAAATTGGAATTTCTTATCAGGTATTGCCCACAGTTCCCTTAACATCTCGGACAAATGAAAAAAAAAAACGTCAGGAAAAGAATGAATCAGAATCCTCAATATTTAGGATCTGGCAAACCATGGTAACCAAGTCGTTTACCCCGTCTGCTAAAAGGTTCTTCCACAAAACTGGTGGATTTGTCATAATCAAAGTCCCCCATTAACTCCCACTCCTCTTGGAAAGAATTTTCTGAATCAGAGTCCCCTCTAAAGTGGACCTAATGGGGCATGTGATGTTTTTAGGTTTTACTGTAGAGAAGAGGAGGAGACTTAAACTTTTTCAGAGAAAGAAACCTGCACTATGCCCAAAACTGCCTTTTCTAGGGTCTTAGCCCAAATGGGCTCAGTAGATGCCCTGTAGTCGGTTCTGTTATGACCTGAGAACTAATACCCTGAAGGGGCGTCTCAAGATTGGGATCCCTGGGAGCTGGTAAAACGGAAGTTTTTCCACAGCGATGTGAGTCAGCTCAGCGATAGTTTGCTCCAGTGATCTTTTTTCAAGCCGGTTCAACTTCAGCAGCATTAACCTCAAACTTGCGCTACTCACAGACCTCAGATTCACAAGCCGCGCATCAGGCATCTGGTTTCTGTTGTCCATTCAGCCATTTTGCCTGGCACTTGGAACAGATAAAGCAAATGACAGACTTTCCCCATGCGGACTTATGCTTGGAACTGGTCCCTTTTTCTGACATGGTGGTAGGGAAATAATCACTGTAGTCCCCACATAAAATCAAGCATGCTACAGAGTAAGCGGAAGTAATCTGTACAAATATATATGTAAATAGAATACAAACGGAAGAGAGGCAGCAATAGACAGAAAAAAGTATTAATACCCTGACAAGAATACAAAAGGCTTTTAAATATACCCAGCCCGTGGGAGAGAACTTCTTGCTGGAGGGAAAATTAGCCTGTCAGATAGGAAGATAAGAGATGAGAAGACCTCTTCCAAGCTATGTCGCCTACATGCTGCTTGAGCAGAGTCTGCAAACACCCCTCACACCCAAAAGGCCCAGTCCAGCAGTGACAGCTGTATATATACAGCTTTCCTGTGCCATGTTGTGTCTAGTGGAAAAAAACCCTTTGAAGGGGTGGCTGATGTATTAGCCTCATACCTAATATTGAAGTCATAAATAAATTTAAAGAAAAATTAAAAAGTAAATGGAAAGCTGCCATAGGCGGCCCAGAGAAGAGCTTCCAAACTCCAGGGGATATATTTACTAAAATACGGGTTTGAAAAAGTGGAGATGTTGCCTACAGCAACCAATCAGATTCTAGCTGTCATTCTTTAGACTGTACTAAACGAAAGATAACTGGAATGTAAATGGTTGCTATAGGCAACACCTCCACTTTTTAAAACCTGCAGTTTAGTAAATATACCCCCAGGTCACTTAGTAAAAACTGTAGTTTTTCTTTGGTGGGGGGATATAGAAGGGAGGAGTCTTCCTTTGAAAACGCCCAAGTGCCCAGCTTCAGCATTGCCTTTATATACTCATGGTGAAGCAGTGTTCCCCAGAATGGATGACAGAAAAAAACATTACTTGATCTATATTTATACTGGCTGTGCAGGCATTGCAAGCTTTGACTATGCAACCTGTATGTCTTTAGCCAGAAACTGGAATTGTGTTTCACACAATTGCATGAACATTTCAATACAAAATCAGATAAAATAATACAGTGATATGATTGTTACTGTGTTAAGTGTACGTGTGTGACGTACCATGCAGTCGAACCTTTCAAAGTATGCATGTAAAGAAGTATATCTTGATATTTAGATGGATTTGGCACAAGGTTTGTATTGCCTTTGAAATATATCTATCTATAGGCAGCACAGTGGTTAGTTTGGCTGCTTCACAGCACTGTGGAATAACTGTTGATAAATATTTTTTCAGCCTCCCATATTACACAGGATGACAATGCAGTTAATTATTTAAATAGTTATCAGACATGTCTAGCTTTTGTATTTCCTTGACTTAATAACTTAAAGCAGATGTGCTCAACCCCAGTTCTCAAGAGCTTGCAACTGGTCATGTTTTCAGGATTTTTGTCTGTAGTAGCATTTGGGATAACTACTGACGAAGAAAAATAGATTAACTCACCTGTGCATGATTAAAGAAATCCTGTTGGTAGCTCTAGAGCAGTTTACCAAACCCAGTCTTCAGGGACCCCTAACAGTTCAGATTTTCCAGGTCTGGAGTGAAATAATTAGTACCACCTGTGGATCTGTTACAATGTGTCAGTCAGTAATGAATACACCTGTGCTGCAGCACAGAGGTATGGAAAACCTGCACTGTGAGGGGTAACTGAGGGCTGGGTTTGGGAACCTGAGTTTGAGCACCTCCGACTTATAAAGTATTTCAATAAGGATTTTTGATGATTGTAATTTGTAGCACCATGTTTAAACTTTACTAAAACAGATTTAAAAATTCTAATTGCCTTTGTTTATGAAAAAATCACAGAAATGCAGCAAAAATGTACTAATTAATTTTTCCATATGTTGGAACTTTATGGATAAAGGGTTTATAAATAAGAGATCTCGCATAATTTCAAGAATTTAAAAGATTAAGGGCATAGTGAGTTGATAAATGTTGGAAGTAATGTCCTAGGCTGTGTAGTGGGTTTGAATTCAACAGAAGTGTGGGAGATCAACAAAAGAATAGAGATACACACAGCTCACATAGATAAAATACCAAGACATTAAAGCCATAACCCCATGGTCAGATTAATAATGGGTCTGATGGAGTTGCAGCTCCCGGCCCCCACATTTAAATAGCTCCATTAAGATCAATGTCTAAGATACTGTTTATATAAGATGCTCTTTAACTGTTGAATCATTCAATCAACCCGGCTGGGACCAGGACACTCTCTCTTGGATAGGCCCCATAGTTATGAGTCATAGTTATGACTCATAACGTAAGCATCTGCTGGTAGGCTGGCTTCACTTTCATGTAAGTGAATCACCAGCCCCGGCAGATTAAGGCTTGTTCGTGCTGGTGACATGCTTCTCGTAGCATGAAGAATGTGACGATGACATCACTAACCTTACAGCCACCAGGTTCGGACTAGCCCCTTCACTGATTGTACCAAATCCCTGTTCCCTCTAATTCCCATTATTATACCCCCATTAACTGTATGTGTTATATATTAGTGTACCCTCTTTAGTAGCTCAACTCATTATAATTCGCCTGGCTCTCACACCCTGTCCTCTGCATTTCATCAGTCTCCTCCTTCCACTCCTGCAGAGCTGGCCATGCTGTGCACCCTCCTGCCCTGTCTGCAAGCACCCGATCTCCTTCGTCCGGTGAGCTCATGTGCTCCACCCCCCCCAATGTGTGAGGGTCCACTGGCACTGGCCTGTCTCTTCTGCATACTCTTCAACAACACAGTTGAACAACCATTGAGCAACATCTGAAGACATCCAGAAATAAGCTACATCTACTACAACCTGACTCTGTACATCTTCTCTAACTGCAGTGGACAATGCAACTAGGTATATTTTGTGATTTGTCTCAGTTTCTTGCCCTTTATTCTTAAATCCCAATGTTTAACAAATTGCTTTTCTTTCTCTCCTTTCAAGGCATTATCGTTAGGATTATATCGTTCTTCAACCCTGAAAAACACACCTTTGTCCACATTGCCACTTCATTACTCCACTCGCCTCTATTTAACACATAAGCTTTTCTCCCATTTATATTCACTAATTATAACAGCCTCATCCTGTTGCCATAAAATAAAAGGTCACAAATCTTACAATCATCTTTCCTATCTTTCTCGCTCTCTGCTTCTATTAGCTGGTTATATATCACCTAATCTAGATCCCCCTAGTTTTTCCCATACACATATATCAGAACACTACAGAAATCCAGCAAACCTCAAACGCATCACCTGTCTCAAATCTCTTCCAAAGGCCTTTAAATGTGCCCTATGGAATTCACATTCCGTTTGTAACAAACCTAACTGCATATATGACCTCTTCCTCTAAAGCAACCTCAACCTTTTGCCAATAACAGAAACATGACTCACACAATCAGACACTGCCTCACCTGCAGCCCTTTCACATGGTGGCCTCCATTTTACCCACACCTCCATACCTGGAGACAGACAATGGGGTGGGGTTGGACTACTTCTTTCCCCACAGTGCACATTCACAGTTCTACCTAAAATCCCATCACTCACATTCACATATTTTGAAATACATGCTATTTGGTTTTTTTAACCCATTCTCTATGCGTGTTGCGGCGATCTATCGGCCCTTTGGATCACACCAACAATTTCTTGAACATTTCTCAGCATGGCTCCCTCGCTTTATATCTTCAGACATCCCTACCATCATCATGGATGATTTTAACATCCCCATTGCTAATCCACCTTCCAATTCTGCTTCCAAACTACTCTCTTTAACCTCCTCCCTCCTCTTCCCATCAGGATAGTTACTGCCTTGGCCTTGTTTTCTCTAAATTATGCTCTGTTTCTGATTTCATTGACACTTTTCCCCTTTCAGATCCGCAACTAATCCGCTACACGCTCAACCACAGTGCTTTAATCTGTCTGATGTCAAACTCTACCAAGCCTCCTCATTCGTGCAGAAATCTTAACTCTATTAATTTTCAACAGTTTTCCACCTCTCTCCAACACCTCTCCACAATTTCTACATTCTTCTTTCCTGATAGGGCAGTACCTCATTTTCACGAAACCCTAGCAACTGCCCTTGATCAAGTGGCTCCAGCAACTTTTCATACTCTGCATTGACTTCAAAGTAAGTCATGGCACACTAAAGTTACATGAAATCTTCAAAAACTTTCTCATAAAGCAATAAGACACTGGCGTAAATTTCGTACCTCTAATGATTTCCTCACATATACTGCTATCTAACACTCCTATGAAAATACTCTAGACGCTGCTAAACAAACATTCTTCCAATCTCTCATTTCTAATCCCAAATGCCTTTTTAACATATTTACATCTCTTCTCAACCCTCCCTCCCTAAATCCTCTGACAACTACCAGCGCCCAGAATGCTGCTTCCTACTTCAAGGACCAAATTGATAAGATCCAACTTGAAATGATATATTCTCCCTCGACAAGCAATTAGCTCAAATCCTTCTCACTACCCTCTGACACCCTCTTTTCATTTGATCCCACAAATGAAGATGAAGTATCTACTCCCTTCTTATCTTCCTACTCTACATCCTGTTCTCTTGATCGCATTCCCTCACAAATTGGTAGGTCCCTGTCTCCTGTGCTCATTCCACCTGTAACTAACATCTGTAATCTCTCCCTCTTTACTGGCTTCTTTCTGTCGTTATTCAAGCACGCAGCGATTACTCCTATTCTGAAAAAACTAAATTCTGACCCAAACTCTCTCTCAAATTACTGGTCCATCTCTCAGCTCCCATGCCCCTCCAAACTTCTAGAGATAAATGCCTATATGTGCCTCACACGCTTTCTTTTCCCAAACAAACTATTGGATCCTCTTACGTCAGGCTTTCACTCACAACATTCCATAGAGATTGCGTTGACTAAGGTTGTCAATGATTTGATCACTGCTAAAACGAACGCCTAAAATAACTCTCTTCTAATTTTCCTGGATCTCTCTGCTGCATTTGACACTGTTGACCTCTTGCTTCTCATACAAATGCTACAATCCCAAGGTCTTCAAGACACTGTTTTAACCTAGTTCTCATCCTCCCTATCTGATAGCTCTTTCAGTGTTAATTTCTCTGGATCCACCTCTTTACAACTTCCTTTATCAGTTGGAGTACCACATAGCTCAGTACTAGGTCCTCTGCTGTTATCTATCTATACCACTTCTCTTGGAAAACTAATAAGCTCCTTTGGATTTCAATATCATCTCATTGTGCATAATACCCAAATTTATCCATCGTCTCCTGATCTCTCACCGTCTGTGTTGTCCCGTGTTACTGACTGTCTTTCTTCCATTTCATCTTGGATATCCTCTTGCCAACTCAAACTCAATCTTTGAAAAACAGAGCTAATAATATTCCCACTCACCAACAGAAGCTACCTACCTGACATTTCTATTTCTGTTGACAACATAAATCCCACCCCACAAGCTCGCTGATTAGGCATTTAAATCATGTTGCATATATCTAAAAAACATTTCCAGAATACGCACATCTCACATAAGACACTGCAAAAACTTTAATTCATGCACTCCTCATCTCCTGCATTGACTATTGCAATTCCCTCCATACTATTTTCCCCGAACCAGACTCTCACCCCTCCAATCTATTTTGCACGCAGTGGCTAGATTGATTTTCCATTGCAAATCCTTCTCCCTCTGCTGAGCCACTCTTTCAATCTCTACATTGGTTGCCTGTTTTTCCACTTAATTCGATATAAAATACTTCTACTAACATACAAACCCATCAACAAAACTGCACAAACATACATCTGCTCACTTGTCTCAGAATATTTCCCAACTTGACACCTCCATTCTGCACTCATTACCTGCACCCATTCCTGGCTACAGAACTTTTTTCGGGCTGCACTCACTTTGTGGAATTCCCTCCCTCGCACAATAACACTTTCCTCTAGTCTTCAAGCGTTCTCTAAAACCCCACCTCTTCAGACAAGCTTATAATATTCCTGAATCACTTTCTTAATCTCCCTGGGTTACCCTATTACCACCCTCTATCAATTAACACAATACATCAACCCTTTGATCAACATTGCTATGTGACTGGATCATATAGCCCACTAAGGATGTTTTACCTGTGCATTGTGGCTGGACCAATATGCAATATGTAGCACTTAACTGCACGTGTCAAACTCCCAATCTATGGGACAATGGTTGTCCCATAGATTGTAAGCTTGCGAACAGGGCCCTCTTACCTATCTGTCTGTATTACACAGTGTTGTTTTATTACTGTGTTTGTTCCCAAATGCAAATTTGTTGGCACTATATAAATAAATGTTGATGAAATTGTTGTGCTCGGCCTTGGTGGTGCCAGACATGCACCCAACCATGCCCAATCTCTGCAGTGCTGTGGTGGTGATCAGCTCTCTGGAAATAGCTGTGACATGAAAAAGCTTTTTAGATTACACTCTGTAGTTAGTAAACTGCAGCACTCTATCCCTGTTATAATAGATGCCACATAATTAATCTCTGTCCAGCTCACTAAGATACTCTATTTTTGTGGCTGGGGCTATGAGCTAAATGTGCTCATTACTGGTGTTAATGTGTGTCTTTTTTCATTTTAATTATAGAACGCTGTTATTCTAGTGCATTTCAGTAACATTGATTATATTTGGGTAATGTTAATATTATCCATATACTGACTTAGGATCCTATTTATTATAGGGAGAAAATATCTTTCTGCAGGAAAAACAGGTGTTTTTTGCCATAGATAGGGGCTTCTCCCTACTTCTCAAATTCCCTGAGCCAGTGAAAGCCATTGTCAGGTATCACCAACAATTGTTTTTGCCGAGGATCTCTGTTGGAGGCTACTGAATCCAATTTACCATGGACAGCAGCGGTAATTAATATTGTCATCTCAAGATGGCAACAGCAGTGGCTGTGCACAAGAAAAAATGCTTTATTATTTAAATAATGCATTTTTCTTATTTTAAATATATGGAAAACATATTTTTTGTCAATTTTTTTGTACGAAAGTGGAACTTGAAACTTCTAATAAAAAAATGTGATTAAATATGCAGTGTTTTTCTTAAATGCCTGTAGATTTTTTTCTAGCAGCAGATCCTGTGCGCGGCCCAAGTTTTCTGCTGCCCTGTGCACATGCCTTTATGCTCTCCTGTACTTTTTTTAATCAATAAATTACTATTAGTTTTCACCTCTCTCCAGGTCTGCAATACATTGCTCAGTTTCACCTACAATGAAGCAAGTTGGTGAGATTTTTCTCCAGTAAGCATTTTCTATGCAAGCTTATTTTCCTATATACTAAGATTTATAAAAAAAAATATATGTTCCTATTCACTAAGATTTATAAAAAAAAAACTGTATGCTCAAGACAAAAAATAAATTGGAAACATTTTACTTGTCATCAATGCTTAGCGAATATCTCCACATGGGTAAATTTCATACTTTTTTAGCGGTGCATAGCCAAGCTTACAGATATATTTAATATTTAGTGCACACCAAAGGCACCAATAATGATCACATTTACTTTACATAGATGAACCACATTTTATATATTTGCTCCAAAATTACCTGTTGAATCTCTTCAATCTCTCTGGGCATGAGACAGTGATTGAGGTTTGGTAAAAGTTCTTCAGTTTTGATGTTACTTCTAATAGTACTGTATATCATGTTTAACCATTTCTTTGGCTCCTCTAGGCGTTCAATGTTGTCAAAATTTGATTTTTCAAGTGCTTCAGAAAGACCACTATACCCTTAAATAAACAAAAAATATTTAATACAAGATTTTCCATATCAAATGTGGAATAAGTATAAAAGTGGAGCCAAGCAAGACCAGTCGTTTAGAACATTAGCTAGACGATAGATTGATATAAAGTGAAGTACACTTCAAAACTTTACAATATCGGTATTTACTGACATTGACTGGGCATGTACCAACATATTAATTGAATAAAATGGCACTCTCAAGAGTGTTGTCAGACAGTACATTATGAACAATTGCACCCCCTACACTCTATTAAAGAAGAATACTGCACAGCCTTAAAATTGTAGTGTAACCCCTCTAAAAAATTACTCTGCTCCATTCTAACTAAAATGGTAATTACATCCTTTTATCCTAATCCTGGGGGACACTGGAAACACGATGGGTATAGAAAGAATTTAAAATAATTTTTCAATGGCAAGCTCCTCCTCCTGTCTTAACATCTTGTGGCTATACATTTCAGCTTAATTAACAAAGCTTCAAAAATAAGCTCAACAAGGGGAGAGAGGGAGAGAGAGAATGATAGAGAGAGAGAGAGAGATATTCTGTAACACAACCTGAATTCAAACATGAAGAACAAAATAGAAAATGGAAAACAGAACAAAATAGGCAAAACGGGGTGGGCATATAGTGTCCTCCATGGATTAGGAGATTTTACGTAAGTAGAAAAAATCACATTTTCTCTGGCATCTTATGGGGGAGACTAGAATCACAATAACATCCAAATGCTCTTTAACAGGGCACACGAGTTTGCAACCAAAATAAGCATCTCTGGATGCAAAAGTGTCAAACCTATAGCATTTCGTAAACGTGTCTACCCCGCACAGCTCAGCTGAGCAAAGGAGCCAACCTCGCCGCCCAGGAAATGCCCACAGAGCAGGTAAAATGAACAATCATGTCCACCAAGAACAGGTAAACCCGTGCTTGTGTAAGCATGATGAATCACAGACTTAATCCACCTGTCAATAGTTTAGAGGCAGGCCAGCCTCTCTTTAGCGCATCATACAGAACTACCTCCTTGGCTTTCGGACTGTAGGTCTGCAAGGCATGTACCGGATCCAGCCCGTCTAACGAGGTATCCCCAGACTCAGAGATAACCTGCTAAAAAGGAAGGAACCACAATTTCCTGGTTCAAGTGGAACCTGGAAACTACCTTTAATTGAAACGTCGGCTTCGCCCAGAATACTATTCTATCCTCGTGAAACACCAGGAAAGGAGATCTGCAAGACAAAACCCTGCAAGCTTTAGAGATCACAAGAAGGAAGGTAGTCTGCCAGGATACATATTTTAAATCCACAGACTGTAAAGGTTCAAACGGTGGCTGTTGTGACACCCCTAACACTAGAATAAAGTCCCAAGGGACCACTGGAGATATGCAGGGAAGCTGTACATGCAGCACTGCCAGAAGAAATGTTTGGACCTCAGGCAACAATGCCAGCTTTCTCTGGAAGAACACAGGTACAGGGCTCATACCTGGACCTTCAAAGAATTGAGCCTGAGCCTCTGATCCAAGACCCCCTGTAAAAAAGAGAGAAGACAGGACAGTCTAAAGACAGATGTAGCAAACCCCTTCTGCTCACACCAGGAAATGTATGCCTTCCAGATCCTATTGTAGTCCCTGGCAGAGACTGACTTCCGGGCCCTCAGCATGGTTTGTACCACGCTGTCTAAGAGACCCTCAACTTTTACAATAATGGCTTCAATAGCCACCCCCATAAACTATATGCTAAATGTTAATGCAGGAACGGGACTTGAGAGAGACGGTCTGGTCACAACGGAAAGTCTCCACAGAGGAGCATCCAGCAGTACCAAAACCGCCTGGGCCACTTTGGGGCCACAAGGATAGCATGGACCCCTCCTGTTTTGATCTTCTTTAAGACCCTCAGGAGCAAGGCCCCTGGAGGGAACAAGTAGACTAGAGGGAAGTTCCAAGGAGGCACCACGTCCACGAACAATGCCCCAGGTCTATGGACTTAGCCCCGTAGTCGTTCAACATTTGGTTTAGGCAAGACGTAATCAAAAGGACCGAAAAGAAGGATGCCTAGGCCTGGAAGCTTTAGATGGGAGGACCAAGCTCTTCTCAAAAACTGCAACCAGTGAGAGGGATGGGCAGCAGAGATCCTGGCCCATCCATGCTAGCATCAGCGGTGGCCTTTCCTAGGTACTCTGCCATATCTCAGATGCGGCCTGAGAGTAAAAGCAACTCAGATCTGGGTCTACCTTATGGCAGACTCTTCAACAGTTAGACCCAAGCTGAGGCCAGAGAGGGTCTCAGCATAGTGCCATGGCTGGATCGTGAATATGCATAGACACACTAAAGGCACGACTACTTTGGGAGGGGATTCCCGCTCTGTCCTCGGACAGCCACCTTGCTCTTCTCTAGAGCTGCACGGGCCAGCCAAAATGCGGCTGTTATGTAAATAAAATGCCCCTCCTCCTCAGATAAAAGAGGAGCCTTACCTGAGGCGATACATCCAGGGGAGATCTGGCTATTCACATGTACAGATGAGATGCTCCGTTGATTGTGCTGCCCATCGCTGGTGGATCTGCGGTCACTCCCCTCCAGAGGGCCACTACTTGACTCACGGAAGCGGACTGCAGGCTGCCTGTAAGTGCTCGTAGCCTGCTTCTGTCTAACCCGTTCGTGGTGGCAGGGGGTACAAGCCACAATGTAGCATTAAAATGAAATAAGCCAATAAATAAATACTTAGAAAGTGGGGGCAAACGTGCCTGCTCCTGTGAAGAGTATAGCCACTAGATGGATAGAGAGAGAGAAGCTTGCCATTAAATAATTATTTTAAAGTGCCAGAGATCCTCACACCTCATCTATACACATTGTGATTTCACTGTCCCCCATAGGATGTCAGAGACATTGCTGTACAAGCCGGGCTGAGGAGTGATATCTCTAACTGTTCCTTCTTTAGACTACTTTGCTTATAAATAGAACTGGTGTGCTCTCTGACTGACTAGCTTTTGGTAAACTCAAACCTGCAGTGGGTTAAACAGCTAACTGCAAAATGCTGTTTGAATTTGAGTTTAAAGAGCAGAATAGTTAGGCAGAATAGTTACATAAAAGTGCAAACTGGACTATTAGGGGCCTACTTATGAAGAACCAAAATTGTGGAGTTTTGTTTTTTACAACTGATTCTATTACATCACACCTAAAACTAACTGCCTTATTATGTCAATTTAAAACCTTTTCCAAGCATGCAGAGCCGTAACTAGGCATGTGTTGGCGGTGCCGTCGCCCAGGGCACAAGTCCAAGAGGGCGCAGCGGCCGTGTTGCTACTTGCCTCTCTGCTCTGGCTCTCTGACAGCAGGCTGCAGAATGCCGCAGAGCCCATGCTCTATTAAGGCTGGAAATCGGAGACTCAGTATGTGAGGCTCGCTCACTCTCCTCCCCTGGGACAGTCTCTCTCCCCTCAATCATGCCCCCATCTCTGTGTGTGACAGGCAGTGTTGGCATACCTCCCATTTCACGGACTTCGTACGGGTGGAGCTTATCAGAAAGAGGGCGGACAACTTTTGTCTCCTCTCCTTTCCTTCTCTGCCCCCCTCCTTCTGCGTGTGTTTTAGCCTCTGCCCCCCTCCCTCCCTGTGTGTGTGTCAGCCTCTGCCTCCCTCCCTGTGTGTGTGTCAGCCTCTGCCTCCCTGTGTGTGTGTCAGCCTCTGCCTCCCTCCCTGTGTGTGTGTGTCAGCCTCTGCCTCCCTCCTTCTGTGCGTGTCAGCCTCTGCCTCCCTCCCTCTGTGCGTGTCAGCCTCTGCCTCCCTCCCTCTGTGCGTGTCAGCCTCTGCCACCCTCCCTCTGTGTGTGTGTGTGTCCACCTCTGCCACCCTCCCTCTGTGTGTCCGCCTCTGCCACCCTCCCTCTGTGTGTGTGTGTGTGTGTGTGTGTGTGTCAGCCTCTTCCACCCTCCCTCTGTGTGTCAGCCTCTGCCATCCTCCCTCTGTGTGTGTCAGCCTCTGCCCCCTCCTTCTGTGTGTGTCAGCCTCTGCCACCCTCCCTGTGTGTGTGTATGTGTAAGCCTCTGCCACCCTCCCTGTGTGTGTATCTGTGTGTCAGCCTCTGCCATCCTCCCTCTGTGTGCTACTTGCCTCTGCACCCTGGTTCTGTGACTGCAGACTACAGACTACCGGCGCTGGGCACTTGGCGGCTCAGCGTTTCCAAAGAAGAGCCAGGTGATACAGCACAGCGGCGCTTGGACTGGGAAGGTAGAAGAGGACTGTCTTCAGATAGCAGAATACAGAAGAAGGATAATGAATAAGAATACAGAAGTATAGAAGAGAAGCTGAAAATGTAAATATGAAGCAATAAATTGCCCACAGTCGCATGCAAAATCTGGAAGACAAATAAAAGTCACTTTAATAACAGTCTGTGCTTTTTCCCCAAATGACTTTTTTATTTCCCAGCACACCAAATCATTTAATATTCTAAGCTGTGCTAGCATCTCTCAATAGAAACATAGAATTTGATGACAAGGAACCGCTTGGCCCATCTAGTTTGCCCATTTTTTAACCTATGGTAACCTCAACCCCTATTTGATCCTTAGTTCTTTATAAGGATATTCTTATGTTCCTATCCAAAGCATGTTTAAATTGCTCTACTGTATTAGTCTCTACCATCTCTGATGGGAGGCTATTCCACATATCCACTACCCTTTCTGTGAAGTAGTTTTTCCTCAAATTTCCTCTGAACCTACTTCCCTCCAGTGACAGTGCATGTCCTTGTGTTCTAATATGTCTCTTCTTTTGAAGAATGTTTCCCTCCTGTACCTTGTTAAAACCTTCATATATATGAAAGTTTCGATCACGTCCCCCCTTTCCCTTCTCTGCTCCAAACTATCCATATTAAGATCTTTTAGTCTTTCCGGGTAAGTTTTGTGCTGTAGGCCATGCACCATTTTAGTTGCCCTTCTTTGTACAGTCTGTAATATATTTATATCCTTCTGGAGATATGGCCTCCAGAACTGAACACAGTATTCTAGATGAGGCCGTACCAATGACCTATACAGTGGCATTATTACTTTCTTTCTTCTAATGATTTCTCTCCCTATGCAACCAAGCACCTCTCCACCTCTGCAATTTATAGAATTCAACATTTAAAAATAATATAAGGAGTTATTTTATTTATTTCTGCCAGGACATCTTTAAAATCAGAGAGCACACCATAATGAGAACGCGGTCATCTGCTTAAGTGGAGCCTGAGAAATGCATGAAAAATATATATCCAGCTTTACTGCATATCTTTAATATGCAGGAAAATATATGGCTGATATCGGCATCAAATCAGTTGTATCTCTCCCAATATGCCATCACATTTCACTCTGCAAGAGTGTTGTTTGTTCATTTTGCTTGGGATTGTGAGACTGATATGTATATGAAAAGGCTACACTGTCTGGGATTGCTATATTATTTTTATTTTAAGTAAAAAAAAATTGGAACCCCTCTATAGAGCAGCTTACCCCTGTGCCCCAGACCAGGACTAGGTAAAACAACTAGAGTAGAAGAAACACGCCACCTGACCTGTCTCAGGGCACAGTGGATGGACCAGTCTTTTCATTTGCACCCCATCACTGAGAGAGGGACGGCAAGTCAAATTCTCATATATAACGCATAATTACAATGAGACAGGGTTATTCATTTTTGTGTATAGATACAAGTTTTTTGACCATTGTTGGGCTTCTTTACAGCTTTCAGGAATAACCGTGAGACACATGGAAGGAAAGGTGCTAGCCACACCTCCACAGTAGGTTGGCCACACCCGCTCGACAAAGGCCACTAAGATGGGGGGCGCCAGTGCCCAGGGCACTAAAATATGTTGTTACGGGACTGCACGTATGCAATTGAAAAAGTTAAAATCCTCAGTGAAATTCTGCAACAATAGCCTTTTTGACACCTCCAAGGTGTAAAGTCAGTTACTGACTAGCTAAACTATGCAAAAAAAAACAGTTATGATGAGGACATAGAGGGTATTTAGCATTTTTGCATTGCATTGACAATAAATAAAATACAATAACAAAACGCATAATGAACACTTTTGGGGGAATTCAATTCCGTTAATACGGTAATTTTAACCCTGATTTCTGCTCGCGGCTCCCTGAGCTGTGAGCAAAACCCAGAGTTAAAGATTACCGTAATATCAGTAATAATGTGCATCGTATTACCGTAATATCGGTAATAGTGTGCAGGCCGCGTTACTTTCCTCAGTAACTTGGCCAACTGAATTGAGTGAAATTATTACCTTGTTACATTAACAATTGTTCCACTGACATTAAGGAAGTTTTCCCACAGAAAGTAATGGCTACAGTGACTCCAGTGATGGCACTTTCCCCATAGATCTAATGGCTTGTGCCTTGTTTGCATAGGCAAAGTTTTTCAGGTAAAAATGTGGAAAAAAAGACACATTACAGCTTAAGTAGACAGAGCGTGATATTCCTGAAGAACAGACTTGATGACTATTCTGATGATAACAAGTAGTAGGTCTGGTCCATGTTTACAAAGTGCAGTACAGCATTTTTAAAATAGGCAAATAATAACGGTGATGTGTTTCTTTAAGAACCCTTTGAGCCTTTTTAATTATTCCTTTTAGTCTTTTATTGCGGAGTTTAATTTACAAGAGCTTCTTACTTCAAACCTATCTAGGAAAAAAAAAAAGCAAGCGACACCTTTCTGCACTCTACACTTTTCAGTAGGAACACCTTAGTCATGGCTTCCTCCATAGAAAGAAAAAAAATATTAATTATTTATCATTTGTATTTTCCTCCCCCCCCCACCTCCTCCACAGAATACATTACAATCCTAAAAGCATGTGAATTAAAAAAAAACAGACAGCCCTAACTTTAAAACAAACCTTCTGCAAATAAGGCATCTTTAAATCCCTGGTACCATCCTTCAGCTTCCAGTTCAAGTAACTTATCCATGAACATTACTGCAGCTGCGGTCGGTCCTTTTCTCTCCTCAGCTACAATCTGCTCTGTGACACCTTCAGGAAAATGCAAAAGATACAAAGCAATAAGTACTTGGAATACTGTTGCTATAATAGATGCCATTTCAAATATCTCGCGTTTTGTAAAGGTTTATTATGTCACTGAAAACAGACTGACTTTAAATTACAAGTTGCTTTATATACACAAAGCCAAATAATACATTTAGCTCAAACACAGCAATAAACAAATAATGAATAAATAGCATAATAACTCCCAAATTGAATCCACAAACCCTCCTCCAACAGTTCCCCATGACGCTGCAGAGGATGTCAGTGCAAGAGTTATATTCTGCTTGGAAAAACTCCTGGAATAATAAACCCAAAACAGTATAGCTGCAAAATTTCACATATACTTCATTCACACTGCCGCCCCGGCAATATCCCAGGTTTTTGAACCCAGGATATTGCCGTGTCACAGAGCATCCCAGCTCATCAGACCCCGTTCACACTGCACCTTGGACCTGGGAAATTCCTGGGTCGACCCCATTCATACTGAACTCGGGTCTGCCCTGGCAATAAGTGTCAGTCATCACAAGAGGAGCTTTGATTGGCTGAGAAAGATGAGGTCATTTAAAGGGGACTTTTTTGTTTTTGCACACAAAGATCAGGCCAAAGTGGGTGGTATAATAAGATTAGATAGCGCAAGACTCGGATCGATATAAAATTTATTACAAATACATGTACATCAAAAATGATAAGCAATTACTACAATATATTCTGGTTAAGTGAATACAATATTAAAGGAGACCTGACAGTCGCGAGACTAAGTCAGTGACAAGGTATCATTATAAGTATCACAGTGAAGGTATGTATATATCACTAGAACAGTGATACTTAAGATATATGAATAATGTCACACATAAGCATAAAAACTGATTTATAGAGCTTTTAGACACTGATAGGTGTCATAGATATCATGGAGATTAGCTACTAGGAATTAAATGGTATAGTGATTATCGCTATGCAGAAGGTTATAGATCTCATCAAAGAGCATCAACTGTACAGGTAACAACATGCAGTGAACAGTAACGATAAACAGGTAATTCCAATTAGTCAAGACGTGCTTAGGTAGTCTCCAATTAGAGCATTGATTGGGATGTGAATTCAGAGGAATCGCAGAGGGCTTCCGTTAAGAGGTCAGTCTTATTAGGTTGATTTCCAGACTGGTTTAAATGTGCACCTCTATATAATAAATCCCCTCAGAGTGTCATATGACGACAGACAAGTCCAAGTAAGTATAAAGGTGTAGCACGCTGAAAAAAGGAAAACAAAATATCAATAGATGAGCAGACTAAGCCGCCCCCAGTCTCCGCTCTGGAAACTCCTATAAATAGAGTTGTGGCCAACAATGCTGATTTATATAAACGGAGATATAAACATCAAACCTGCATGTCGGGCTCAATGTCCTCCAGACGCGGTTTTCATTGTGTTAGCGTCCATTGAAATAGATCGTAGAAAATGGTGAGTGATCACATTGAAATCAGTGTCCTCTGCCTGCAAATTAAGCCATGTCGGCATCCATTTCAAATGAAGTGCAGAGATCAATGTGTGGTTAGCAAACAGAATGAACTTAATCCAACCCCAGGGTATGGGAAAGAAGATGGTACTATTCTAAAATATACCAACAGGTGAATTGTGTCCTGTAACCAAAATATTGCTAGTGTGTATGTTTTGTGTTTTCTTTGTGCTAGGTATTATAGATTGCAAGATCCACGGGTGTAGGGATTGTTGTCAAAGTTCCAATATTCTCTGTAAAGCACTGCAGAATGTGTGTGCACTATGGAAAGAATAGTTAAAAATAAAATTGAGCACACATATATTCTGCTGTGTATAACATCGAATATTTCAGACAACCACATGAATGAACTTGCACCAGCGCTACTATAAATTGAATCTGTTGTATTGAATTACAGGAATCCAAGACTGTTAATGGGGAGAAGATCCCGGTACACATCATTGGGGATGCAGCTTACCCATTGCAGTGATGGTTGATGAAGGGCTTCACCCAGCACCATCAACTTTCTGCGAAACAAATTCGCTTCACCCCTCAGCTCTGCTTGGATGGTGGTAGAAAATTCCTTTGGACTACTGAAAGAACGTTGCCGGTGTTTATTGAAGAGAAATGACACTGATACCAAGCTTCTACCTCATGTAGTTGCTGCTTGCTGTATTTTACATAATATTTCTGAAATACAGAAAGAGCAGTTTTTACCTGAGTGGTACATGCATGAGTCTGAACTATCTGAGCTTTCTATGGATTCAGGGACATGTGAGGGCGAGTGTACCAATACCTGTGCAGAAGTCATACTTACCACCATCACCGCCAATCTATCATCACTAATAGAGTAGAGCAGTGCCAATATAAATCCAAAAACTTGTTTTATTTTTACAAAGGTGTGTACAGTATATCATAAATAAAATAATTGTACACATATACAGTTTTGACAAACATACACCAACAAAACTACTGCCAGGTCAACTATTGTCCCAGAGCTTCAGATACAAACTAGGGATGTGCACCGGCGACTTTTGAGGTCTCGTGTTTTGTGTTTTGGATCCGGATTTTCGCGATGTTTTGGGTTCGGATTTGTTTCGCAAAACACCTGCCAAAAGGTTTTGGTTCGGATTTAAGGTTTTGGATTCGGATTTTTTTTGAAAAAAAAATAAAAAGTGTAAAAATCAAGTTTTTGGGCTTATTTTCACTCCTACGCTATTATTAACCTCAATAACATTCAATAACAATCATTTCCACTAATTTAAAGGCTATTCTGAACACCTAACACCTCACAATTTTTTATTTTTTTTAGTACAAAACGTTGCAACGAGGTATCTTTCTGTTCCCCACAATATAATTAAAAACCCATCAACTGGTCTGAATTACACCCAAAAATAGTATCTGCACTGCGTAGAGTAGTGGGCACTGGGCACCACAATAAAATATATAGAAAACCTTTAACAGGTCTGCATTACACCCAAAAATAGTATCTGGACTGCGTAGAGGACTGGCCACTGGCCACCACAATATAAAATATAGAAAACCTTCAACAGGTCTGCATTACACCCAAAAATAGTATCTGGACTGCGTAGAGTAGTGGGCACTGGGCACCACAATAAAATATATAGAAAACCTTCAACAGGTCTGAATTACCCCCAAAAATGGTATCTGGACTGCGTAGAGGACTGGCCACTGGCCACCACAATATAATATATAGAAAACCTTCAACAGGTCTGCATTACACTGCACATACGGCTGCTCCTCCATCCTCCATCATATACATGTTGGAGTTTCAGCGTGTCAAAACCTCTTGTTTTTGATAATGACAGTGCATTTTGAATATTTTTCAATTTGCCCCACAACACTGAATGTACTTTATCTATGATACGCATCTATCTTTCTTGACTGCGTAGTGTGGTGGCCCCGGTACACAATTTGGTACCGAGGCCACAATATAATAAAAAACCCTCCACGGGTCAGAATTCCACCAAAAAAGGGTATGGACTGCGTAGTGTGGTGTGCCCGGAACACAATTTTTTACAGCGCCAACAATATAATTAAAAAATTGGGCATCAACTGTCACCGTTGTTTAATATCTGATACACCTAAATATGGACTGCACAGTGGAGTGGCCCCGGTAGTAAACGTTGTGAGGAAGCAACCTCCTTCGCCGCTCACTGACCAGGTTACCCGCTGCACTAAAAACTCTTTCCGAGTACACACTGGAGGGGGGACAACTCAGGTAAAATAGAGCCAGTTTGTACAGGGGCTTCCAAACTGGCTTTTTTTCCTGCCAGTAACAATATGGACTGTCTGACATGTCTACTTGGATGGTGTCAGCAAAGTAATCCTCCGCCATTTTTTCAATTGTGACAGCATCCAATGCAGCGACAGTAGACATGTCTGCAATGGTTGGCAGGTCCTTCAGTCCGGACCAGATGTTATCAGCATCCCCGCCAGCGCCTCTTTTAGGAAAACTGAGCTTTTTTCCTCGCAGCCATAGATGTGGAAGAAAATGAGGGTTTCCTATGTCGTAGGTTGCTGTGTAGGCTTGAATGGCCTTTTGATGCTCCTCCATCCTCTGCAGCATATAGAGGGTGGAGTTCTAGCACGTCACTACCTCTTGTTAATTTAGATTGCAAGGCTTGTAAATACTTTGAAGATAAAAAAAGCAGGCTGCACAAACTGTGGAGCTAGAAAGTTAAATTAAATAGACCACGTTTTTTTGGTGGCTAGTATTTATCCCCCCCCCCCCACCCTACACTTGTAGTTGAATATAAAAAAAAGCAGCCTGCATAGACTGTAGAATTAGAAATTCAAATATACAAAGAAATGGACAAACGCAGTTTGGTATCTGTCTGCATCAGATCCCCTCTCCACTAGGAGTAAAATAGAAAACTATTCAGCCATTATATAATCTAGAATATAAATAGAAATTGAGAAAGGCAATTTGGTATCTGTCTGCATCATAATCATCAACATCCTCCTCACCCCCAGCTACATCAATATCCTCCTCCCGGTGTACAACATTCACACCTTCATTAGCCAAATCTGTAACTGGACTGTGGGTGATCCTTCCAGCATATGCAGAGGGCGTGCTGCAAATGGTGGAAGGAGTCACCTCTTCCCGTACAGTGATGGGAAGGTCAGGCTTCGCAACCACCAACAGCCTTGGACTCGCCTTGGGGATTTGTGATAATTTCTCTTTAGAAGGCCGAGTTGTTTGCTGTTTTGTTGCTGACACCATAACTCTCTTCAATTTTTTGTAGGGGGGGGGGGAGGAGGAGGAGGGCTAAGATCCTTGGGTGAAGCTGAACCACTAGTCATGAACACGGGCCAGGGCCTAAGCCGTTCCTTGCCACTCCGTGTCGTAAATGGCATATTGGCAACTTTACGTTTCTCCGCAGATGATTTTAAGTTTCTCTTTTTTCTACTTTTACTTAATATGGGCTTTTTGGATTTTACATGCCCTGTACTAGGAGATTGGGCATCGGGCTTGGAAGACGACGTTGATGGCATTTCATCGTCTATGTCATGACTAGTGGCAGCAGCTTCAGCATTAGGAGGAAGTGGGTCTTGATCTTTCCCTACTTTATCCTCCAAATTTTTGGTCTCCATTATATGTAGCACAAGATACTGCAGAATGTGTGAACTTGGTAATATTGCAGTACCAATGGACTTATACTGCTGGATTGGTTTTGCAAATTTGGTTATAATTATTTTTTTATTTTATAACTTTTTTTTTATTTTTTAAAAACTTGGGAATAATGGGGAAATAACTATGCCCTTAGAAGCACAGAGCACAGGACACAGCACCACTGGACTGAACAGGACACAGCACAGGACCCAGCAGCACCACTGAACTCAGAAGGACAGAGCACAGGACACAGCACCACTGGACTGAAGTGAACAGGACACAGCACAGGACCCAGCAGCACCACTGAACTCAGAAGGACAGAGCATAGGACACAGCACCACTGGAAGGAGCACAGCACAGGATATAGCAGGGCAGAGGACCACCTAAAACAACCTCCCTCTACCCTGATCAATGCCTGAGTGAAGATGGCAGCGGCCAGCGGGAAATTTATAGAATCCGAGTATCGCGAGATCCGACAACGGGATTATGACTCGGGAGCCTCGCTTTCAGTTTTGCAATTGGCGGGAATACCCGGATCTGTCTCGGATCTGGCTCGGATCGGCAAGGTTCGGGTGGGCTCGGATTTCAGATATCCGAGCCCGCTTATCCCTAATACAAACATGGCAAACATAGATAACGTTATAACTAAAATTGCCACATAAACAGGCAAACATTAGAACTTTAAAATATATAGTGCCACCACCTACAGCTGATAGTAATGGGGGTACTCAGGGTCATGTGGAGCAGCCGGGCACTCAGGGTCATGTGGAGCAGCCGGGCACTCAGGGTCATGTGGAGCAGCCGATAAGTCAGGTTTATGTACAGCAGCCGGATAGTCAGGTTTATGTGGAGCAGCCGATACTCGGGGATTTGTGGAGCAGCTGGATAGTCAGGGTTATGTGGAGGAATTTGTTGCAGATGATGTTGAGTTTTTAGTAATGTGCCCGAGTTTGGGGGAAAAAATTGTTTCCCTTTGTTATATAAAGGGGAAGTCCCGTCTAGGTTGTATGGAGAGTGTGGTTGGCGTTGTGTAGACCCTTTCACAGCAGGCGATCAAGGAAAGCCATTTGAGATTCTCGATTTTCCCTGCTAATCCGCTCAAGCTCATTATCAAAGAAGCATTGGAGACATGCGTCTCCTTACGCCTGCATGGCCATATCCATTTCCTTGAGCTGTTCGACCATTATTGTTGTCATGGCTTTTGTAGCTTGTTCCATCTTTGTGAGTCTTTTCTTCCGTTGAGGAACATTGTAAACTAGAGATTGGAAAAACAAACAAAACACATTAGGCACACAGAGGAAGAATGAATGTTGCTATAACATAAAATAGCAGTGTTGTAAGCTGATATGTGCTTAAGGCCTCCTCCCTCCTGCACACTAGCTTCACGCTGCAACATATACGTGTTCATGTTTTAATATGTATTTACGTTTAGTTTTTTAATGTTAAACTCTCATTTATTTATTTCATCTAGTTTTTTAATGTTAAAGTTAATACAACTTACTGTTGGAACGTAATGGCTGGGTCTCTGTCACTGGCAAAGTTTGTCTCGCTGGCAATGATTATGTTGCTGGGGAAGATAGTGTTGCTGGCAAAGGTTGTGACTCCTACAGATGTATTCATGCTGTCTTCGTTCACAGCAGAAGAGTCCAATTCAGCATTTTCTTGCTGCGAATTATCACTAATCAGCAGTGAGGGCACGCTTGATTGACTGCTTTTCAGGTGTTGGACTGCAAGCATCAGGGCAGCTTGAGGAGCACACTGCTATAGGATTAGCCAGGCCAGAGTTGCCGAACACCATGTTACACTGCTCATAAAATGATCATTCCATATGGCCAGCATCACTCTTTCTGAGGTTGTGGTCATGCACTTTTGAGTATTGCTTTCTTAGTGCCTTCAACTCGTTCACTACCTGCTGCTGGGTGCGCTTTATGCCACTGCTAGTCAATATTTTAGGAATATTGAAATACACTGTGGTAACCTTTACAGTGCCAGTTATTTGCTTCTGAATTTCCTCCTCTCCTCTGATTGCAAGCAGCTCCCGAACTTCTTCCTCTCGCCAAAGTGCCACGCTTTCTCTTTCTCAGCATTTAAATGACATCATGTTCCAGTGTCCCTAATCTCCCCAATCAGCTCCTTTCTGTGAGACCCAGGTTGAACAACCCAGGTTGCACCGTTCAGTCTGCAGGCTACCTGGGACTGACCCAGGAATAACCCTGCAAAATGTCCCGGGTCTAATTCCCAGGTCATCAGACCAGGGTAGATGCAGGGACCCCCTTTCACATTGAGCCACGACCCGGGTCGCCTGGGCGAGCCCCAGCAATATCCCAGGTTTTTACAGCAGTATGAACGTGGTATTAGCGACAAGATGGAAATCTATTTCATTTTCTGTAAGGTGGTAAAACACAAAAAAACTCATAGCATCATCAGGTATTTATATAGCGCTACTAATACCGCAGCGCTGTACAGAGAACTCATTCACATCAGTCCCTACCCCATTGGAGCTTACAGTCTAAATTCCCTAAAATACACACACAAACACAGACACAGACAGAGAGACTAGGGTCAATTTTTGATAGCAGCCAATTAACCTATAAGTATGTTTTTGGAATGTGGGAGGAAACTCACGCAAACACGGAGAGATTATTATTATTATCCTTTATTTGTTAGGCGTCACAAGGTTTCCGCGGCGCCGTACACCATACAAACAGTACACTATACAGGGTGAGACAGCACAAAACAATAAACATAAATACCAGTACTTCAGAAACTCCAGGCAAGTTCAGCAATAAACATGGAGCAGAAGAACAGGTGAGGAGACAGGAGGGAAGACGGCCCTGCTCATTTGAGCTTACATCCTATGGGAGGGAAAACAGAAAGACACAAGGGGAGCCAGAAGAGGCAGAGGGGAGAGCGAGTGGAGGTGAAGGGGTTAAGTGGATGGTTGGTAGGCTTTAAGGAAGAGGTGGGTTTTCAGTGCACGTTTGAAGGAGCACAGAGTAGGAGAGAGGCGGATGGAACGAGGGAGGTCATTCCAGTGAAGGGGGGCAGCACGGGAAAAGTCTTGGATTCTGGAGTGGGAAGAGGTGATAAGAGTGGAGGAGAGTCGGCGATAATTGGCTGAGCGCAGGGAGCGAGCAGGAGTGTGAATGGAGAGGAGGTTAGAGATATAGGGGGCAGTAGAGTGGGAGAGAGCCTTGTAAGTGGTGGTGAGGAGTTTGAAAAGGATTCTGTAGGGGAAGGGGAGCCAGTGTAAGGCAAGGCAGAGAGGGGAGGCAGATGAGGAGCGGCGTGAGAGAAAGATGAGTCTAGCGGCCGCGTTGAGTACAGAGCGGAGGGGGGAGAGATAGGAATAGGGGAGGCCGGTGAGGAGGAGGTTGCAGTAATCCAGGCGGGAGATGATGAGTGCGTGTATGATGGTCTTGGTGGCATCCTGAGAGAGAAAGGGACGGATGCGGGCAATGTTGCGTAGTTGGAAGCGACAGGCTTGGGCAAGTGAGTGAATGTGGGGGGCGAAAGAGAGAGAGGAGTCAAGGGTGACCCCCAGGCAGCGGAGTTGGGTGACAGAGGAGACGGTGGTGTTGTTGATGACAATAGAGAGGTCGTGGTGGGAAGGGAGTCTGGACGGAGGAAAGAAAATGAGTTCCGTTTTCGAGATATTGATTTTGAGAAAGCGCGCGGACATCCAGGAGGAGATGGCGGTGATGCAGTCAGACACGCGAGAGAGGACAGCGGAAGAAAGGTCAGGAGAAGAGAAGTAGAGTTGAATGTCGTCAGCATACAGGTGATATTGAAGACCGAAGGAGATGAGAGCACCAAGGGAGGAAGTGTAGAGCGAAAAAAGTAGAGGGCCAAGAACAGAGCCCTGCGGGACACCAACAGGGAGAGGGTAGAGGGGGGGAGGAAGAGCCGGAAGTGGATACAGAGAAGGAGCGGTTAGCGAGGTAAGAGGTGAACCAGGTATGGACAGATCCGGAGAGGCCAAGAGAGAGAAGAGTTTGCAGAGATCATACAAACTCCACACAGATAAGGCCATGGTCGGGAATCGAACTCATGACCCCAGTGCTGTGAGGCAGAAGTGCTAGCCGCTAAGCCACCGTGCTGCCCATATGAACTAAAAGACATCCTCTGCACTCGCCAAATACAATATTAATGCTATTCTAGCTACTTCAAGCTATATTCTGTATTACAAATAGGGATTGTTAGTTCCACAATCTGATTGGTTGCTATAGGCAACATCTCCACTTTTTCAAACTCGCACCTTTTAAACTTACCCCTACATGTTAAGCAGACCCACTCTCGCCTACGTCTTCTTATTATAATGCAGGCAACAGGTATACTGTATGCAGCTATTTGACCAGATTTGGCAGTTATGAATAAACTATACAACTATTATCTCTTAGCACTAAATGTATTAAACAAAAATATATGGCTTATTATACTAAAGGTTTTTGCTGCATGAGACTGAATATAAGCTGACCTATAGTAAGACCTCACTCATCCTCCCCCCCCCCCCCCCCAGTTTCCAATGATCCTTGTCTTTCCTTACCCAACCCTCCATTTTCTTACTAGACTTTCTTGTATTCATTTTCAAACCTCTCCATAAAATTAAATTTGCAAAAATAAATAAAACCAAATATTATTTTATATGGAATTTCACTTCATTGTAATAGGGTTATACTGGCGTGGTGGGAAAATCTGAAAAGACAGAGAGGGGAAAAATCAAAAGATTTAAGAAGGGAAGGTGGGGCTAGTGGAATCGGCAAATAAATAAGGAAGGGTAATAAAAACTGTATACAAGCAAAATACAAAAACATCACAACTATCACCAAAAGAAAGTAAAGTTATATAATGCCTAATACAATGCATTATTATTATTATTGTTTATTTATATAGCACCAATCATATTGCGCAGCACTGTACAGAGAATATGGAATCATTTACATCAGTCATTCAAATAGTATATAACAGATATAAAGAGTAAAAAAAGATCTATCTACTGCTGTAAAAACACATCCATGGAATAGCATTATAGATACATGTATAAAAAATATATCTAAAGGGGTAAGATAGTTCTACTGTGGATTATATTTATTAGCCTGTGGGTGATGCTAGCTATACTGTTATCTCACCATCTTAAAAAATGCATAAAAATACTGGTAGTATAAATTTAACACTGAATACAACAACATACTACAAGAATTGTAACATGTATTGAAGCCAGTTATTCAGGAAGTTCTGAAAATCTGAAAGCAAAATCAAGTAAATAATTGCTGCTGCTCTGTCAATGTCACAAACAGAGACACCAAATGTCAACTGCCTACTGAAATAGCCACTAGCGGGAGCACTGTTGAACCATTTAATGAGGAGAGAAATGCCAGGGGCAGTGTGGGAAAAAGGGTCATCTTTCAATGTAGCTTAGTATATTTTAGGGATAGTTCTTCAAATTACAGAAGATGCCTAGGTTCAAGCATTTTGCTGTATACATAATATAGCATAAATAATAGGTATCTAGATATCGTACCTGTACATGATCTTATCAATTGTGAGAGCATATCCATGGAATTTCCCTGATTGTACATATCTGCAATTGTATTTTGTTTTTGATTTAGGTGACATATAATTCAATTGTCAGTATGTCAGTGTTTCTATAGTGTCTGCACCTGTATGAATGTATATTTGTGCTCTTGGTTCTTCTAAGTGTCTAGTGTTGATGTGTGTCTGTATTCACAGAAAGTGTGCATCCAGTGAGTTAGTGACAAGTGACAAGTTGATCATATGATTTTGATATCCGATACTGGTGCAGACTGCTTGTATAACACATGGCCCTATTCTATCAAAGTTTAGAAAAACATGACACTCCTTACCAAGCTATATTGCAGTAATGAGATGTTACATAGCTTTGAACCATCTGTCAATATTATATGAAAATCGTGAAGCATTAGGAATGAAAATCTCACTTGATGTCAACCAGTTGCTCATGTTTCCCACCACATAAGAAGGCCGCAGGATATTCTCAATGTATTTACGGAAGATCTTCAGGCTTTCCTTCACCTCTGCGCTCATTTTTCAACACCTTTTTAGAGACCTGTAAGCGACAAAGTTTTGTTTTGTTTTTCAATTATTTTTCTATTTAACAGCATTCCTGTCACGTTCCCTAGTCACAGAAGTGAAAGAAAGGTTAGATAATGTACTATCGATTTGTGCAACAAACATTAAGGTTAACCACAGTAGAATTCCAACTGCACTAAGTGAATCACAATCCCTTATTGACAGCTTCATATTTATTATGTTTTGTACCAAATACAATATTTAGTCATGGGGGGGATGCACCCATATATCATCATCATCACCACCACCATTTATTTATATAGCGCCACTGATTCCGCAGCGCTGTACAGAGAACTCATTCACATCAGTCCCTGCCCCATTGGAGCTTACAGTCTAAATTCCCTAACACATACACAGACAGACAGACAGAGAGAGACACTAGGGGTAATTTTGCAGCCAAATAACCTACCAGTATGTTTTTGGAGTGTGGGAGGAAACCGGAGCACCCAGAGGAAACCCACGCAAACACGGGGAGAACATACAAACTCCACATAGATAAGGCCATGATCGGGAATTGAACTCATGACCCCAGCGCTGTGAGGCAGAAGTGCTAATCACTTAGCCACAGTGCCGACCATTTATCTCAATTAGAATACATTTTAAAAGCGGACAAGAAGAGAGAAGAAAATGTGTTTAATTGGATCATTCTGTGATAAGATTAATAACAAAATCTCAAGTATTCATTAAAGAGAGAGGAAATATCTTCATCTGTTACTGAATCATAATAGGTAGCAGGGGCGCACGCAGGGGGGTTTCTGGTTCTCCAGAAAACACCTCCCCTCCGCGAAGAACAGTCTCCCTACATAGCGGCACTGTACTATACAGCAGCTGCGGCGCTGTCAAAGAAGCGTCCGCGGCGGTGCTGTTCAGTGCAGTGCCGCCAAAATGGAGCTGCTGAAATATATATCCAACAAATTTACTAATAATAATATCTGTTTCTTTCCTGCAGATGCTTTTTAATTATTATCTGCAGTTAACTGTGTTATACACATCAGAAAACAATTGATTTTGCACAATGATTTTAATGGATCCTATATTGTCCATCCATGTAGGGATATTGGTTATCTCCTATTGGACTATATCACTCTCAGATCCATAAGTAGTTAATCAAATTCCAATCCTAGGATGTTGTAATCCATTCAATAATATCGTTCTGAGGGTACCCTGTGAAAACCCTCTTCTATCATATAATTGTCTCATTCATACACTGGTCCCTCATTTATTCACTAAGAGTAGCCACATCAACCTCTCTCATATTGGATTAAATTTCCTGAAAAAAAGCGATAACGTGCGTCAGAGTTCGCCATGCAAATGTGTTTGCTCCTGATGCTAGTGGATACAGCCATAAATAAATTACACATAATATAGAATGATGGTGAATGTAATGCTAAAAAGAAGGGGAGGGCTATCCTTCACTTTCTACCACTACAGATTTCCCACAGCCAATGTGCCCGATCAGATGATAACAGGTACAGGGCTAAAAATAAAGTGAATTTGTTAAAGTACCCACACTGCTTCAAAGGCTTGTATCCTAAAAATACAAACTAGTTTTCCATTGACAATAATATAAATAATTTTGTATATAGTTTGATCAGCTGTTTTACACCAGTTAACTGTGATTGGTTAGGCAGCCAATAAGATGTGTTATTTATAACCTTCCTCTGTGCTTATTAATGGTTCAAATTGTGCTATTCTAAAGAGTTGACCAGGGAGTGAGTATAACTGCATGTTTCAATAAACAATTTCATATTTTCCAAAACTCTTAAGCTATTGGGAAGCTCCCCCTGCTGTGTAAAGTCTGATCACAACATGGGGTGAATCGTCCGGATTTCATTTATGTAGTCTAGCTAGAGTTAAGTAACATGTTATCATTGCCTTAGTGAGGTGTCTTTGGTAATGACATACCTGTACAGTTTATTATGAGCCTGGAAAATATTATTTGTCTTGTCAGATGGACAGAGACAAGAAATCTTGTTCCAAGGCCAACATATAAGATGTTGGTGCCTGAACTCAGCCATGGCAGAACTGGTTGCAGAGAAATTAGATGGATGCTTTGACTCTGGGGGTGCAGATGCAAAGTGATTTTAAAAGCCTGTTCCAGAGAATGAAGAGGTATGCCCTGCAAGGTCAATAAATAGTGTTGTCATTGTATATAAACATATCTATTAGCATATTTCTATTGAAATACTGTAACTGGGCAGTCAGCACACAGCATATCTGAGACTCTATGGAAACCTTGTCTTCTACCCTAACATGAAATGATGCCTTTCAGCACAGGAGGAAACTCAGGGCTATGGTCCTATGACTGGAGTGACGAGCAGAAAATATGAGCTTCTAATTTAACAGTTTAAGCTTTCTTACCTACAAGAACGTTCTTCCAATGGAGTTCAGATCAAGTAAAGCGACTCTAGCGTAGTGCAGGGCAGGAGCAGACAGACACCCCTTTTATCCAGCAGAAACCGAAACTAGATGACAGGCGGAAGCGCAGATCACTCGGAGAAACGAAACTGCTCTCTCTCCTTTTCTTCCAGCGCAGGCTCCATGTATTTCATTTCTCCACAGCTGAAACGCATCCCAGACGGGTATTCCCCCTGTCAGTGGCACACCTCTGGCTCTAAAATACATTACTATGAGCTATGCGCCGATCTTATGACACTAACACAAGGAAACTGAAAGGAAAGGGGGAGTCAAATAAGAGGAAAACGCAACTGCTTTCCCAGCTGTCCTGGGTGGGCTCAGTGGTGCAGTATGCTGTGCAGAGATGATGGAGCTGGAGCGTAATGTAGTCATGTGATTATTTTAGGCTCTTCAAAATTTAGTGGGCTTAAAATGAGAAAACTGTATTTGCAACAGATATATTTTTCATGTAAGGCATTGAGCTGTACAGAAACAATAAGGGATATAGGGGCCTATTTATTAAACTAATAACTGTGTTCTAGCTGTTTTCGGGGATTAAATGCAAAATTGTTATTTACTATGACTGCATCGCAGCAGACTGCTGCATTGCATATCTCTTCATTTTACTGTGCAGCATACTTGCCAACTCTCCCGCAATGTCCGTGAGACTCCCGCATTTCCCGTGAGTCTCACGGACTGCAGGGAGAGTGTGGCAATCTCCCGCATCTGCCCACTTCCTAGTGAAGTGGGCAGAATTAGGTCCAAAATGTCGCGATTCACCGGGAATCGCGGCCTTTGGCCCCCCCCCCTGCTTTAAAATGACGCATTTGCGTCATTACGTCACGGGGCGGGTCCAAAATGACACAAATTTTGGAGCCTCGCCCATCACGCCCACCTCCCCCGGCAGGCTCCCGGAAGCCAACTTCAGAAAGTTGGTAAGTATGCTGTGCAGTCCCCATAACAGTGTATGGGGTTGGGCACTGCCCAATAACGCTATGTACCAATAGCCAAATTGAAAAAAAAAAACATGTTAAGTACACCAACTGAAGCTGGTGTACATTAACATAATTGAAAAATTTCACTGAACCAGCTGTGCTCCGAAGAGCAGAGCGGCACAGCGCATGTCCATGTCACATGCCTCAGGTTCTTTCATTCAGGAATCTCTGTGCTCATGCCCAAGGTTACTGGTCGGCGCATGCGCACAGGGATTGAAAGATACCACGTCGCAAGCAGCATCGCACAGGGAAGAGAAGAGAAGACTGAAGTGAAAGGTGAGTGTTACACTTCACAGGAACAGACATTTTTTGGAACAACTGTTCCTGTGTTGATTTTTTAATAAATATGATAAATCCTTCAATCCACAAGTATGCGATTGAAAAGTTTCAATCATATTTTGCGGTGCTTTGTAAATAGACCCCATAAGCAGACTAACTGGCGTTCCACACAGTGCACTAATAAAGAAAGACTCTGAGGGGTATATATACTAAACTGCGGGTTTGATAAAGTGGAGATGTTGGCTATAGATTCTAGCTATCATTTATTTAGTACATTCTACAAAATAACAGCTAGAATCTGATTGGTTGCTATAGGCAACAATCCCACAATATATGAAGGAACGAGCCAACGCCAGAGCATAAACACCAACATATGCTGGAGGTGTCGGGTGACATTTTGTGAAGGCGAGTAGGGACATAGTACCAGCGAAACGAGTTTGTATACAGTTTCTTTTATTTAAACACAGATTGAGCTTGAAGCGGCATTATCCCAAATTTCAGTCCAGTCTTCACCATCAAGGGGGTCTCCCAGGTCACATTACCAAACTGCTTTGCCTCAATGGTAGTAGTGGGGTGAGATGTAAGGTGGGATTTGACTGTAGAGTGGAGACTGCAGATTTGCAAGTATTGGTGAAAGTGTTGTGTGGACAGGCCAATTGCGGTTTGAATATCAGAGAATTGGGGGAATAAAGGGGTACGGGTGATGGGGAAATCGATTTATAGAGATACTCTATTGAAAGTACAGATGTATATTATATTAAAACATAATAAATGAATTAATAAGAGATCAGAAATATATTAATTGTTATTATATGTAATATATAGTATTATCATAAAACAAAACATTATTCTGATTAAAATTACTACATTAAAAGTGCAGATATGTGTAAATGGATATAATGAGGGCATATAAAACTGCAATAAGTGAAATATAAAAATATAAAGATCAATCATGGGATGGGTCAGAACCTATTTAGGGCGACGTGCTTTAAGGAGCCAGAGTAGAGAAGCAGAGAAGAGTAAGCCTAGACCCTCAGCCTCAATAAGTACCCAAACCCTAGAGGATTCCACAAGACACAATAAGCGAGGTGGGCTGAAAGATAGTAACGTTTGAAGTTTGGAATACCAAGACCTCTACCCTGAGAGCAGGGCCGGACTGGGACTAAAAATCAGCCCTGGCATTTAAAGCACACAGGCACACCTCTTGTGGGCTCCATGCACTATATTGTTGCACACTGATGCTGGCGCAGTGTGCGTTGCTGGTGCAGTACAACATGATGTAGTATGAGTGTGTGTGTGTGTGGAGGGGGGTATTTATTTCTTCTAATGACCCTGAACATTACATTGTTAGCACCCATATTACATCAATAAATACCATGACATTACATTATTAGTACCCAAATTACAGTAATAAATAACCCCCCACACACACTCCTACTACATCGATACCCACCCACATCACAGCAACCAGCATTACCCCCCTTCCCCACATTATAGCAACCAGCATCATCCCCCACATTACAGTATCCAGCATCACCCCCATTCCAGCAACCAGCATCATCCCCACATTACAGCAACCGGCATCACCCCCACATTACAGCAACCAGTATCACCCCCCACATTACAGCAACCGGCATCACCCCCACATTACAGCAATCAGCATTATCCCCCACATTACAGCATCCAGCATCACCCCCATTCCAGCAACCAGCATCACCCCCACATTACAGCAACTGGCATCACCCCCCCGCCCCCCACACACACATTACAGCAACCAGCATCACCCCCACATTACAGCAACCGGCATCACCCCCCCCCCCCCCCCCGCCCCCCCCACACACATTACAGCAACCAGCATCACCCCCCACATTACAGCAACTGATATTATCCTCACATTACAGCAATACCCTATCATACTTATTAGCAATACTAAGCCCCAAACACACTACAACATTGCACCCAGCACGCCACCCCATACTACAGCAATACCACCAGTTATACAGGCGCCACTGTAGGAAACCAATATTTTGCTTTTTTCAAATCTCCCACAAAATAGCAACAACAGAATACTTACACACATATAGGTAACAGGTACCCTTTCCCCTCAATTAAATAGTAATGGCAGAATTTTCATGAATCATTCCACATGAAATAAAACTCTAACAAATATATCAGAAAAAACATAACTATTGAATGATCATTTGAACCCACGCGGCCGCATTAAAAGTATTTCCATCTACAGCAAAATGTCAGAGAAAAATATATTTTTATACTACTGTAACTGGTTATGCGCCCTTTCTATTAATTTTAAATAACACAGTATATTAATTAAGGGGGATAGAGGATGTAGGTGAGAGATAAATGGATGTGATCCATCAGTTTGATTAGATAGGAAACATTTAGATTATTTACCTGGAGACATCTACCCCCTTGACTCAAAGGCAGGGCTGAAAAGAGGAATTTTGGGACCCAGTACAGCAACTTCTTTGGGCCCCCGTCATATTCAACAATGAGAGACTTGCCTTTGGCAGAAGTTCATATTATGCCACAACGTAGTGCCCCCAGGTCATATTATGCCACATAATATTACCTTCAATTCATATTAGGCCATACAGTAGTGCCCACAAATCATATACCATACAGTATTGCCCAGACAAAAAACTCATTGACAAATAAAAATTAGTACAGCATATCAGATACTAGAGTGTGAGTCCCAGGAGCAGCTTAATACACCATTTACAATGCAAACAAAAATAGATATATTGACACAATCACAGATAAAATTTATGACAAGCAGTGTTTTTTCCTCTTAATTAAAAGTCTCTGTACAGATAAATATGCAAGAAAATTACAGTGCAATAATGAGCAATGCATAGTGTTTTAAACATCATTGGATACACAGTAGTGCCCCCAGTTCAACAAAGGATGGTTAAAAACACATTGCACATGAGAAAATATATGAACTTACCTGATTATGGCATCCTGTGTTCTGTATTCCTACTGGGCACGCTGGGCAATGAGGGATCTGCAGCTGTCAGCTCACACAGCCAGTCGGGAGCAGGGATCGAGGGCAGTGGTCAAAGTGGAAATTTAGAAGTGGGGGTATGGAAAATATAAGTGAATGGAGTATGAAGGCTTGATTTTTTATTTTCTTTTAACATTTGTCCCCTCTGTACATTCCCATTCTTCATTACTACTTGTGTTTTATGATGGCTGCTTGCCTGACATTCCCATTCTTAAGATGTCTCTCCCTTTACACTTTCTTTTACCTATG
This sequence comes from Mixophyes fleayi, assembly GCF_038048845.1. NCBI lineage: Eukaryota > Metazoa > Chordata > Amphibia > Anura > Limnodynastidae > Mixophyes > Mixophyes fleayi. Next base: position 270,338,037 of record NC_134402.1, read on the forward strand.
CCCCTGCACCATCTTCTCCTTTGTCCCTCTCACTTTACACCCTGCACCCCCTTCCCCCCTGGCTATCACCCCTCTTCCTGCACCCCCTTCCCCCCTGGCTCTCTCACCCCTATTCCAGTACCCCCTTCCCTCCTGGCTCTCTCACCCCTCTTCCAGCACCCCCTTTACCTCTGGCTCTCTCACCCCTCTTCCAGCACCCCCTTCCCCCCTGGCTCTCTCACCCCTCTTCCAGCAACCCCTTCCCCCCTGGCTCTCTCACCCCTCTTCCAGCACCCCCTTCCCTCCTAGCTCTCATCCCTCTTCCAACACTCCCCTTCCCCCCTGGCTCTCACCCTCTTCCAGCACCCCCTTCCTCCATGGTTCTCACCCTCTTCCTTCCCCCCTTGCTCTCACCCTCTTGCAGCACCCCCTTCCTCCATGGTTCTCACCCTCTACCTTCCCCCTGGCTCTCACCCTCTTTCAGCACCCCCTTCCTCCATGGTTCTCACCCTCTTCCTTCCCCCCTTGCTCTCACCCTCTTCCAGCACCCCCTTCCTCCATGGTTCTCACCCTCTTCCTTCCCCCCTGGCTCTCACCCTCTTCCAGCATCTCTTTCCTCCATGGTTCTCACCCTCTTCCAGCACCCCCTTTCTCCATGGTTCTCACCCTCTACCTTCCCCCCTGGCTCTCACCCTCTTCCAGTACCCCCTTCTTCCATGGTTCTCACCCTCTTCCTTCCCCCTTGCTCTTTCCCTCTTCCAGAACCCCCTTCCTTCATGGTTCTCACCCTCTTCCAGCACCAGCTCCCCCCTGGCTCTCCCACACTAGTGAACACCCCCCCCCCCCGCGCGCGAGAATCGCGGCACCCCCCGTGCGAAAATCTGCATACCCCCTGCGAAAGTCACGGCACCCCCGCGACTACCGTGCGAAAATTCACGCACCCCCCCTTCCCGCGATCCCCTCCCTAGTCAGAAAAATAAATAAAAACTGTAAAATCCGTGTCCACATTGCAGGGCACAGTGCACAAGATAAGGGAGAGGGAGCAGAGGATCCCTCGTCCGTCGCACAGCAGAGGTGCAGGAATCTAAGAAGTGTCAGCCGGCCCATCTAGCCATAGGCCTTTCTGGCATTTGCCAGAAGTGCCAGGTGGCCAGTTCGGCCCTGCCCGAGAGGACCTCTGAAGCACCCGTAGCTGTATGCAAGGGCGTCTGCCTGCCCAGAAAAATTTGGATGTCTCGTGTTGAAGAAATTTGAAGACTTAGGGAGGTATTCGGATGGGGAGGGTTTGGAAAAGGTAAAGTAATCGAGGGAGGATGTTCATTTTTACCGCATTGATACAGCCTATCCAGGAAATTAACTGTTGGGTCCAAGTGGTTAAATCTGACAAAGTATGGGGAAAAGTGGCCTGGAAGAGTTGGTGAAGGCTTTTGGTCAGGAAGATGCCTAGGTATTTAATTTTCTGTACGTGGCATGTGAATGAAAATGTGTGGGCTAAAATAGATTTATCAATAAGGGGAATATAGAAATCAAGGGTTTCGGATTTGGCCGGGTTTATCTTGTAGCTTGAAAAGTGTCTGTCACGGGCACTAGGAGTTGCTACCCGAGTTTCACCAGATGGTACTCTGCTGGAGAGGCGGGGATATGGCACGCACCTCAAAGCAGGCAGGTGAATGATTGGAGCGAGACAACAGCAGGAGAGTAGAGATAGTCTGAGGCAATCAACGACTTGGAGTTGTAAACTGGAAACTGGAGATAATGTAGACACGAGGAGTGGACGTGGATCGGTGATGATAGATAGAGGAGGAGTCAGTGGTCTGCGTACAGCAAGTTGTACCACTGCTCTGATGGGAAGAATAGGATTGGTGCAGGTAGGTAGCAGGGTAGTCTGTGGTCTGCGTGCAGCAAGTTGTACCACCGCTATGGTGAGGAAACGGGTCCAGGTGTAGGTAGGGAATAGGAAAGTCAGTGGTCTGCGAGTAGCAAGTTGTACCACCGCTGTGATAGGAGGACTTGTCCAGGTGCAGGTATGTAGCAGGGAAGTCAGTGGTCTGTGTGCAGCAAGTTGTACCACTGCTGTGGAGGGAGTGAGGACTTGTCCAGGTGCAGGAGAGTGAAGTTGAAAGGCAAACTGTGGCTGTATGGGAACAGCGCGAGTAGAGCAATGTCTTAGAAGGCACAATAAATAGTCTGTATATATAGTTGGTGCCTTGCAGTGGAGAGAAGCTGATCACAGCAGATTATGCACAATGACGCCAAGTAGTAGCGTGAGTAGATAACGAGCTTGAGTGACAGCTAGTCCTAACTGGAGCAATGCGGAAACACAGTCTATATGGGTACCTGTACCCTGCGCAACAAACAACAATGGATGCAACTGGTATGTGAGTAGAATAGATAATAGTCAATAGTTAGTAACGCATACCCAGTTGTGTAGATCCGGAATCAGCTGGGAGGTGAAGCGTTGTAGCGGTATGGGAACCACCGCTGAGTTGAGCAGGGAAGCAGCGTGGAAGCTGTAACATGATCAGCAGGGTGTCAGCGTTGGAACGGTCAGAGGACCGCTGCTGAGTGGAGCCAGGAGCAGCGTGGAAGCTGTGACACGATCAGCGGGATGATAGTGTTGTAGCGGTATGGGAACCGCCGCTAAGTTGAACAAGGGAGCAGCGTGGAAGCTGTAGTAAGAACAATCTGCACACAGTTTGGAAACTGTACAACAAGTAAAGCTGGAAGCAGTTTGGGATCTGCACACACCTATAGAAGTTCACTGGGAATGAGACTTCAAGATCAGGCCCCTACCTAGGGTTGCAGGTGCCTCAAATAGGGTGAGGTGATTGATCTGTCAATCACCTCCATGGACAGATGAAGCTACTAGCGAGACCTGCGCATGCGCAGATGGCAGGATAGCGAGCGGCCACGATTCCACACAGGTGTAGGTAGAAAAGCTGGAGGACCTCGCACCAGAGTAGAGGCACTGACGGTCTGGTGAGTGACAGTACCCCCCCCCCTTTTTAAAGGTGGGCACAGAACACTTGGAACCGGGTTTGCCCGGAAATTTTAGATAGAATTTTTTAAGCATGGCTGGAGCGTTGAGGTCATCAGCACGAATCCATGAGCGTTCTTCAGGACCAAAGCCCTTCCAATGAACGAGGAATCGGAGAGTTCCTCGCAAAATTTTAGCATCCAGGATCTGAGAGATCTCGAACTCCTCTTCTTGGTGAATCTGTACTGGTTTAGGTACAGAAGGAGGAGCAGAAAAGAGATTGATCACAAGAGGTTTGAGTAGGGAGACATGGAAGGCATTGGAGATCCGGAGGTTCTTTGGTAAAAGTAGCTTGAAGCATACTGGATTTATGACTTGAGTGATCTTGTATGGCCCGATGAAGCGTGGCGCAAACTTCATGGACGGAACCTTCAAACGGATATTTTTAGTAGAAAGCTATACACGGTCTCCAAGCTTGAGTGGTGGAATGGCTCGCCTCTTTTTATCTGCGAAGAATTTGTATCTGGCTGATGCTTCCTTCAGGGATGATCTCACCTAAGTCCAGATGGTTTTAAAGTTTTGACAGAGTCTCTCCACCGCAGGGACTTGGGTGGGTGGGAGGGCAGGAAATTCTGGGAGAGACGGATGGTGACCGTAAACCACGAAAAAAGGAGTTTTTGTTGAAGACTCATGGTACATGTTATTGTGGGCAAACTCAGCCCACGGGAGTAATTCTACCCAATTATCTTGATTGGCTGAGGAAGAGATTCTTATGAAGGTTTCGAGATCTTGATTGACCCTTTCGTTCTGGCCGTTTGATTGGGGATGGTAAGACGATGATAGAGACAGTCGAATACCCAAGGTCTTGCAAAGGGCTCGCCAGAATCTGGAGACGAACTGTACCCCTCTATCGGACACAATCTCGGACGGACAGCCGTGAATCCGAAAGATCTCCTTAATAAAATGGTCAGCCAAGGTAGAAGATGGTAATCCGGTTAGCGGGACGAAGTGAACCATCTTGGAGAATCTATCCACCACTACACAGATGGTATTACATCTCTTGCTAAGAGGTAGTTCGGTGACAAAGTCCATGCTTATATGGGTCCAAGGTTTAGTAGGAATAGGTAGTGGTTGGAGCAATCCCGCTGGTGTTCTGCGGGAAGACTTAAATTGAGAGCAGATCTCGCAAGCGGCCACGAACTCTGACATCCTTTCTGATAGAAGGCCACCAATAACTCCGGGAAAGGATCTCAAAAGTCTTTCGTTCACCAGAATGTCCAGAGAACCGTGAAGAATGATACCATGATAATATTTTCTTGCGTAGAGATGGAGGAACAAGAGTTCTCCCAAACGGTAGCATATTGGTGGATGAAGTGGCCAAAGTCACACATTTGGGATCCAGTATAGGGTGATCGGAAGAATCCAAGGTGTCAGAAGGAGGGGCAAATGCTCGGGATAAAGCATCTGCTTTCCTGTTCTTTGCAGCAGGTTTGAACGTTATAATGAGTTCGAAGCGAGAAAAGAAAAGTTACCACCTCGCCTGTCGAGGGTTTAGACATTGGGCTGACTGTAAATAGAGGAGATTTTTGTGGTCGGTGAAGATGGTTACAGGAAAATGAGCCCCCTCCAGTAAATATCTCCACTCCTCCAATGCGACTTTTATTGCCAACAGTTCTTTGTCACCGATGGTGTAGTTCTTCTCCGCGGGTAGCAGGCCCCGGGAGTAGAAGGCACAGGGATGGAACTTCTGTTGCTCAGATCTTTGGGAGAGAATAGCTCCTAGACCGACATTGGAGGCGTCCACCTCGAGAAAGAAAAGAAGGTTTACATCAGGCTGCCGAAGAACAGGAGCGGTAGAAAATGCTTCATTAAGGCTTTGGAAAGCTTGAAGGGCCTCAGAGGACCAGTGTTTAGTATTGGCGCCCTTCTTGGTCAGGGCCACAATAGGAGAAGCAATAGCTGAGAAATTTAAAAGCAAACGTCTATAATAATTGGCAAAGCCTAGGAAGCGTTGTATAGCCCTGAGAGTAGTTGGCTGGGGCCAAAGTAGAATGGCATTAACTTTATCCGGATCCATCTCCAGTCCTACTCCGGATACGATGTATCCCAAGAATGGAATTTGGGATAAGTCAAAGGAGCATTTCTCTAATTTACAGAATAGTAGGTTCTACCGTAGCCTGGAGAGAACCTCTGCCACATGTTGATGGTGGGAGGACAGATCTTGAGAGAAGATTAAAATGTCGTCCAGATAGACTACAACGCATACGTATAATAGGTCCCGGAAGATCTCGTTCACGAATCCTTGAAAGACAGCAGGGGCATTACACAGTCCAAAAGGCATCACCAGATATTCGTAATGTCCATCCCTGGTATTAAACGCTGTCTTCCATTCATCACCTGACTTGATCCGGATTAGATTGTAAGCGCCACAGAGATCAAGTTTGGTGAATATCCGGGCACCCTTGATACGGTTGAAGAGTTCAGTGATAAGTGGAATCGGGTATCGGTTTTTAACGGTAAGGGCATTGAGTCCCCGATAGTCAATGCAAGGTCTTAATGTACCATCTTTCTTTTTAACGAAAAAGAACCCCGCTCCAGCGGGAGAGCTGGAAGGACGGATGAATCCGCGATGTAGATTGTCCTTGATGTATTCAGACATAGCCTGAGTCTCTGGCAAAGAGAGAGGATATACACGTCCCCTAGGAGGGTTTTTGCCAGGTAGCAGGTCTATGGGACAATCCCATGCCCGATGAGGTGGCAGACGTTCAGACCGAGCCTTATCGAACACGTCAGTGAACGGGGCGTACTGTGGAGGAAGGCCTGGAGGGCCAGGTGTTAAGGAAGATTTGTTGATCTTAAGTGGAACCACTCAGGTTAGACATCTGTGATGACAATCCGCACCCCAGGATGTGACTTGGGGAGTATTCCAATAAATTTGTGGTGAGTGAAGCTGAAGCCATGGAAGGCCAAGGACGATGGGACTGGTAGTAACAGGAAGAATCAGAAAAGAGATTTTCTCTTGGTGTAGCACTCCAACTTGGAGGATCAACGGAGACGTACAGTGAGTGATAAGTCCATTGACAATGTGAGAACCGTCTATAGCGGTGACAGCTATGGCGGTTTTTAAGGGGACCACTGGTAAGGACCACTGGTTGACTAGAGCACTGGAGATGAAGTTGCCGGCAGCGCCGGAGTCCAGGAGTGCTTGGGAACTAAAGGATTTGGAGGAAAACAGAATGGTCACATCAAATGCACACACCTTGACATCCATAGAAGATAGAGAGGAATCCAGGGCCCCTAACCTTACCTCTCCAGAACAGGTTAGGGCCTGGCATTTCCCGACTTCTTGGGGCATGAGTTCAAGCTGTGAGACGGTTCAGCACAATAGATGCAGAGTCCATGGGTTCCACTGGAGGCGGAGGCTGACGAATTGGAGGTGATTGAGTAGAGGACCCTTTGGAGGTGCTGGTTCTTTCAGACTCTCTCACGGAATCTCATATCTACCCTATGACATAGCGAAATTAGGTCGTCCAAGGATGATGGTAACTCTTGTGTGGTCAGAGCGTCCTTGATCTTGTCTGCTAGACCCTGCCAGAAGGCAGCTATAAGGGCCTCGGTGTTCCACTGCAGTTCAGAGGCAAGTATTCAAAACTGAATAACGTACTGGGCCACAGAGCGAGATCCTTGGCGAAGTCGGAGGATGCTAGAAGCCGCTGAAACAACGCGGCCAGGTTCGTCGAAGATTTTTCGAAAAGTAGAGATGAAGAGTTAACTATCCTCCAATAAGGGGTCATTTCTCTCCCACAGGGGAGAAGCCCACGCCAGAGCCTGTCCGGAAAACAGGGAAATGAGGTAGGCCACTTTGGCACGATGAGTGGAAAAATGATGAGGTTGAAGTTCGAAATGGAGAGAGCATTGATTAAGGAAACCTCTACAAGTTTTTGGGTCTCCGTCATATTTTGAGGGAGTAGGCAGGTGTAGCATGGAAGCTGTAGACACCTGGGATGGCACTGGGGGAGAAGATGGTGCTGGAGGTTCAACAGTCGCTGAAACATTTTGTGGAGGGACTGCTCGGGTGGCCAGCGTTTGGAAACACTGAAACAGATGTTGCTGCCGGGTATCCTGTTGTTCTACCCGAGTAATCAAATGCTGCAGCATCTCCTTAGTTGTTGGTTCCAATCCTGGGTCTGTCATGGCCTGATCTTACTGTCACGGGCACTAGGAGTTGCTACCCGAGTTTCACTAGATGGTACTCTTCTGGAGAGGCGGGGATATGGCACGCACCTCAAAGCAGGCAGGTGAATGATTGAAGCGAGACAACAGCAGGAGAGTAGAGATAGTCTGAGGCAATCAATGACTTGGAGTTGTAAACTGAAAACTGGAGATAATGTAGACACGAGGAGTGGACGTGGATCGGTGATGATAGATAGAGGAGGAGTCAGTGGTCTGCGTACAGCAAGTTGTACCGCTGCTCTGATGGGAAGAATAGGATTGGTGCAGGTAGGTAGCAGGGTAGTCGGTGGTCTGCGTGCAGCAAGTTGTACCACCGCTATGGTGAGGAAACGGGTCCAGGTGTAGGTAGGGAATAGGAAAGTCAGTGGTCTGCGAGTAGCAAGTTGTACCACCGCTGTATTAAAGTAATTCTATCGTTTTAAAATAAGCATTGCCCAATCAATTGTATGTGTGTCCAAAGCACATGGTGGTTTATTTTAGCAGATGTAAATAGTCAACAATTCAATACATTATTATATTATGATACAGTACAGTACAGCACAGCCAATACCAAAAGTTACATACATACATACCGCTGCAATCGCTGCGCTTCCATGGGTCCCAATGGAACAGTGTATCTGTTAGATAACTGGTCAGAGTAGACTGAGACCCTGGTGGGGGATGCAGCTAATATATACAGTCAATGTTTCATTGTGAACAATAGAGATGACGTAGATTGTTTCTATAGGTCCAGACGTTGGGTGGGTCCAGGCCAGACAGGTAATAGGTTGATTCAATCTAAGGAATCCAAAGGTGGGGGTCTTCTGTCCAGGGGGTCTGCTCCTTTTCATAGCCAGTATCATACAAAGGTTTACTCTATAATATCAATAACTAAAGTATGCAATGTGCGATCTCTTCGCCGACTGCACCGCCGGACAGCTGCTGATGATTAGGGCTTCAATATGATATCAGGCATGACACCTTTCCTATTACCTAAACCTTTAATAACACTACAATGTACATATAATCACTATATATATATATATATATATATATATATATATATATATATATATACATAAATATATATATATATAGACTAATAATAAACCGAATACTATCTGCTCCTGAATTACAGTGTAACAGAACCAATATGAAATTATATAAATAACTAACTGTTGTAATGCGAGTGTGTGCGTGCGTATTTTACCGTGCGAACGCACCACGCCACGTAACACATGGCGTACGCTTCGCAATACGCACGGCAAACCAATATTAAACCAATATACTTTCGTTCATCCAATTATACGACTTCAACAGTCCACCCTTTGATAGTACAATAAACTATCACCTTAAAGATGTTATAAGCAGGATCTCAGTACCACGTTTCATTGTTATGTAATACAAATCCCCTTTGGTGTATGTCCACACTGTTTGTAGATCTAAACAAGTTATCATAAGAGAGAGTCTTAATCCTCTAAACGACTTCTTCTTTTAATATAAACCGTACACTTCTGGAGCTTGGAGATAACTTTTTGTATGCCCTTCAAGGGTGCAATAAAACACTTAATACATTATTTGGAAAGGTACATGGTACAGTAGAACGTGTATCAGCTATACAGAATTCTCTACTACAGTTCTTCAAGTTTAACAGGTTCTTCTGTCCAACGCATGTCTTTAAGCTCAGAATACATTTAAACACTTCATGTTCATCAATAGCATCATCCTATGTCTATCAATAATGTCATATGCAATCTCCTTCAGCTTGCGTTAATATACACACATCTAATAATGTCACCAGTTCTTTTCATCAACACTTGTGGGCGGGCTATTGTCTGTTTGTTCTTCCCAGTCTCCCAATACTCAGATTTAACAGTGATCGGCTTGTAAAGCATTGGGAGACTTCAGACTGAGGGACCTAGGTGTCCTACTTTTTCCCCTAGTGACCTCCCACCCATAGTTCGGGTACCTCAAGAATATTTAGTGAAAAGAGAACTAATCCTACTTGATATAATCACTGAGGCACGCGTGAGCACGCCCAGCACTTTGTTTGGTCTAAAACCTTACCCTCCCAAGAATGATAATCATTCTCAAGGATGCCTGCTCGAGTCCGGATATTACTGGACTGGCATCGCTGGGTGTATCTCTTTTTTTAACTATGGGGTCGCCGTACTTACGGACGTAATGCTACTCAGACAATAGCCCCTCGCACTTTCTCCAAGCTCCAAGGTTTCTAAATTTTCCTTTACCCCTGAATTGAATAGAGTAATTGACTGGACTGATTATGCTACTAACTTCTTCCTCCCCAATACCTCCTTATCACTACCTGAACCAGTCTCTGTCACCTGCTAATAATCGAAAGAATTAACCGCCCTGAGAAGAAAATGAAATGAGAGAACACGAAACAGGAAAAACTACAACTTCATGCTGGACAACAGTCTTAGCCTTTGGCTCAGGTGCTACTAACTGCATTCGAGGCCTTCCAGTACAGACTCATGAGTGCCCTTGGACCCTTCTCTGAGTGTTGGCCCCTCTGCAGTGGGTGGTATGGGCACCAGTGTGTCTCTGCTACCCTTAAAGCCGTGAGGCTGGTAGCCTACACCTGGTACCTGTCTGGCAAATAACCTAAGCTTAAGAAATTTCTGCTCCACAACTTACTCTCCCGATCCAACATCCTGACAGTTAGTGTGACCTTTCAGGAAACAGTGTTTTGGACGTTCTTGGTTACTGTCTCGCTATTTACCTTCTCTCAAGGTCTTACCTAGCCTCCCAGTTACAATCTCATCTCACGAGGGGTCAAGAACATTTCAAAAACTGACAGGTTAGGAGTCTGCCCAGGGGTGATCTCTTGGTAGCGGGAAAGGACTAGTGGCACTTCAATCAAGTTCCAACTCTTATTCTATTCAATTCATTCTACCGAGTACCACTACTTTATGTTCACACTGGTTTATGGCTAATTGAAAGTATGTGATTTGTTACCACTACTCATACATTATACATCTATTATCAATAACATGAATACCCTATCATCTATTATAACTCTAGGACTATCGCATTGAATAACAAAAGCTTTGAGTATGATACAGTAATACATTAGACACATTTCAATACACCTCTACCCAGACATTTTTCATTGGTACACCTGTGTATACTTGAGGATCCTGCATGGTGGTAATTGGATGACGTGTATTTGTTTTACCTGGAGGAAAACCCATCAGCAGGAGGGATATGGGATGGCTCTATTGGTCTACCTTGTCCATCTCTCCAGAGTCCACCAGACTCCTCACCACATCTCTTCACCTTCCAGACAGTTTATCCCTCGGGTAACACAAATCTTCCTATATTAACCAATATGTGTATGCGTGCATGTGTGTGTGTGTTCACCTTTTTAAAACTAAATCAATACAACGAAAAACAAAACAAAACATAGATTTGTTAGCTGTCACATAAAACCCTGCTGTCTATTTGACAGCTATGTTCTCCCTGGTGTGACAGCCATGTATGGTTGTGCGTGTAAGTGTGGACCTTACTAGCAGCTACTTCCATTGGTAACTGTGTCCCTGTATAAAGTCCTCTATGTAGTGTCCTAATCATGTGCTGGTATTGCTATAAAACGATTTCTCAGTCACCTCAACATCGCCCTCTAGACTAGAAAAATGCTAAAGACCAATGTATATCAATCGATTTTCCCTCTGCCAACTCACATGTCATTCTCAGTACCTCATATTCAGCTACTTGACTAAGTGGGAAAAGGCAAAGGGGTCTCTTTCTATAACACTTTCTTCAAATATAACAGTATCCAGTACATGCCTGTCTAACAGTGAAAATTATAAAACCTGAAAATTCTACATTTTCTAGGGTTTCACATTGTCGTATCTTGTGGTAAAAATCCTACTCCAATGTTCTACACAGAGATGCATATCTGTATGCCTATCCTCTAGCAATCTCCTGTCTCCACCCTTTGTGCATCCATAAAAAGGCACATTTTTGTACAGGAGGCACGAGCCAAAACAAAAAACAAAACAGATATGCAATCTATAACACATGAATCGTATTTCCACAACAGAACCTTTCTGCTTAAAATCAGCAGTTTCTATACACATGAAAACAAAACCCCTGACTGTTTCTGTAACTTATGTCAATCTAGTGTGTGTATCTCTAAATTTGTCTTATGTAAAAACATAAAAATATGTTTTAGCCCCATTGTTGAGACTGTGTCTGATTTTATCTCTACCAGAGCAGAGAGAGCGAGAGAGAGAGAGAGAGGTAGAGAGAGAGAGAGGTAGAGAGAGAGAGGGGGAGAGAGGGAGAGAGAGAGGGAGCGGGAGAGAGAGAGGTAGAGAGAGAGAGAGAGGGGGAGAGGGAGAGAGAGAGAGAGAGAGAGAGAGACTAGCGTTTGTGTAAAGAATGAGAAATAGGAAAGCAATTAATGATGGGAATACAAAGGTTTGAATACAAACATACATGTAGAAAGGGAGATTTTTACAACAAAATGACAGCTGGATTGGACTCTGACTCTATGGGGAAATGGCTGTATTCATTCCACTGTTCCCCTTAGCTATTTGCTAACTATGACCTCTCCCCATACTTGACTAGGGGTTCTTAACAGTGCAATCCAGTGTCGTCCGTCATTTGTTCATTAAGAACTCGGTATCTCATTGACTACATACCTTTTCAACGGACTTTTCTAACTTATAATAGAGAAATGTAAAAATGTACTCTTAGTGACTCATATTTTCTCTGAAATACATAAAACGATATTTTGGAGCAAAGTATGTACATACTTCATTGTTGGATAATGATTCTCAGCCAAACAAATTATCATGAGTCACTGCAGCCTAAAACAAAAGAGTGTTCCAATTGTCTATTGTTAATTAGTCTTTCAAGAGTAATTCTTCTATTTCTCTATCTCACCCCTTTTAAACACTTGGCTATACTTCTTTTGTGTCCCCTTTATCTGTGAAAAGAAAAACAAGATAGTTATCTTAAAACAGCAAACAAAACAAACATTTCTATTCTTTGCCGTCGGCTAGTGATTTAGGAAAACAAACATGTGACAACATAAAACGAACAAACAAAATCAACAAAGATTACTTTAAAAAAAAATAAGTTTCTTTCTACATTTTGCACCTTAATGCTCACCACAGATTAACTCTAGAGTCGGCTATATTTCTCCCCCAGAATATTAGTTGTTACAGAGTGTGCAATCAATTAAAGGGGAACCTCTGAGAGAAGTGTACGCCTCCTTTGTGGATGTCTATGTGATTTCCAACCCAGGTATTCATTCTTCTCTCTACACAGTTCCTACTCATGTGTCCCTTCTTATGGCAGTAGAAGCACGTCCCTGTCATGTCTGCACAATGTTTTGCTAGGTGTCCTATTTTATTGCCTTGAAAACACTTCCTCAACTCGTGTTGTTTCTCTTCCTTTTTACAATCTTTCCTAATGTGTCCTTCTTCTCTGCAATTGTAACATCTCACTATTCTGGGTTTCCTGTTATGTGGGTTGTATTCTGGTGGTCGTGTGTGCAGTCCCTCTAGTGCTGGGATACTTATCATCATTAACCTATCACTTAGTGTCTCTTTCTGTTTGTTTATACTTTTATCATGTTCTATAGCTGACTCCCTGAGAGCACTTACAGTGGTTCCTTTCCAGTATGGTAATGAAGTTTGCACCCTTCTTTTCAAGTTTTCCCTGAGGCCATCCATTAGAACTTTAACAGCAACCTCTCTGTAATATAGATTATCTTTTTATGTCTGGTACCCCAGTATATTTGCCCATTGCTATCAAGGCTCTGCAAAAATAGTCTGCTGCATTTTCACTATCTTTTTGCTGGATACTAAAAATTTTACTCCAGTCCACTATCACTGGGAAATATGTGGCCAACTGTGTGATTATATGTCTAATATTGTCCTGATTATCATCCTCGGTTAAGGATTCATCCTCCTTCAACATACAATCCTTAATGAACTTTTGTATGTCAGTATTGAGAGGAAGACAGGTCTTCAATAATACTCGCCAATCGTTATTAGTTGGCTCATACACATTACCATAATATCTAATAAACTGCTGACATTTGGTCAAATCTTTCCTAGGATCAGGGAAATCAGACAAAATTGAAAATGTTTCAGACCTAGTGCATGGATCATGCTTTGCTACATGTTTTAAGGGAACATCACTATTCTTGTCTGCTTTCCCATTGGGAACTGCTGCTATGCAGACAGGATGTAAGTCTACCAAATCACTGAAACTAGTTGCTGAAATTGCTGCTGCAGTACAATGGATGTCTCCCCCTGTGTTAACCATTTCATTATTCTCACCACTTTCAGCAGCTGCCCCTGCTGGTGGGACCGTTCCTCTTCTTTGTCCTGAAACATTACTTTTAACGTTACTTAAAACAACATACAACTTACTAGTTACAGTTTTTACATTTTTGGTATTGGCTGTACTTCCCGCCCCGACCGAATTTATCGGGGGCGTGTTTGCGCTCAGTTTGCCACGCTTTGCAACGCACACTTCCGGAATGCTTGTTTCCGGTACGCTTACTTCCGCTGAACACGTGTTTTTCCTTACACTCACTTCCGCTGTGCGTTCGCTGCTCTGCCACGTGTTACCTTCCATTTGCCACGATTTTAAACAATGATTATGTGCATTTCTCACTTTCGTTGACTTAATCAACCGTACTTTATCTTTTACGGTATTTAGCACCTCTGCATTAAAACTCCCTGTTGTTAGGAAAGGCCTATCACAATCTTTGGTCATTTCGACCCACGTGTCACAATACACAGTTGCGTATGCACCATATTTTGCACACATGAGAAATCTCGCTGACTCAATAAGACCTTCCTTAGGCAGTAAATTGGCAATCTCTAGCATATGCCTAGCACCCATGTTGCACAATATACTTTCTACCCGGAACACAGACACACCGCAATGCTCTGTTCCTTCCGGCCAAATGTGAAACACAGACACACCGCAATGCTCTGTTCTTTCCACTAAATAATTTCAACTCTGTTGCTATACTCACCGCTAGAGATCTATTATGCTCGGTGAACGTATTTCCTTTAGCCGCGCTCACTCGCTTTTCTCGCCCCTGGCGAGGTTCCCTAATACAGAAATATCACTGTGGGCCCCGAGGGCTATCAGCTCCTCGATACCCTGGCTCAACCACAAAAATCTGCTGAGTTTATTATCGCTGGGAGTGCAAGTTAATACAATCAACCTGCCTTTCCAGTATAATTCCTTCTAGCTGCTTCACCAATTCGCACTAACGGTGCGATCGGATCGCACTGCCTACCAATACTAATTATTAGCAAACCTTGCGATCTATTGGTAGCGCTTTGCGAAAACCCGGTTTTCGCATTCGGTATACCTGCCCTGTATACCGTCCTTCAGTTGGGCAATCCGCCTCGTCAGACAGCAACTGAGCACCTCAACAATAAACAGTGTATCTACGTTACAAAATCGCACACTATACACCTTTTCTGCGCAGAAAATTGAAAGTTCCCAACAACCGTAATAATGTCTCAGAGGCTTTCACAAGTAATTATACTATGCATATAATAACTATCAAAACAATTGTTCAACCACGTGGCAAATCTACTGGAAGTTTGCGTACGCACAGCAGGAAGTACACATACGCACAGCAATGCAATACACTTTAAACCATTAAAACGACAATAAAAAGAAACATTTTTTTCTTTCTTGTCCCTAGATTCTAATTAGCGTTCCTTCAGTCTATGCAACAACGGACATTCGGATTCGCAACACACAGTGAACCACAGGTATTAGACGCATAACGTTCTTTCCTGCTTTATGCGACGCGTCCGTCAATCCACCCTTTGTTGAGGAACCGAATATCGTAAGCGTTGCATACCTGCCGGTAACGTAACTCCTAACTCAAGAGCCCCCAAATTATTAAAGTAATTCTATCGTTTTAAAATAAGCATTGCCCAATCAATTGTATGTGTGTCCAAAGCACATGGTGGTTTATTTTAGCAGATGTAAATAGTCAACAATTCAATACATTATTATATTATGATACAGTACAGTACAGCACAGCCAATACCAAAAGTTACATACATACATACCGCTGCAATCGCTGCGCTTCCATGGGTCCCAATGGAACAGTGTATCTGTTAGATAACTGGTCAGAGTAGACTGAGACCCTGGTGGGGGATGCAGCTAATATATACAGTCAATGTTTCATTGTGAACAATAGAGATGACGTAGATTGTTTCTATAGGTCCAGACGTTGGGTGGCTCCAGGCCAGACAGGTAATAGGTTGATTCAATCTAAGGAATCCAAAGGTGGGGGTCTTCTGTCCAGGGGGTCTGCTCCTTTTCATAGCCAGTATCATACAAAGGTTTACTCTATAATATCAATAACTAAAGTATGCAATGTGCGATCTCTTCGCCGACTGCACCGCCGGACAGCTGCTGATGATTAGGGCTTCAATATGATATCAGGCATGACACCTTTCCTACTACCTAAACCTTTAATAACACTACAATGTACATATAATCACTATATATATATATATATATATATATATATATATATATACATATATATATATATAGACTAATAATAAACCGAATACTATCTGCTCCTGAATTACAGTGTAACAGAACCAATATGAAATTATATAAATAACTAACTGTTGTAATGCGAGTGTGTGCGTGCGTATTTTACCGTGCGAACGCACCACGCCACGTAACACATGGCGTACGCTTCGCAATACGCACGGCAAACCAATATTAAACCAATATACTTTCGTTCATCCAATTATACGACTTCAACAGCTGTGATAGGAGGACTTGTCCAGGTGCGGGTATGTAGCAGGGAAGTCAGTGGTCTGCGTGCAGCAAGTTGTACCACTGCTGTGGAGGGAGTGAGGACTTGTCCAGGTGCAGGAGAGTGAAGTTGAAAGGCAAACTGTGGCTGTATGGGAACAGCGCGAGTAGAGCAATGTCTTGGAAGGCACAATGAATAGTCTGTATATATAGTTGGTGCCTTGCAGTGGAGAGAAGCTGATCACAGCAGATTATGCACAATGACGCCAAGTAGTAGCGTGAGTAGATAACGAGCTTGAGTGACAGCTAGTCCTAACTGGAGCAATGCGGAAACACAGTCTATATGGGTACCTGTACCCTGCGCAACAAACAACAATGGATGCAACTGGTATGTGAGTAGAATAGATAATAGTCAATAGTTAGTAACGCATACCCAGTTGTGTAGATCCGGAATCAGCTGGAAGGTGAAGCGTTGTAGCGGTATGGGAACCGCCGCTGAGTTGAGCAGGGAAGCAGCGTGGAAGCTGTAACACGATCAGCAGGGTGTCAGCGTTGGAACGGTCAGAGAACCACTGCTGAGTGGAGCCAGGAGCAGCGTGGAAGCTGTGACACGATCAGTGGGATGATAGTGTTGTAGCGGTATGGGAACCGCCGCTGAGTTGAACAAGGGAGCAGCGTGGAAGCTGTGACACGATCAGTGGGATGATAGTGTTGTAGCGGTATGGGAACCGCCGCTGAGTTGAACAAGGGAGCAGCGTGGAAGCTGTAGTAAGAACAATCTGCACACAGTTTGGAAACTGTACAACAAGTAAAGCTGGAAGCAGTTTGGGATCTGCACACACCTATAGAAGTTCACTGGGAATGAGACTTCAAGATCAGGCCCCTACCTAGGGTTGCAGGTGCCTCAAATAGGGTGAGGTGATTGATCTGTCAATCACCTCCATGGACAGGTGAAGCTACTAGCAAGACCTGCGCATGCGCAGATGGCAGGATAGCGAGCGGCCACGATTCCACACAGGTGTAGGTAGAAAAGCTGGAGGACCTTGCACCAGAGTAGAGGCACTCACAGTCCGGTGAGTGACAGTGTCCATATGTGCCTATTTGGCAGACTAGAGGAGGGAGAGAAGAAACCAGGTGGGATATGCTGATGAGGACATTGTCAGCATATAGGCAGGGCCGGATTAAGGGAATGGAGGCCCCTGGGCTAAGGAGCCCTCCATTCCCCGCGAGGCCCCCAATGTGAGCCGTCCGCCGCCCCCCACCCCCCGCGAGGACCCCCCCAAGCACTTACCTGTCAGTGCAGTCCCGGCGCGCTGTAAGCTCCTTACTGAGGAGATCTCGCGAGAGTTCATGAACTCTCGCGAGATATCCTCAGTAAGCAGACTACAGCGCGCCGGGACGGAGGACTGCACTGACAGTACTCAGCAGCATCGATCGGGCCGGGGGCGCCCCCGCCCCCGACCGATCAATAATGCGGCTGAGGAGTTTGAAGGGCCCCCTGGATGCCCGAGGCCCCTGGGCTATAGCCCAGTTAGACCTCGGGTTAATCCGGCCCTGCATATAGGGCGATCTTTTTCTCAGTGGATGCAACCCGAATGCCTGATATGTCGTGATTGGCCAGTGTTCTGGCAGCTAGCGGTTCAAATATGAGGGCAAAGATTAGTGGGGAGAGGGGGCATCCCTGACAAGTTCCGTTGGTAATTGTAAATGGTGTAGAGGTAAGGCCATTGGCCAAGACAGTTGCGGAGGGAGACCGGTAAAGGGCCAGAACCCCTGTCAAAAATCTGCCTGAGAAGCCCATCAATCCTAGTATACCACACATGAATGGCCAAGAGATGCGGTCCTACGTCTTTTCAGCGTCCAGCACTGTTATTAATTTGAATAGTTTGCCGCCATGAATGGAGTAGATCAGATTGATGGTCCTCCTTGTATTGTCCGGAGCCTGTCTCCCTGGCATAAATCCGACTTGGTCAGGGTGGATCAGGGTAGGAAGGAGCGGGTTGAGTCTGGTGGCTAGAATCTTAGCGTAGAGTTTAAGGTCCACATTGAGAAGGGAAATTGGTCTGTAGCCCGAACAATGTAGGTGATCTTTGCCAGGCTTCAGGAGAACAGCAATACTAGCGAGAGTGGTGGCAGGATTAAAGGATGCGCCCTTGAGGATTTGATTATAAAAGGGCGGTAAGATGTGGGGTGAGGACTGCTGCAAATTTCTTATAGTATTGGGTCGAAAAGCCATCCGGACCAGGGGACGAGGAGGGCTTGAGGGCTTTTATTGTTGCAATTGCTTCGTATTGAGGTGATGTCCACATTTAGGCAGGAAAATTTAGACGGGATGAGGTGAGGAAGAGGAGAGCTAGCTAGACACGACTTCAAGAAGGTTGACAGTAGATTCCCCTGGGGATGGGAATCCGGGAAATTATAGAGAGAGAGGCATAAAAATGCCTAAATTCATTAACAATGGCTAGGGGATCGTATGGCGCAGAATCAGAGGATTGTTTGTAAATTTTGTCTATGAGCACTCAGGTACGCTTCTGACGAAGCTTTCGTGCAAGTAGAGTGTCCACCTTATCATAAAACACTGTTGAAGTTCTTGTAGAAGGGAGTTGTCGAAGTCAGTAAATTGGATAGAGTCATTTCAATTAAAGTCTAGCAAACTTGGTTGTCTTTGTTTGAAAAGATGCGTACGGTACGCATCGACGTACAAGGGCACGCAACGGCGTGAAAGGACGTACGCATCCACTACACGTGGCAGCAACAGTAATTGGTCTTTTACCATACATTCGCACAAACACGCATACTTATAAAATAGTACACATTAATGGTAGTTGCAACACATAGTCAGTTATGTCGAAATATAGTAGTATTTATATGTCATATCAGAGTTACATGCATATTAGTGAAATACACGGAACAGGTTAAAGGAATAACATCATGAGTGGTATCATAATGAACCTTGTTACATATCCTACTGTTTGGTTCACTCTGCGAGGGAATCGCAGAGTGCATACGCAAGTTATGAATGATAGGGAATTATGAACTACTTAAGACTAAGGAATCCTGGCGGGAAGAGCAGAGCATACCCCCTGCAGAGATGACCCCCTCCTTTGGATTCCTTAGGATGAACCAGCCAATGATTGACGACCCCTTGGACATTCCTGAGACCCGGACCAATAGATACAAGCCATACCATCTTCATTGTATTACTGTATTTGATTGTGTATATAAGCAGCAGCTTGTGATCCAGAGTGCAGACATCTTGTCCCCAGACTTCAGGATTGAATGACTGCACTGGATCCAGAGCGCCTGCGATAAGTAACGGCTGTATTTACTATTACTTCGCTTGAGCATATTATTCCTCTTATTGCGAATAAATCTTTGTGCTTTGGAAACACAAATCGAGGTTCGACAATCGTTATTGGTTAGCGACAATACGCACATAACAATTTGGGGGCTCGTGAGCTTTGGAGGTTTCGTTGCCGATGATACGCAAGACCAACGGATTTCGGTTCCTCAACAAAGGGTGGAGACGCGTCATAAACGGGTAAGAACGCATGGTGTTCAAAACCTGAATTTTACTCTGTGTTGCGAAACCGAATGTCCGTTTTGCATTATCTAGGGCACGCTAACTAGAACCTAGGGACAAAAGAGAAAACTGTTTCTTTTTTCTGTCATTGTGCATTTTAACTGTATTGCATTGTTTAGCGTATGTGTACTTCCTGCTGTGCGTACGCGAACTTCCGGTAAACTTGCCACGTGGTTAAACAATCGTTTTGATAGTTATTATACATGCATAGTATAATTACTTGTGAAAGCCTCTGAGACATTATTACTATTGTTGGGAACTTTTGATTTTCTGCGCAGAAAAGGTGTATAGTGTGTGATGTTGTAACGTAGATACACTGTTTTATTGTTGAGGTGCTCAGTTGCTGTCTGACGAGGCGGATTGCCCAACTGAAGGACGGTATACAGGGCAGGTATACCGAATGCGAAAACCGGGTTTTCGCAAAGCGCTACCAATAGATCGCAAGGTTTGCTAATAATTAGTATTGGTAGGCAGTGCGATCCGATTGCACCGTTAGTGCGAATTGGTGAAGCAGCTAGGAGGAATTATACTGGAAAGGCAGGTTGATTGTATTAACTTGCGCTCCCAGCGATAATAAACTCAGCAGATTTTTGTGGTTGAGCCAGAGTATCGAGGAGCTGATAGCCCTTGGGGCCCACAGTGATATTTCTGTATTAGGGATCCTCGCCAGGGGCGAGAAAAGCGAGTGAACGCGGCTAAAGGAAATACATTCACCGAGCATTATAGATCTCTAGCGGTGAGTATAGCAACAGAGTTGAAATTATTAGGTGGAAAGAACAGAGCATTGCGGTGTGTCTGTATTTCACATTTGGCCGGAAGGAACAGAGCATTGCGGTGTGTCTGTGTTCCGGGTAGAAGGTATATTGTTCAACATGGGTGCTAAGCATACGCTAGAGATGGTCAGTGTACTGCCTAAGGAAGGCCCTATTGGTTCAGCGAGGTTTCTCATGTGTAAGAAATATGGTGCATACGCAACTGTGTATTGTGACACGTGGGTCGAGATGACCAAAGCTTGTGATAGGCCTTTCCCAACAATAGGAAGTTTTAATGCAGAGGTACTAAATACTGTAAAAAATAAAGTATGGTTGATCAAGTCAACGAAAAAGAGAAATAGACATAATGATTGTTTAAAATTGTGGCAAATGGAAGGTAACACGTGGCAGAGCAGCGAATGCAAACCGGAAGTAGGCGTGGCGAAAAGCGCGCGCAAGGCGGATGTAACAGTTGAGAAGCGTGGCGAACTCAGCGCAAGCGCGCCCCCGCCACCTTATGTGGCGGGAGGGGTAAGTACAGCCGTTGTTAAAACTGAAAATAGAAAAATTACTAAGTTGTATCCTGTTTTAAATCAGTTTCAATCAAGTGTATCTGAAAATGAAGATGAACCCACTGTGATTTCGGCCATTGCCCATGCTGTTAATGTACTAGAGGCTCAGCGCAAGTATGAGAAAATGGCTGAGATAGGTGAGAGTAGCGTGATCACTAGGAGTGAAAGTGTTCTAAATCTAGGGCCTGTAAATCCTGTAGCGTCCCGTGAAGTTAGTGTACCAGAGGGTGTGTTCCCGGTCCGCACAATATCGGTTCCCAATGGGAAACCAGATAAGGATGGTGTAGTTCCTTTAAGAAATGTTACAATGCATTGTCCCTGGACTAGATCAGAATTACGTTCCATTATGACTGAATTCCCGGACCCTAGAAAAGAGTTAGCTAAATGTCAGAAATTTGTTAAAGACTTAGGGAATGCTCACGAACCAACCAGTAAGGATTGGCGGGTAGTGTTGAGGGCGTGTCTTCCTCCCAATACTAACATACAAAAATTTATTGGAGATTGTTTGTTGGAGGAAGATGACACCTTGACTGATGAGATTAACCAACGGAATATAGAACAAATTGTCAAACACTTAGCCATCTGTTTTCCAGTAGTAGTAAATTGGAGTAAGATTTTCACCATTAAACAAAAGGATAGTGAAACTGCCTCAGATTAGTTTGCTAGAGCTATAACAGCGGTCGCACGATTTACTGGGATATCCAACATAAGTGAGGACCCACATCACAGAGAGGTAGCTGTAGGGGTACTGATGGATGGCCTTAGAGAAAATTTAAAGACGAGAGTACAAACCACATTACCTAATTGGAGGGGCGTCACGGTAGACTCTCTTAGGGAGTCTGCTGTGGAGCATGACAAGAACCTTTTTAGAAAAAGGGAAGAGAAAAGTGATAAGTTAATGACGGTAAGTATACAGGCTCTAGAAGGGGTGCACACACGACCACCAGCATATAACCCATATAACAGGAAACCTAAAGTGATCAGGTGTTTCAACTGTAACGAGGAAGGACATTACGCTAGAGAGTGTAAAAAGGAAAGACTCAATACACAGAAAGGTGGGTCACATAGATAACCTCCAAGGAGGGATTCACATAGACTAGAAGACTCACATCTACCCGCGCATATTACGGCAGCAAATGCTGCGCGGGAAATCAATAGTCAGCGGTAGCGGTCAGGTCATACCTGTAGTCTACAGCCAGTGAGGTTAACTGAGGGTCAGAGTGAAGAACCAACAATGATAGTTGACATAGCTGGTAGGAAACAAACTTTTCTTGTAGATACAGGGGCGGCCCGATCTGTGATAACCTCTCCTTTCAATCTACAGGTGACCAGTAAAACTATTCCAGCTATGGGGGTAACGGGAAAAGTGTTACATTATCCTCTAACTAAACCCGCCGAAGTTACTATCGGGCCTCTGCATACTAAGCATTCGTTTCTCTTGGCTGCAGCGGCTCCTACTAACTTGCTAGGGAGAGACTTGTTATGTAAAATGGGATGTGTCATATACTGTACTTCAGATGGTGTGTTCCTAGATATACCCGAGAAGGTTGCACATGAGGTACAGGACATATTGGACACCCCTTTAAAGGTTAATGTTACACTCTCCTGTTATAGAACAAAGTCCATCTCAAGTAAAGGGGATGTTGCTGGAAATACCAGGTTCCCTATGGACCAGAGATGGACAGGACACTGGACTGATGGCAAACGTAGCCCCTGTCATGGTCAATCTAAAAAGTGGTAGGATAGCTCCAAAAATCCCACAGTATCCATTAAAACCGGAGGTGGAACTAGGGGTATATCCTGTTATTGAGAGGATGTTACAACAAGGGATTTTAATTCGTACAGCCAGTACAGCAAATAGTCCCATTTTCCCTGTGAAGAAGAGTGGGGGGAGGGGCTATAGATTAGTCCAGGACTTAAGGGGAATTAACAAAGTTGTTGAGAGCCAATTCCCCGTAGTGCCGAATCCAGCTGTCATCCTCATGCAGATTCCACCGTCTGCCAGTCATTTTACTGTCATTAATCTATGTTCTGCTTTCTTTTCAGTCCCTCTTCACCCTGACTGCCAATACCTTTTTGCATTCTCCTACAGGGGAGTGCAATACACATGGACCAGACTACCCCAGGGGTTCATTGACAGCCCCAGTATTTTCTCCCAAGCCTTACATGACTGTTTGCAATCCTTTCAACCCCACAATGGGTCTGTTCTAATTCAATATGTGGACGATTTGTTGTTGTGCTCTGATTCTTTTATGTCATGTTTACATGATACTAAATTGTTGTTGCTTCATCTTTCACAAACAGGGCACAAGGTGGCAAAGGATAAATTACAGCCATGTCAGACTAAGGTCAAATACTTAGGACACTGCCTCACTAAGGGGCTAAGACACCTGACAACCGACAGAATTGAGGCCATACAACACATGACCCTGCCGCAGAGCCAGAAGCAGATTCGTACTTTCTTGGGGATGTGTGGATACTGTAGGTCCTGGATCCCAGGTTTTTCTATTCTGGCATTACCATTGCAGGAGCTAGTCTCTTCCTCAAAACCAGAACGCACAGAAGAGTCAGAGCAAGCATTCTTTAATCTTAAAGATAGTCTGACAAGAGCACCTGCATTGGGAATACCTGATTATGAAAAGCCTTTTGAGCTATTTTGTACAGAAGCTGATGGCTGTGCAGCAGGTGTCCTCGCACAGAAACATGGTGACGCTAGCAGACCGGTAGCATACTACAGTGCACAATTAGACAATGTGGCAAGATCACTCCCAACATGTCTCAGAAGTGTAGCAGCAACGGCTCTTCTGGTGAGTAAGAGCGAGGACGTAGTATTAGGACATAATTCAACCATCTATACACCCCATGCTGTATCAGCTCTGTTAAATTCAGCCCAAACCAGACATGTTTCTTCAGCTAGATTCACAAAATGGGAACTAGCCCTGATGGCACCCTCAAACATCACCATCAAACGATGTAGCACCTTAAATCCAGCTACATACCTTCCGTATGTGTCTCAAGAGACACAAAGGGTGGGAGGTGAGGAGACCCTGGTTGATGATGAGTTAGGCAAGAATACTGACACGCATGACTGTATGGAACACCTGAATCAGACCTTTACTGCAAGGCCTGACATACGTGACACCCCCTTAGAAAATGTAGATTTTACGTTTTATACAGACGGAAGTTGCCATAGACAGACAGAGACAGGAGAGCTATGTACTGGTTACGCTGTTATAGACGATCAGGATGTGGTAGAAGCTGAACCCCTTGGCCCACCTCACTCAGCCCAGGTGGCGGAACTAGTAGCACTAAGGAGAGCGTGTGAACTGGCAGAGGGTAAATCAGCCAATATATATACTGACTCTAGGTACGCCTTCGGGGTAGTGCACGATTTTGGGGCCCTTTGGCGTCTTAGAAACTTTACGATAGCAGCAGGTACACCAGTAGCACATTCACAACACATAAAAGGACTTCTGACAGTGATACAGTTACCCAGAACAGTAGCCGTCATAAAGTGCAAAGCCCATACCTTTGAAGAAGACCCAGTGTCATTGGGCAACAACAGGGCAGACGAAGCTGCTAAATGGGCAGCAGGGCAACCTATGACTGTATCGACCGAGACTATGATGGTTTTTCAGATATTAGACACGCAGAAATTAATTGAAATGCAAGATTTGTGTTCCCTGCAGGAGAAGGCGGTCTGGAAGGCGAAGGGATGTGGTCAAGAGTCCTCAGGACTCTGGAGGGATGGACAAGGTAAGCCTGTAGCTCCCCGAACATACTATCCAAGCCTGGCTGAAGCAGCACACGGCCTGACTCACCTGGGTAAAGAAGGTATGTGCAAACTGGTGAGAGCATACTGGTGTGCTCCCGGATTTTCCTCTCAAGCTGGTAAGAAAGCAATGTCATGTCTTACTTGTTTGAGGAAAAATGTTGGGAAAACTATTCCAACTGAGCCATCCCACATCCCTCCTACAGACGGACCTTTTCAGGTAATACAAATTGACTATATCCAATTACCACCGTGCAGGAATCTAAAGTATGTGTTAGTGTGTATTGATGTGTTTTCCGGTTGGGTAGAAGCATATCCGGCAGCCACTAATACTGCTGTGTTCACTGCAAAGAAAATTGTACAAGACTTTGTGTGTAGGTTCGGTATCCCTAGAATCATTGAAAGTGATAGGGGTACCCATTTTACTGGTGATATCTTCCAAAATATGTGTAAACTCATGGGAATCAGTAGCAGACTTCACACCCCTTACCGACCACAAGCCAATGGTAAGGTGGAGAGAGTAAACGGTACTATCAAGAACAAACTAGGTAAGATAATGGCTGAAACTGGGTTGGCATGGCCTGAGGCTTTGCCGTTGGTCCTCCACAGTATTCGAACCACTCCTAGACCTCCTCTTAATCTGTCCCCCTTTGAGATACTGTTCGGACGACAACCTCATTTGATCGTGAGTCCACAAGACGACTTAAAGTGTAATAATGAAGTGACTGTACAATATCTTATAAGAATGAGTAGACAGCTGAAACAACAACAACAAAAACGAAAAATGCTGTCACCTGGTATGCCAGAGACGAACTGTCATGATGTTGAACCTGGAGACTATGTTATGATCCACAATTTCTTACGTTCAGGTTGTTTAACAGACCGTTGGGAAGGCCCGTACCAAGTGCTGCTGACCAGTACTACATCACTGAAGGTTGCAGAGAGAGACACTTGGGTCCATTCCACCCACTGCAGGAGAGTCCATAATCCGGAGAAAGTGCAAGACAAGACTCAGACCGACGACATAGAGCTGTCACTTGTGAGCCTGTTCCGGGAGACCTAAAGCCTGCATTTGAGACACCTGAACCAGAGACGTTGCCTCAGAACTATCTTTCCAGCGATGGAGTGGCAGTTTTTGTTTTTCTTTTGTTCCAGGATTTTCCTTGTTTTTACTTTTTCTAGGACATTCTATTTTTGTGAAGGAGGATGGAGGACGGAGGAGAGTTCTGGGAGTGATACGGATGAAATGGAGGCCGAAGAAAAGTTAATAGGATATCCTGAGCAGCCCATTATCAAACTTGGTCCAGGGGTTATGAAAAGGTCTGCTAGCTCAGGAACTCGGAGGCAGTGTGAGGGGCTATTGTCTGATGAGTATTGTATCTGCAAGTTCTGCAACTCCCTAGTTGAAGAGAGATGCATCCAACGATGCCAGTCCCCCAGTACTCTGAATATAGGCAGGCATCCTTTGGAGGATTATCACTCCCTGGTGGGTAAGGTGCTAAACCAAACGGAGTGTTGGGTGTGCTCTCACGTGCCTCAAGGGCAGCATAACATAGGACTAGTGCCATTCCCGCTAAACATATCCGAAGTACTCGAATTAAGGGGTGGGAGGCCCATAGAAGGGAGGTACAATAACACTAGGTCCCCTAGTCTGACGCTTCGACAATACTCCATAGGCAGATCTTTGCTGTGCCTAAACATATCTCATGCAAAGCACCTGGAGAATTGGGAGGCTGACCTATCAGATCAGACAATGGCTCGCCACACTCATTTTAGAGAGAGACTCACAAGGTCACTACTAGGCAGGAATGTTGATGGAAGTCACAAGTTAGGGCGTATAACCAAACATAAGAAGGTATCTATTGGAAAAGTCTCTACAGATAAATGTGAAAATATCATTAATGCCGACACGTGTCTAGAGCAGATGGAGACACTAGGCATGGGTAGTTTTATCAAAACTCTGTGTGATATAATTCATGGGCATACTGTTCCTTATGTTCTCCCTGATGATGTGTATTTTGTTTGTGGAAGGAAAGCTTATTCCTGGGTGACTCCGAGTTCCAAGGGCTTGTGTTTCCTAGCTAAACTGGTTCCTGAAATCATGACTATTACTCATGAAGAAATGGTAGATATTCACAAGACAACATCACCACCATACATACACACACAGTATGAACATCGTGGCAAGAGAAATATGATTCCTGGTGAGGAACCCATAGCTACAAAATTGATTAGTGAAACTGCTGGTTTCCAAGTTATGGTTGCTCTAGATCTCACCAGGACCGCTCGGGGAACATTAGACTTTAAATATATCCAAGACCTAGCTAAATTAATAGATAATATCACCGAGATGTATGATGACACTTTCAGGTATACTGGAAGGGAGCTACAAGCGTACAAAAAGGAGTTGGTGCAATATAGACTGGTACTAAATTATCTCACCTCTATTACTGGTGGGTACTGTGTGACACTGGCCACCCAGTTCGGTGTCAAATGTTGCACGTACATTACTAATAATACTGATGACCCTAAAGAGGTTACAGACCGGAAGATGAATGAAATTTTGCAGCTGAAATGGGAATTTCGAAAGAGCCATAATTCTTCGTTATATGAGGTCGGGGAAAAGGTGGCGGGTTGGTTCTCATGGTTGAACCCAGCAAAATGGTTCTCCGGTCTGGGGGAGTGGGTACAGGAAATGATTGCGAGTGTAGGTAAGCTCCTTCTCCTTATACTGGGTGTCATCTTAGCAATTGGTTCAGTTGTCAAATGTGTTCCTACTGTGTTGAAGTGTGGAAAACGGTCTCATGGGAGTAACACCGAGAGACTGAACGGGTGGTACCAGATACCGAGATAATGGTCTGTGGAGAAGTATTGTACAATCCTGAACTTGAAACGGTGATTGGGTGATAGTTTATTACACTATCAAAGGGTGGAACTGTCGAAGTCAGTAAATTGGATAGAGTCATTTCAATTAAAGTCTAGCAAACTTGGTTGTCTTTGTTTGAAAAGATGCGTACGGTACGCATCGACGTACAAGGGCACGCAACGGCGTGAAAGGACGTACGCATCCACTACACGTGGCAGCAACAGTAATTGGTCTTTTACCATACATTCGCACAAACACGCATACTTATAAAATAGTACACATTAATGGTAGTTGCAACACATAGTCAGTTATGTCGAAATATAGTAGTATTTATATGTCATATCAGAGTTACATGCATATTAGTGAAATACACGGAACAGGTTAAAGGAATAACATCATGAGTGGTATCATAATGAACCTTGTTACATATCCTACTGTTTGGTTCACTCTGCGAGGGAATCGCAGAGTGCATACGCAAGTTATGAATGATAGGGAATTATGAACTACTTAAGACTAAGGAATCCTGGCGGGAAGAGCAGAGCATACCCCCTGCAGAGATGACCCCCTCCTTTGGATTCCTTAGGATGAACCAGCCAATGATTGACGACCCCTTGGACATTCCTGAGACCCGGACCAATAGATACAAGCCATACCATCTTCATTGTATTACTGTATTTGATTGTGTATATAAGCAGCAGCTTGTGATCCAGAGTGCAGACATCTTGTCCCCAGACTTCAGGATTGAATGACTGCACTGGATCCAGAGCGCCTGCGATAAGTAACGGCTGTATTTACTATTACTTCGCTTGAGCATATTATTCCTCTTATTGCGAATAAATCTTTGTGCTTTGGAAACACAAATCGAGGTTCGACAATCGTTATTGGTTAGCGACAATACGCACATAACAGAGTCAGCTCTGCGGGAAAGAAGGGTGTTAAGCTGACCCTTTAAAGAGTCAATCTTTGGTAACGGAAGGGTCAGGGAATAGCTTGTGTTGTGTCAGGAGGGCAGAGATGCGTTGTTCTAGGGAGGAGGTCAGCCTTTCGCGTGACTTGAGCAGCTGCACTGATGAGCTGACCATGGATGGTGGCATTGTGAGCCTCCCAGAGGACACCCGGTGCGACCTCCTCTGAGGCATTTTTTTGAAAATAGTCAGAAATAGCTGTTTTGATTTCACAAAAAGTGGAGGAGTTCAGTAACAGGGAGTCATTCAAGCACCATCTGAAGGAACGGTACTGATGTAAGAGATCGAGATGCATGTAAACTCCCGCATGATCAGTCCAGGAAAACGGTGTGAGTGGTGTGATACTGTATGTGTAGTCATTAATGTCAGGGAGTGGGAGGCATGGATCATGTCAATGCGGGAGTATAGCTGGTGGAGTGTTGAGTAATGGGTGTAATCTTTTGCAGTGGAATTTTTGAGGCACCAGGTGTCATACCGGGAATGGTTTTAATAAGGCAGACAAGGCGGAGGAGTCCTTAGAAAGTGGGTTGGGTGGTTTGTGATGAGAGAGGGAGGATTTATCTAATGGAGGGTCTACGATGACATTGAAGTCACCTCCTAGATTTATATGACCCTGGGCAACTGGCTTAATGTCTCGGAACAGCTTAGAAAAGAACAGCCAGGTTAGGGGCATAAATTGAGGCTAGTGTGACCGGGATGGAACGCAGAATACTCAACACTAATATGAAGCGGCCCTCCAAGTCTGCATGGGGTAGGAGGCCTAAAAGGGTATTTTATTATGAATAAGAATTGCCACCCACTTTTCTTTACATTTTACTGAGGCAAAGAACATCTGGGAGAATTGCTTACATTGGAGTTGTGTGTGAGTACCTGTGAGATGCGTATCCTGGAGGAAGACTATGTCCGCTGCCTCCATCCTGTAGGCTCCCAGAACTATGGTGCATTTACGAGGGGAATTGAGGCCTTCTTCTGCAATGCTCTCCCCATAGGATTCCATGGCTAACGTCATCTCCAGATGGCTTTAGCCATCGGGCACAATACAGCAGTCCCCATAGAAACTTTTGGGGAAAACAGTGGGAAAGCAGCAGATATCGGAGCAATCTTTTAGTTATAGAGGGGATACTTAACATTGTGTTGGTCCGTTTTCATTAGATTAGAAGCTTGTTAAATAGGCCCCTTTAGCAACTGTAAAATACTTGCAAGAACTGGAACAATTCAGGGACGTATCTTATAGCGTCGCCTGCAGGTGACCAGTATAGACTGGTCTAAAAGAAGGCTTGTCTGCTCACTTGTTGCAGGAGTGGGGAGTGCTCTGTTGTCTGCCAGTACAGGGGGATAGAAAGTCTGCTTTCCTGTATAATGTATGCATTTTGTTGCACCCAATAATAAACTTCTGAATGGCAAATATGTAAAAATATGTAGTCTGGAGAGACCTGGGTGAATATATTGTTTGTGGCTGTGGAAGATCTGGAAAAGTAGGAGTATATTGGTTTATAGGAAACATACACAGCTCAGAATCCTTGTTAGTACTAATCCATGAATGCTCACTGTATATTGATTATTCTTTGTTGGAATTGTGCCTATTTAATCATCAGCATTCATCAACATTTATTTATATAGCCCCAGCAAATTCCATAGCGCTTTACAATTGGGGACAAACACAGTAATAAACAATACTGGGTAAAACAGATAATCTATAATGTCTTGCCTAACCCCAGTATGGTATTTTTCGTGTGGAAAAACCCCTATGACAGTTAATGTAGTTAAATGGCAGAGCGATTCCCTCACACATATAAACATCTCGATATCATGAATTCAATTCCTGACCATGGCCTTATCTGTGTGGAGTTTGTATGTTCTCCCAGTGTTTGCGTGGGTTTGCTCTGGGTGCTCCGGTTTCCTCCCACACTCCACTTAGCCACAGTGCTGTCATGTCCATGTTGACATGACAGCATCACACAGTTACTACACATTTATAGGCTGCACATTCATGCTGCAAATCTCCCGTTTCACCATATCCCAAAGATGCTCTATTGAATTGAGGTCTGGTGAGGCTTTTGGTGTGCTCCAAAGGCCTCCAATGAGCACACCAAAGTCATTGCTGTGTTTGTGCAACCAGCTTGAGATGATGTGTGCTTTGTTACATGGCGTGTTATCCTGCTGGAAGTAGCCATGAGAAGATGAGTAGACTCTGTTACGAAACTGTTCCACAAACCATGTCTTGCAATTATAGCCACGGAGCCAGGCATATGATGAAAAACATTGAATTGTTTATTGCAGAGAAAACAACTATCCAGGATGCCATGGACACAGACCAGATCAGAATATAATCAGAATTTCAGGAATAGCAGATAGCAGGAGTAATGCAATTGTCAGGTTACCTCCAGGAGAGATGCAGGTAATTGATTAATGCTGTAGAAGGAAACCGGAACTGGCTAAGCATGGATGTCCAGAGAAACAGAGAGAGCAGGCAGAGATCCAGAGAACAAACATAAACAGGCTCAGAAATATCAATGACCAGCAAAGGATACTGGGAAAGGCGGGCATATATAAGACACAGTGAGGTGTGGATGATTAACTAGCTGTGCTAGTTAACCCCTGGTAGTGGAAAAGGCAGAAGAGCAGCACCCCTGGAGGATCAAAGGTACTGAAGGGTAATAAACACTAGAGACACAAGACAGATTATAACAGACTGTGGTCAATAACAATAGTAGTAACTAAATAATTTGTCAGACCAGATGGGTAGACTGTGTTTAATAATACAGTATAGTATAACAATAATAACTAAATCATTTGTCAGACCAGGTGTTTTTTCGTATCTTCAACTGTCCAGTTTTGGTGTGCCTCTGCCCACTGTAGACTCGGTTTCCTGTTTTTAACTAACAGGAGTGGAACTTGATGTAGTCTGCTGCTGAGGTCAATCCAGTTCAAGGTTTAACGTGATGTTCCTTCCAAGATACTCTTCTACATACCATTGCAGTAATGCATGGTTATCTGAGTTACTGTCGCCTTCCTGTCAGCGTGAGCCAGTCTGGTCATTCTCCTCTGACCTCTCTCATTAACAAAGCATCTTCGCCCCCAGAACTACTACTCACTGGACGTTATTTGTTTTGCGCACCATTCACTGAAAATTTTACATATTGTTCTACGTGAAAATCACAGGAGATCTACAGTTTCTGAGATGCTCAACGCATTCCCTCTGGCACCAACAGTCATTCCATGGTCAAAATCACCTAGATTGTTTATCATTCTGGCGTTTGGTGTGAACAACAACCTCTGAACCTCTTGACAATGCATACTTGCTTTTATGCATTGACTGGCTGCCAATTGATTGACTGCAGAGATGTTTGCATTAATGAGCAGGCGTACATAATAAAGTGGCCACTGATTTTGTGTGTGTGTATATATATATATATTATATATTATATATATATATATTATATATATATATACACATATATATATATATATATATATATATATATATATATATTATATATATATATTATATATATATATACACATATATGTACATATATGTACATTTGTGTGTATTTCTGTATGCAGCTATCTGCTCCTGTGAAGCTTACTTGCCAACTTTCCAACCACACCCTCAAGTGCAGAGGGAGTGGTGTCGCAAATCGCATCATCTTGGCCCAGCGGTGAAATGCCACAATCATGTTAATGAGGTGGTGGTGCAAAAATTTACGTGATTCACTGTGAATCATGTCATCAAGTACCCCATCCTACCAACTTTACTAAGAATTGGACAGGATCAGAGAGAAAGACTTGCTCTCTCAGAGTCTGAAATTCGTGAGTCTCCGGCCATTCCAAGAGAATAGGCAAATATGCTGTAAAGGTGTGTCAAGTGCACCTGCTTATTTGTATTGATATCATCGTGTGTGTAAGCATAATTATGCCTATCATTGTACAAGTTTTTACCCAAGTGTGCATATTGTACCATAGATGGTAAGCTTGCGAGCCGGGCCCTCTTACCCCTCTGTCTGTATTACTCAGTTTTGTATTATTACAGTGTTTGTTCTCAAATGTGAAGCGCTATGGAATATGCTGCCGCTATATAAATGATGATGATGATTCATAACAGCATTGCTACATGCAATGCACAATGCACTATCCCCGCTACATAGAACCCATCGTCAGCCACATAGTCAGAACTTAATGCAGACACCCATCTTGCACTGATCTTATTGCCAACCACCCACTGTAGCATGGCTTAGCAGGCTGTCCAAAAGGCATAATAATTAGTGGACCATTTAGCAGTGTAAAGAAAGGGGTGGGGGGGGGGGGTAAAAGGTATGTTTAAATAATGTATATAAAGCACAATTAAATAGATAAGTTCAATATGAGCTATAGGATATGGAAGTTAACTAACTCTACAGGTGCTGTGCAAGAAACCAGCAGTGCACTTACTATTAATGTAATGCATATTGAGCTCATTGTGAACGATTAGCTACCGCATCTCATTAACGGTCTCCTTAGTAATACATTGTTTTTGGCTGTCCCCCAAGCAGTTTCACTAGCTCACACTGCTCTGTATAAAGTTTAGGATGGGAGAAAGATAAACACAATGACACATAAAATAGATATTATTTCTTCAGCGCAATTTACGACTTAAAACAATGTACAAAATGTGGCATGTAAAAAACACGAAGACATATAAAATAATCCAAGGCTGCGTCCACCTGCTCTCATTTCAATTTCACCTTTTCCCGTGTCCCTCCAATTATCCCTGATGTCTCATAGTGTCACTTCATCTCCCCAAGAGCTTGCATATTTCTTACGTATTTCCCTTGTCACTCTGACTTCTGGCCCTAACCCAGGAAAAGCCATAAGTGCTATTATGTTCTGGCAGCCACAGTTATATCAAGTATTGCAACTCCTTCCAATATACAACTTAAAATTATTTAAATTAAAAGCAAATATACATATGACCCATTTAGTCGGCAGATACAAGTGGTGTTTCTTTACCTTTGAAGTTTAAAGTTCCTTGATGACGAACTTCTTAGCTGACCGTGTCTTGCTGTTTGCAAAACTAGATATAGGGAAGGCTTTAATGGCATGATGTCAAGCAGCCACTGGAGAGATGAGCAGATTTTTCTCCTCAGTGGCTGGGAGGTAGAAATAGATCAAGAAGAGGAGGTAGACTCCCCTGCAATATGATATCTGTGCTGAATTAATGGGATGTTTTGCCTGTCTCCCGCCTCTACCCTCTTCTCTCCCACAAGATATACAATAGACATGGGGTAGGCAACCTGCGGCTCTCCAGGTGTTGTGAAACTACAAGTCCCAGCATGCTTTGCCAATAGATAACCAGCAGATAGGTGGCAAGGCATGCTGGGATTTGCAGTTTCCCAACACCTGGAGAGCCGCAGGTTGCCTACCCCTGCAATAGACAATGTGCTTACTACAAACAAGGATATATAAGCAAACTTGCCGACAGTTTAACCCATAGTCAAAATAAAACACTTACCACTACCAGCTAGCCACTACATGATCATTCACAGCGCTATGTGCTCCACTGTGGAACAAGTCATGCTTCTGGGTAGGGATGTTTTAATGTATTAAACATATTGCCCTGAGTACCTGATTGGTGCAGTGTAGAGGAACTGGGGAACTAGGGGTGGATCACCATTGAGATAGCTCACTGCTCGGATGTCACAATACAGGAGATGGCAGTACGGAGTCCATTCGCCGTCATTTTTTGTCCATGGCATCCCACACAAATAAAGCAATGGTGAGAAGTGCCTGTATGGCATACCACCATATACTGACTCACTACAACTCTCAACCGTGCAAGGGTGAACTTGTAAAGGCTGATGAGCTAAAGATGTGGAGAAATTTTTTCTGCAACAGGGCACCTAAGTGAAGCCCTGCACCGCCATGTGAGTAGGGGCACGTGTCGCACGTTTTAAAAGTTTATGCATGGGGACTTGGGATACCCCTTTTTGCAGCAATTATCCTTTATCTAACTTTCTATTAATGGCGCAATGTACCATGTGAAATTATTGTAAATGTAGAAAGTGTATTAAGGTATTGGCTTTTCAGAGGCAGGATGCCCAGAGTATATTTGTGTAATGCTGTGATAAATACTGCATGTTAATTAAGCATTTGGTCTGAACCAAGGTAGGGGGGAGTTGTTGGGTATGAAATGTCTACATTCATAATGTCGACATTCAAAATGCCTACACCATAATGTCAACAGTGAGTGATAATACTTACATTGTCGACCAACAAAATGTCTACATTTTCTTACTGTCTACACACATAAAATGTCTACACATTCAAGCACTGAGCACAAGCCTTGGGAAATCCCCATGTTATATACTGTATATGACTGATCCACCGGTAAGAGCTCATTTGCAGCGGGAGCTCTTGGGAGCTAGTATTGTGTCACGTATGAGGGTTTTTATTTTGCCAAGCCAAGGATCCCTGGATTTATTACAGATAAAGAGCCTGGATCGAGGTGAGAAATTAAGGGTGAATGAGGGATAATTTAAGGTGTTTTTATTTTAATTAAAATCATTTTTACATGTGTATCTGTGTTTTACTTGCATTTGTCCTTGGTGCACTACAGGTCCCAGCAGGCCCTGGGTGCCAGGACATGCCGTCACTTGTGGTTCCCCAAGTGTCAGCATGCTCTGGCACCATGGGTATTCTGGTACTTGTAGTACTCACCGCCCCAGGGCTGTGGGAAGAGCCTTAGTGCCATCAGCACGTGGAACCTAGGGGGGAGGCATTTTTTTTGTAGACCTGATCTCCCTGGGAAATCCAACCCTGTGCTGACCAGTCTCATTTGGCATTATGGCAAGGGGACCCCATGCTGTGTGTTTTCTTGCTACAGTTCCACCAGCCTAGTGCTGGTAATAGTTTTTTACATTTATTGCCTTTTTTTTGTTTACATCTGTTTATGTTGACATTTTGAATGTCATTTATTGTTGCAAACTCTCCTGTTGAGGAGAGGTCTGTCCTCACAACTATCCAGGGGAGTGTTAGTAACTTTTCATTTTTGCACTTTATTATATTAGCAATATATGTATATAGTTGGCTTAGTGGTTAGCACTTATGCCTCACAGCACTGGGATCATTTGTTTGATTCCAAACCATAACCTTATCTGTGAGAAGTTTGTATGTTCTTACTGTGATTGCTCTGGTTTACTTCGGGTGCTCCGGTTTCCTCCCACATGTTAATTGGCTGCTATTAAATTCACCTTAGTCTCTCTCAGTTTTTGCGTATGTTAGGGAATTTAGACTGTAAGCTCCATTGGAGAAGGGACTGATGTGAATGAGTTCTCTGTACAGCGCTGCTGAATTAGTGGGCTATACAAATAAATGATGATGATTGTTGTATATTTTGTAATTCAGTCTCTCTGTATCCTCCTTTGAGGGGAGACTAGGGATATTGGGGGTATAGAGTAGGGACAGGGTGAACTGGCACTTTATAACTTCTGTAAACTAGCCCTAGCTCGTCCCTATCTATACCCCACTTCCCGTTTAGCTTCAGTCTAGTTTAAGTACCAGGCGTAACAGACTGTATTGTGTTGCGCTGCAGCCCTGTTTAATTTACTTTTATTGTTTAAATCGGAGGCTTCTGTGTTCTGTTATGTGACAACCGCATAGACAGCTCACAGAGCTGCATTTGCAGATGTCAATCAGGGAGGCCCAAGCCAGCTCCTATACAGTGACAGCGCACAGCATAGAAGGCTGGAGAGGGGAATCTGCGGTGCCATGAAGATACCTCTGCTGCCACTTTCCCTGCCAACACTGATTTACCCTCCTAAGAGCCAGGCACAGTTGCCACAGGCTGTGCCCGTCCTCCATTGCTGCATCTGCACACAGGCAGCCGCAGCCAACTGCATTACAGAGTGGTTCTGACTCGCAAGAGTCCATCCGGGTTCGGTCCCTGTCCAATACAGTGGCTGAACTTGCCCAATTGATGCGGTCTTACTTTCTGGGCGGTCCTTCTCCTAATCCCCCTGTCTCGGTGGCGAGTATTGTGAAATCTGTTCCTAGTTTGCTAAGACAGGGTCTGGCTGGACCAATGGCGGTGGCTTCTGATGAACCGGCCTGGGTACGTGGGCTTGCGTCTTCAGTACAGGATTTGGTTTCTGTCACCTCCTCAGAGAGAATGTTGCAATCTGCCCTACCATCCTCCTCTTGTAAAGGCAAGTGGGTGGCTGTACCCCTGCAGGCAAATTCTGACTGCTCTTCCCAAGAGGAGTGCAAATTAATGTTTGATTCTCATTTGGTCGCTTCTTCTGTTGTGGATGAAGCCCATCCTGACAGTCAGACTGTGGAGAAATACGTGCGGTGCATCAAGTACTTTAGCTTTCTGAGGCAGCTGTCCCTGTCGCTGCGGATCCCTCTCTCTTAGTGCAACGAACAAAGCAATCTTTGCCTTTCCTAGCTTCTTCACAATTAAAAAATATGCTGGGTGAGCCTTGGTTTTCACCGGATCGTAAGTTCCAGGTGTCTCATCAGCTGCAGTCGTATTATCCCTTTCCCCCTGAGGTTCTTGTAAAATGGGAGGCGCCTCCTCGTGTTGACGCTCCAGTTGCAAGGCTGGCTAAGGTTACTACCATCCCTCTTCACCACGCAGCCAATCTTCAGGACATACAGACCATAAGGTTGAGGTCGTCCTTAAGACAATTTTCATGGCAGCGAGTGCTTCTTTGCTGCCCACCTTGACATCAGCGTGGGACAACAAAGCTGTAGCGCTGGTCAGATCAACTGTCTGAGGGTTTGTTGGCCAGGAGACCATCTTCTGAACTGCTTCCTTTGGTCAAGTAGATTGAGAAAGCCACAGATTTTTTTAGGCGAGGTGGCCCTGGATGTGGGACTGATATTGAGCCTAATAAGGCTCTTATAATGCTTCCTTTTTCAGAGGGTGTTTTGTTTGAGCCTCAGCCTGTCGCTATTATCAGTCAAGCAACAGGGGGGGGGGGGGGGGGGAAGTACTTTTCTTCCTATCAATGCTCAGAAAAGAACAGATGTCCAGGTTCCGGTCCTTTCAATCTTCAGGCAGGTCTCAAGGTCAATACTCCTTGATTCAGTCCTCCAGATGTCAGTCGTCCACCCGCAGGAGTGGTCTGCAGCGTGGGTATCAGGCCTGGTCTGCTCGGTGTGTGGCAGAAAAGCATTCGGCATGACGGGTATTCTGCCTCTTTATGGTTGATCATGGTGGGAGCCCATCATCTCCTATTCAGGGATCAGTAGTTTCAGTCTACCACGGGTGCCTGGGTCTGGGGAGACATCCTTGGTCATTCTCCCAAATGGTTCTTTACCACAGGCCTTCCTGCATGTACACGAAAGCGCCTGGCTCTGCGAGAGACCATCCACTCCTTGATTTCTTCCAGAGTAGTTATTCCAGTTCAGGAATCACAAAAAGGTTTGGGATTTTATTCCAACCTTTTTCTTGTTCCAAAACCTGAAGGCTCTTTCAGACCAATTCTGATTCTGAGATCTTTGAAGACTCAAGTCAGGGTGCCAAGATTCAAGTCTTTGCGGCCGGTGATTCACAGCATGGAACAGGGGGAGTTCAAGGTGGCTTTAGACATCAAGGATGCCTATCTGCATGTTCCATTCTGGGAGGGTCAGCAGTGCTCAGGTTTGCGGTTCAGTCAGAGCACAACCAATTTCGGGTTCTTCCTTTTGGTCTGGCCACAGCCCCACGCGTCTTCACCAAGATCATGGCTGCACTTCTGAGGTCAAAGGGGATTACGATCATCCCTTACTTGTACAATATTCTTTTGAAGGCAGAGTCTCTGGTGATACTCCTGCCTTATATCCAGGTAGTGATTCAGACTCTGGTATCCCACAGTTGGATTCTCAACTTCAAAAAGTCCAAGTTGACCCCAACCCAACGGATGACCTTTTTGAGGCTTTTGACACCCAACAACAATTGGTGTTTTTACCTCCGGACACGTTTCTGGCCTTGCAGAAGATGGTAAGATCTCTGTTGGCTGCCAAACAGTTTTCTG
Organism: Mixophyes fleayi; assembly: GCF_038048845.1. Classification (NCBI taxonomy): domain Eukaryota; kingdom Metazoa; phylum Chordata; class Amphibia; order Anura; family Limnodynastidae; genus Mixophyes; species Mixophyes fleayi. The sequence goes on from NC_134402.1 coordinate 270,376,509, forward strand.
TGCATTTTGGCATGAGAGTTCTCGGCAAGATGTTATCGACTTTCAATGTAGTCCAATTTGCTCAGTTTCATGCATGTGATATTGTTATGACGAAGGTGCTATAAAAACTGACCCCTTGGCTCACCTCATTTAGCCAAGTAGCTAACCTTGTGGGATTTAGAGTGGCATGTGAGTTGGCAGAGTGTAAATCAGTTAATATACACTGATTTTAAGTATGTGGGTGACATTGAGGCGACACAGGAACTTTTATGACAATATCAGGACATGAGTACCGCATTCACATTACATAACGAACACAGTTACCAAATGAAGTAGCTGTTATTTAATGTAAAGCCTACACACATGAATAGGATCCAATATCACTTGACAATAGCAGGGCGAACATGGCTGCCAAGTGTGCAGCAGATGACAAAATAATGTTTTTTTGAAATAATAAGCATACAAGCATTAATTAAAATGTAAGATTTGCGTTCCCTACAGGAAAAGGCAGTCTGGAAGGTGAAGAAATGTAGTCAGGAGTCCTCTGGATTCTGGCAAGATGTACGAGGTAGGCCTGTGTTTCCCAGAGTGTATCTTCCAGGCCTAGCTGAGGCAGCACATGGTCTGACTCATCTGGGTAAAGAAGGTATGTGCAAGCTGGTAAAAGCATACTGGTGTGCACCACACTATTCTTCTTAAGCTAGTAGGAAGTCAATGTCCTGTCTTACTTGATTTAGGAAAAATATTGGAAAGATAATACCAATAGAACCATCCCTTACCCCTCCTACAGATGGACTTTTTCCAAGTAAGACAAATAAACTTTATCCAATTGTCACCTTGCAGGAATCTAAAGTATGTATTGGTGTGTACTTATGTATTTATAACTGGGTAGATACACTTCCAGCTGTCACCAATACTGTTGTTTCATACCCAGGAACATGTATGCAAATATTGTATCCGTAGAGTTATAAAAAGTGATGGGGCACTCATTTTACTGTTAATAACTTTCAGGTCATGTGTAAAACTTATGGGCATTTTATAGTAATTTACATACTCTCTATAGGACACAAGCCAGTGGAGAATTAGAGAGGGTAAATGGTACTATCGAGAACGACTTGAATAGAGTGATAGTTGAAACTAGATTGGAGTGGCTGGAAGCTTTTGCCACTAGTCCTCCCCACTATCAGAACCACTCCTAAACTGCCTCTTAACTTGTCACCTTTTGAAATACTTTTGACAAGCAACCTCACTTGATGGTAGATTTCCAAACTGAGTTAAAATGTAATGAATGAAGAGACTTTTGAAAATATTATAAACAGAAGCAAATAGTTAGACAGCAACAAAAGACATTCAAAAACACTGTCTCCTGATGTTATATACACTAATTGTCATGATATTGGACTGTGAGAGCATGTTATGGACTGTAATTTCCTGTGCTCCAGTTGTTTAACAGACAGGTGAGAAGACCTGTACCAAGTGTTGACGACCAGCACACCTCTGGAAGTAGTAGAAAGAGACACTTGGACCCATTCCAACCACTGCAGAGGAGTCAACAACCCAGAGAAGGTTGAAATTATAGGTTGGATGACAGTCGTGAATCTGTGCTGGGAGTCCTAAAATCGCAGTTAACACCTAAGCGAAGGACTTTGCAAAGACTGTTAGCCCATCATGGAGCAGCAGTTTTTCTGTTTATCCCTTTCTAGTGTTTCTCTCATCGTTATTCTTTTTCCAGGACATTCAATTCTCGCAGTGGTGATCAGGTGATGGAGACTGGTTCAAGTAGTGATAATGAGGATGTGGGGATGAAGGGAAATTGTTAACACAATAGGTCCAGCCAATTACACTATTCAATTCAAGGATAAAGTAAAGGTCGAGCTCGGAGACAGTGTGAGGGGCTATTGTCTGAAAAATATTGTGTCTGTAAGTACTATGACCCCATGTTATGCTCAAGAGTGTCCTCTCAGTCTAGATTTACATAGGCCTAGCCACCTGGTCTTCTCCAAGAACCACTGCCAGTTGGGATGGATTTAGCGTCAGAGCCTCTCTTTTATGCAGGAAGGAATTTCAAACTCCCCGCCGCTGGATCATGTGACCATCCCTGCCGCGAACCCGGAAGTGCCAAGCGACAGACAAAAAAGGAGCGCGGAGAAGATAAGAATCCTCACAGTAACCCCCCTTCCCCCTTAGGGGTGGACCGTGACCACCCTAAAAGTTTTGTCAGGAAATTTTCGGTGAAAACATTTGAGGAGATCAGGAGCATGGAGATCTCGAATCGACACCCAGGAGCCCTTTCAATCAACTAAGAATTGAAGGGTTCCTCTGGAGATACGAGAATTGATAATCTCATTAACCTCAAATTCCGGATCTTACACCGAAACACCAGGGGGATCTCTGATGCAGGGAGAAAATTTATTAATGACCACCGGTTTGAGCAAGGAAACATGGAACACGTTAGGAATGTTCAAAGTGAAGGGGAGTTCCAGTCTAAAGGCTACGGGATGTATGATTTCTAAGATCATCATCATCAATTTATATGGCTTATTACAATAAAAAGTAATTGATCTGATGTGGCGCTCCACTCAGTGTGCAGCCTGATGTATGTAGAGGAGTATCCACTGTTCTCCACAAATAAAGCACAGACATAAAATATAGTTAACATACACTTAGCGCGCACCTTTTCAAATCTCTCGGGAGATAGGAACTCCTATACTCCCTTCACTGGATAGCTGACCCTTATCTCTCTCCTCGATTGGAGTTCCTATAGTCTGGGAATCAGACTCATGGAAATATAAAATAAATGGAGAAATAATAGTGCAGAATGTCTAAAAATGAGCATATAAAAGTCCACAAAGTTCCCGGAAAGAGAGTATATTCTTCAACCTCGTGATGAAACGAAGGAATACCACCGTAATTCTTGTGACTTTTTACACCATCTCCCCCAAAGGTATATGCTTACAAGATGTTGGCTTTAACAGAGCATCTCAAGTAATCCTTCCTGTGTATCGCTTTCAAATTCCTCCACAGAGTAGTAACATGGTGTGCCAGATAAAAAGAAATAAAAACCAATCTAGTGCATTATCATAAAACACCATTTAATAAAAATACATTATCTCCAAACAGAGACCTGTACATATAAAACATAACATCAAGAATATCCCAAAATGGTAATGTGTATAGTCATACCAGATAAATTCAGGATATTCGCAGTATCAGTCCACAATGTGACGAAATCCCGCTCACACTTATCCTCCCAACACGTTTCGACTCTAAGTAAGAGTCTTTTTCAAGAGGGAGAATGTAACACCCCTTCCAGGGGCAAACGCAGGATTTGAGGAGGGGGGGTTTCCACGCCACGATACAAGTGGGCGTATCCAGTATGTGTAGGGGCGTGGCTACAAACACATACCGTGTCAAACACACAGATATGTAAGCTGTCACATACACACACATACATAAACACACAGGATCAAGCACACAGATATGTAAGCTGTCACATACACACACATACATAAACACACACATACATAAACACACAGGATCAAGCACACAGATATGTAAGCTGTCACATACACACACATACATAAACACACACATACATAAACACACAGGATCAAGCACACAGATATGTAAGCTGTCACATACACACACATACATAAACACACACATACATAAACACACAGGATCAAGCACACAGATATGTAAGCTGTCACATACACACACATACATAAACACACACACAAACACACAGGCTCAAGCACACAGATATGTAAGCTGTCAGAATACACACACATACATAAACACACAGGATCAAGCACACAGATATGTAAGCTGTCAGAATACACACACATACATAAACACACACATACATAAACACACAGGACCAAGCACACAGAAATGTAAGCTGTCAGAATACACACACATACATAAACACACACATACATAAACACACAGGCTCAAGCACACAGATATGTAAGCTGTCAGAATACACACACATACATAAACACACACATAAACACACAGGATCAAGTACACAGAAATGTAAGCTGTCAGAATACACACACATACATAAACACACACATACATAAACACACAGGATCAAGCACACAGATATGTAAGCTGTCAGAATACACACACATACATAAACACACACATACATAAACACACAGGATCAAGCACACAGATATGTAAGCTGTCACATACACACACATACATAAACACACACATACATAAACACACAGGATCAAGCACACAGATATGTAAGCTGTCACATACACACACATACATAAACACACAGGATCAAGCACACAGATATGTAAGCTGTCACATACACACACATACATAAACACACACATACATAAACACACAGGATCAAGCACACAGATATGTAAGCTGTCACATACACACACATACATAAACACACAGGATCAAACCAGAGCCGTAACTTAGAATTCTAGTGCCCTGGGCGAGAAAGACAAATGCCGCCCCCCTATCCCTCAATTTTAACCAAATTAACCTAAAATATTCCTAAATTGTGCCCCCCTTCAGCGTTGCGCCCTGGGCGGTCGCCCCTGTCGCACAGCCCTAGTTACGGCCCTGGATCAAACACACAGACATCCAAGCTGTCATATGCACAGACAAACACAGACTCACACACATACACACATTCTTACCTTCTGCTGCTTCCTCCTGCATAACACCATGCTGGCCGTGTGGGAGGAAGGGGCGGGGCCAAACTGCCGGCAGAGACCTGTGCTCACACAGCAGGGGACAGACTGAGAGACGATCCCAAGCTACAAGCAGTAGTGGCTGGTCCCGGGAGAGGTGCCAGCCACTGTAAGCATAAGGCACCCCAGGTAGGACAGGGGTTTCTGGGGACTAGGAAACCCCCCCTGGGTGCGCCCCTGCCTTCTAGTGTTATTGTTCACACCCCCTACTGAATGTGTAGCCCGGCACTAGGACCCAAAGGAGACACAGCAGGAATGTTGCTTAGCAACATCAGGTGCGTATAAGGGGATCAGAACTTGTGTGGAAAGGGACAGCCATGGACCCAGGACAGAGAGGAGGTAGTCCTGGGACCCCCCTTCCCCCATGTAATCTGGGGAGCTGGTCCACCGCCTGCTGCCACTAGGGGCTAAAGTACAACATCACTGACATAATACTAGTGACATGGGACAGATTTCAGAGATAAATTACCTCAGAAAGTGACAGGATGATAGAAAGGCAGCAGCTATTGAACGGGTTGAGAGATAATACCACCACAAAGGAGGGGTGAGATATATTATCCCTGCAGAGGAGGGGTGAGTGAACATTGCTGTGAGAGGGAAACGTAAACTCATTTTAAATGTGAATGCCCATTAATATTCTGTCCATGTATCCAGTGCAGGAGTAGGAACTGTACATATTTATTTCAGCACTGCAACCATTTAAGAATGTTCTGGAATGAAGAAGGTGTGTAAATAAACAGGTTATTTTGAAATATAGAGACGTCTGGCACCCAATTTTTGAGACATCTGATTGCACTGCACCACCAAGTTACATCACCTGTGTCCCAACACCTTCACAGAGACGCTGTAAAAATAACCTGCATGTGCAGGGACCCCCTGTTCATCTACATCCACATCATGTACTAATCAGGGCTGAGCAAGCACTACACACAGTGACAGCGGGTTACACATATCAATGATGAACAGTAACTTAAACTGTCCAGAGCAGTCAAATATATTCCTTATTATTTAGTTTTTTTTTCCGAGTGAACCTGTCATTAAGACCTCTATACCCATCTATGTGTTCACTTATATGTTTCTTCAAAGTTACATTATACTTTATCACACAATTCTTTTAACTGGGACTATTCACATCCACTCTTTAATTACCTCGACTGAGTTATTATTTCCATTAGAATATATCTACAATCTCTTACTTCTAAATTATTACATGTTAGATCCGCTAATATTTTCAAAATATCCAATATTCTATAGCTTAAAAGAAATAGCAAAACTCTTTACATATGAATCAAACCATATACACAAATAGCAGTGCTGCGAGTCAACTTATAAAAATATGAACACATGCAAAAATGTAATATATCGTTTGTGGGTATTTATATTTTCATTTTCTTCTAAATTTATACTCTAATGCAATATTATATACACCAGTTATTGGGGTTAAGTAAAAGTATCTTATTCAATATAAACATTTGTATTTAATATTGTACATACCCGATAGAGTCATCTTATATCCGTTATGCCGCCAACCAATTATACTTTTCTGGGGAATGACCACAACTTACATAAATGATACTCACCAGATATTAAGTCTTGTCACACTTGTCATATCTTTTGCATACCGAAAGTAGAGAAAAGTAAGAAAGCTTGTTATCTTATTAAAACGTTTACAGAACGCTCAGTATCAATTTTAGGATTCTCTGTCAAGGGTAGTGAACTAAAAAGGGAATTATAAAAATATAAGGAAGATTAAAAAAAAAAGAAATTAGCCAGGACTTGGATTGGCTTGATAGTCTATTATTCTTCTTTGCTTGGTTCATCTTCAATCTCCTGTAACAAATTCTGGAACTTTGGGAGTACTTCTTCGTAGTACTTCTTCCTTTATTTACTTGTAAAAGTCCTTCTTAGTACTCTTGTAAAACAATCTAGAACGTTATAAGTTTTTCTTCTTTTGTCATTATTTATTGTTCGTATTGTCCTGTGGGCTTAAAAGGGTTTTCTAAAATAACAAGTTTAAAAGAGAATCTGGAAATTATTCTGATAATATTTGAGGCCAACATAATTGCCTCTGCCTATATGCAGCTTGTCACTTCACATTCGTTTGCTCAATTCATATGAACTTCTAGCCTAATAAAATTATCAAATACGGAGTGCAAATTCTACTATGCATATCATAATTATCTGCAAAATTAAATATTTCTATAGACTTACATGTCTATTATTTTCTCAATTTACTTAGATTTCTCATTGCTACAAACTCTTGCACTAAAGAAAAATAAAGAGAACATTTTGCATAGTAATATAATTTACTAGTTTCTACATATTTTCTATGCAATCGACCTGTTTTTCCTGAAATGGATCCCTTAGCAAAAATCTTGATGCCTTCTCTGTGGGAAACATAACTTGTGATATATTGATTAGAAACATATATTAATTGTTAACACTTTGCAATTTTGAGCTTGCATGTAAATAGGTCTGTACATGAGACATTAGGTACTGTAATTTAACAAGAATTTCTTAATAATTAAGGGTGAAGGTAACTCACCGTTATTACTAACAGCAATGGTCTCTGTGAATTTAAATCTGCACATGCATATTACACTGTAAACAACTGTAAAATGGGAATTTACCTATGAGCCAGTTCATTAAATTTATCCATGAGTCAGCTCATTAAACATATTCACAGAAAAAAAACCACACACCAATAGAGCACACCGATTTGTATCTATAAATAATTATTAAATATACTAAATATTTACAATGAACCATGATTTTCCAAGTTAAAATTTCCAACTGTTCTGGGAAGGGATCTTGCTAGTTTATTATAATGTATTATGCAGTGGTCGAAGTGGAAATTTAGAGGTGGGGTATGGAAAATATAAGTGGAGTATGAAGGCTTGAATTTTTTTTTTTTTTAAACACCTGTCCACTCTGGGCATTCTCATCCTTCAACACTACTTGTGTTTTATACTGGCTGCCTACCTGACGTACCCATTCTTATGCTGTCTTTTCTTTTACCTATGCCCCTGTACCATCTTCTCCGTCTCTCTCACATATCCCCCTGCACCATCTTCTCCTATGTCCCTCTGACATATCCCCCTGCACAATGTTCTCCTATGTCCCTCTGACATATCCCCCTGCACAATGTTCTATGTCAATCTGACATATCCCCCTGCACCATCTTCCACACATGACTCTCTGCACCATCTCCTCCCACGTCTCCCTGAACCATCCTTCTTCCCTGTCTCTCTCTCATGTCTCCCTGAACCATCCTTCTTCCCTGTCTCTCTCTCACGTCTGCCTGCACCATCTTCTTCCCTGTGTCTTTCACGTCTGCCTGCACCATCTTCTTCCCTGTGTCTTTCTCACGTCTCCCTGCACAATCTTCTCCCGTCTCTCTCACGTCTCCCAGCACCACCTTCTCCCCTGCCTTCTCCCCAATCATGTTTTTGTTTTGTTTTATTTCTGTGCCCATACTGTATTCTCCCCCATCACCCATCCGCTGTACATTCATGATGTGCATATGATTGAAATGTGGCAGGATTCAATGTATTGCACCTCTTAGCTGACCACACATTTTTTATGTGGGACAGATAGTCTAGACCAGTGGATCCCAAACTTTTTCAGTTCGAGGCACCCTGAAGGTCTCCATAATATTTTCAAGGCACCCCTAACCCAAAAAGTGTTCTTACTTTTTAAAAAATATGATAATCCATCCTCTTAGCAGACTGAAGTCTGTTATTCACTAGTGGTGAGAGGAGACCGGACTTGCCCCCTTTTATTGAAGTGGAAAAATATTTGATTGTCCGATCCAGCTTCTTAAAGGGAAAATAAATACATTTGTTTAATAGAATATGAGTTTAAGATTGAATTACGCAGCGTAGCCTACATGTTAGCGTGGAGTTTCATTACTGAACCCTCTGACCATAGTCAGTAAGAGGGAGGTTAACACTTATTTTATTATTAAGTTATTGAACATTAATTCCAGTCTATATGAGAATGTTAGTCAGGACTTGGGGCCTGATTCATTAAGGAAAGTATAGCAAAAAAATTGAGTAACTTTTCACCTGGGCAAAACCATGTTGCATTGGAGGGGGAGAGAATTTTAAAATGTGTGGACACATTTCTAATTGGGGTAGGACATGTCTTAGATCAAATTCAAATGTCAGTGTAAAAAACAGGAGAAAACTTATTTTTTTTGCCTTACTTTCCCTAATGAATTAGGCCCTTGGTTCCCAGTTAGAAATTAATTTCCACACCTAGGTGTTTATGTATGACTTGTGAATACAACAAAAGGCTGTGTTTATACTAACTATATGTGCAATCCAAGTTTTTACCTATATATTAAGAATCACAATTTCACATGAGACTCTAATTAACAATCAAAGTATCTAGTGAATGAAATGTATTTTATTCAAATAGGATTCTTAGTTTTTTTTATCTTGCTTAGTAAAGACAAATAAAGCCTAATGGTAAAAATACAATGACCTGATAATTAATGATAAAATCAATATGATTGTATTAAAAATGATACTTTAACAGCATTAAAGGCGAGACCTTTGATACAAAATGCAAATTATGCTTACTATTAATTAGTTTTCTTCAAAATACTTCATGGCAGCCATTACAATCAGTAATCCTTTGCCAATTTAGGCAGAGACAGGTTATAAAAATCCCCCCAGATGGCATGAAAAGCAGCACTTTCTATTCTCTGAATGACGTCCCATGTTTTCTCTGGAAAATATAAACATTACAAGCATCAGTGAGAAACTGGGCTGCACTGGAGAATCGAGAGGAAAAGCATAATTCACTTTTTTTTTTTCAATCCTCCACGGCAGCAATTACAATAGGATGTATTCAAACAATACAGTAGGTAGGGCCACAAAATGCAAACTAACCACATTTGCTAAAAAATTATAAATTCATTTATTTGCAGAACTCCGAATAGGTCTCTTAAACTGAGAATCAATGGAGGATATGACAGGATATCCAGATGATGACAAGCAAAGGTATGGATAGATGTCCATTCTGCTGCTGTCACTGCTATAACAGCCTGTCTTGCCTAAAATATTGCTACTGCCAAGTCTCTAAGTACCACCTTATCTGCATAGACATTCTGTAAGGGCACCTTACACCATAGTGCTTGTAATTCTCCAACTCTGTAGGCAGAAATGATTGCCACTAAGAAGCCACACCATTAGATACATTTCTTCCAAATTATGTAATAGATTATTGGAGACTTGTTCTTTCTTGCCTGTAGCCATGTGCTGTTTACTTGCTCTGAGAATCCCTTACTACACAGCAGTTCCAACATATTTACATGAAGTATTTTTTGACACAAAAGGTGGGCCTCCCAGCCTGTGAGATTGGTGTCTATCTTGAACAATATTCATTCCAATACCAAAAGGGACAGTCTTGGTATTTAACTTCGGGCTTAGCCAACACCCGAGACACTGCCTGGTGGCTATTGCCAGGGTAATGGCATGATTCAGAAAAGTCTCCTTGTGATCCTAAAGTGTTCGCACTGGAGATTCTGCATTTGTCATCTTGCCCAAGGAATGATCCATATGGTGGAGGAAAACTTTCCCAGCAACTGATGTCCCTTTCTTACTGGCATTTGATGACGAGTCTGCAGTTGACTTGCTAGGGACTGGATCTTGATACACCTCTCTTCTGTCAGTATGATGTTTCTCTGGACCCGCAGACACTTTATTTATTGTGAAATTACCGTCAAAAAATGAGTTTGATGTCCTCTTAAACCAGCCTGTCCCTCGTTTCTCAGAAAATTTGAAGCAGAATATGTACTTTTTATAGCCTGGTTTATATTCCCCAGCTTACCAGACTACATCTGCATCTGAGGGAAGTCCATGGGTCTTAGTTACCTGGCTTTTTTGACTTGCATAATCTAACTCATTAAGCTAGTGGGGTAAGGGACAGAATGTGGTAAACCTGCCTGGGATTTAGTTACTGCTTGTTTATAACAGGAGTCTGGGAACTTTTTTACCGTTTACCCCACATATATTTAGATACGCCGATGTTACCCCCTTGATTTGAAAGGAAGGAAAATAATATATTAATTATTGAAATTCAAAATTTTCTTTGAAAGCTTCAAACTTCAATACTTCGGGTTTTGGAGAAATGATGTTGCTACATTTTTGATACGAGAGCATCAATATTGGGGCATTTTGATGTCAGAGCAATTTGGATACAGTCTTCAGCGTCCAATCGATTTCTCTGCTTTGTTTTTATGTTCGTTAGAGTGGAAAATCCTTGTTCGCAAAGGTAGGTTGTTGCAAAAGGCAGCAACTTTTTGACTGCCTCCTCGTGTGCAATTTTGAATGGCTTTGCAGCTGTTGACATCAAAAAAATGACAGATCTGTTTTGTTATCAAATGCAATACGTGCTTCATTATTACATCGAAGCTCAAAAAGTGCCTCGGCCAACCTTTGAGGCTTTTCTGGTACAACAGCAATTGCACATTTAAAAGGGTCTACAATCCAACTGACAGCATGTGAATCTGCAGCATTAGCCCCAGGAATTTCATTTTTACCCCGTTTGGGGTAATTTACCCCTGTTCCCTGACCACTGGTTTATAATATTCTAGTAATTGTTTTTATTACAATAAATGTATTGTTTTACTTTCTAACTGCATTTGCCTGAGTGACTATAGATGTATAGACTCTAGAATGTACCGAGTAGGTTTCCCTGGCATAGTAAGGCATTCCTTGGTTGCCAGCCAGCGTGAAGTGGGTAGAATCGGGCCAGATAAACCCGGTATCCGCACAATAACATTTTCCCACAAACTAGCCATGTTCTTATAGAAAGGCTATCCCCTGAGCTGTTCTGTAGTTGACAATGCATTCTGAACTCATTACCAAGACTGTCGTTCAGTTAGGGATATATTATATATACTTGTTTCCTCAATTCCACAACCATAGTAACTGGCACCTTCGTAAAAGTTGTGAGATATTGCCAGAATGAAGAGCAAACAGGTGAACTGAAACTACTGGCCCTAGATGGAGGACCCAGGAAATTTCAAGTGATGAACAGCAAAATGCATGTGAATATAAGCATCCTGAAGGTCTATGGGCATAATCTTCCTTGTTGATGGCTGTGAGGACCAAATTCACAGACTCCATGCAAAAATGTCAGATGTGAACAAACTCTTCAGACCCAGCACCGTGCAAGATTCCTGATGACTTTCTGACGAGGAAGAGTCTAGGATAGAAATCTTCGTCTTTTTAACATGCAGGAACAAGACATATTGCATGAGCCTCTAAAGAATTTTCAGACTGTTTTGTAAGGCTATGGGATTGGTGTGAGATACTGATGAAGTTCTATTTGATACCAGTTTCTTAAATTGTCCAACAACCATTTTTCTGTGATACTGTAGGTCCATATTATGGAGTCTTCTGCTTTGACCGCCTTCTTTAGGGCTGAATGCTTGAAAGAGCGGTTTGGATGCAGTAGGCATATTCTGCCTGCCGTACTATCTCCCTGATTTATAACTTCTCACCTCTTTGAAGTGCTGACGAGCAGAAGAAGAGTGCTTACAATTTATATTCTGTAGCAAGTGATTAGCTTTACTCCCAGCAAACTTCTGTAGGAGTGTCCGATCTGTCCCAAAAGAGCAGAGGCCTTTTAGCTTGGCTAGACTATCCTTTGACTGAGTTTCTGCTGCCGAAGGGCACGACCAGAAAGCTCTCCTAGTCACAGCTGCTGATGGCATTGTGCTTGCTGAGAAAGCATTAGTGTCCAAAGATGCTTCACACAGAAAATCAATGGTGGTTTTTCATAACCTCAATGCTTTTCAACATGTACTCTAAGCCCTTTTTCCCCACAATCTAAGTTCCCTGGCCACTGAAGCCATTGCCACACTGCTTTCAAAGTGGTGCAAGATTAAATATGAAGCTTTTTAAAACAACTGTACGACACTCAAAGCTGCTCCTGTGAGGATTTGTTTTGAGTGTGCTTTGGTTTGTCAGACATTTTGTAGTAATACAGATATAGCAAAGATTGTGAAATTTGACAAGGGCAAGCTGAAGACAGAATCGTAATAGAAAACTCCCACTGCCTTCTAAAAAAAAAACAATTGAGCAAAAGAAGCGTCTGATTCCTAATGAAACCACTCACCCCAATATGCACTGTATATTACACAAGCATTTACTGTGCTACCCTGTTTAACCAACAGAAAATTTAAAGAACAACTGAACACTGAATGAAGGCACTGCCTGTCTGGCTGGTTTTGGTAGCATGAGCGACCTTACATATTGAAAGGAGAATTTGAGTGGACTTACAGAAATTGAGTAACGTGATGAGCTGAAAGGTAAATTGCATCAACGTCCGCTGAGCTGTAAACTGCAGGCAAATTGAATGCCATTTAAGTTGTTCAAAATTATTTTAATTGTTGGAATGCACCATTTTATTTTTTTTACATATTGAAAAAAAAAAGTATAAAACATCAGCACCTGATGTAGAGGGAAAACTCGATATCATGCGATCTTCAAACAGGGATTTATGAGTCTCTATGGCAGTTGCTTCCTTCTCCATACCCAGAGATTTGTATACATGTTTAAGTAAAATCTCCATTTCATCCAAATCATACATCCTGTTTCCTTAATATCTCCAGATTCATTACTAGAGGTATCTTCCAAATTCTCAGGAGAATCACATTCTGACTGCAAGTATTCCTCCTCTAATTCAATACTTGTCAGACTTTGCTGTTTACAACACCTGTATAGAATACAAATCTTCCTTAATCACAAAAGATTCTTTCATCTAGGACTTAAGCCCCTTAACTTGCTCAGGGGGCTGAGGTTATTCTCTTGGGTTTAGAGCTATATGGTGTACAAAAGACTACTTCACAAACTCTACGCTGATGCTGCTTTCAGTCCTCCTTCCCTTCCACAGGCTGTACAAGAGTACTGAAAGGAGAGGCCATTACTAATTAAAGTAATCATATAATAAAGAATCAACCACCCCTAACATGGGGGCTTATCGAAAGCAGGATCCTTTGGTTGTTTCGAGTTTGACACAAGCTCCATTCCACTGTCAGCTCTGGTTACTGTAAACCAAAACTAAAGTAGCAAAATGTTCCCCCCAAGGCAGGGAACGCTCCAGATCAAGAAACAAAAGCAAGGGTGATGAGTGCAGCGAAGGGTCTTGCAAACAGTACAAAATAATGTAGTCCTGGGGATGGCAGAATGCTATAAAGAAGAACCTTTGAACTTTGGTTAAAAAAACAACACCTGTGATTATGGAAGGCACAACTGAAGAGACACAAAACTATTTTCTAGTCGTCCAGTTATTCCACATCTCTAAAGGGCGTAGAAATCAAGACTGCAACCTTTTGGTACCAATGGAACAATTTGACATGTCTTCTAGAATACAGCTCTGTGCCCTTCCTCATATCTTGATCTGGTAAATAGATGCTACTTATAGATAAGTCAATGATCCTTGGATGTTGTGCTCGATTCCCCTTATCTATAAAAAATCCTGATATCCCCCTAACAATACCACCTAAAGGTTAGATAATGGTCAAAAAGGGAACAATCCGCATTGGCTGATAACATAAACACAAGACCTTTTCTCACCTATTATGACAATTTAATACACACTGAAATGTGTATTACATGATCCTTAGAGACATTACTACTTTAGAACTTAGGAGCTCAAACCCTTTAAGAAGATATTTGATTCTGTACTCTACCTGTGGAATTGACCAAGAGTCTTTTGAAACTAGCCAGGCCCGGGGAGATAAGCATCTCGGAGGAGTATGAAGCACCAAAGTTGTAAACCATCTAGCCACTTAAGCAGAGCAGAGAGATGCCCTGAGGTGCCAACATATATCTTAGTGATAGATAATTTACTTCAAAAGCGTGGTGTTATTTTGGGAATCAATCTGACCTAATTGAAAATGTAATTCCTAAGGAGGAGGTGAAGAGCCTGTAAGAAGGGTTTAAAATCTTCTGCTTTACACATTACGTTGTGCATTTTCATGAGGGACTGAAATTTCCCATTTTTCTCAATTGTGTTTCCTCACACACGCCAAGTCTTTTCTAGTAAGTAGTGACTCTGGTTTTATTTCCTATTTTATTTTGTGAAACTAATTTTTGCAACTTATTGTATGTCTTGTTTTTAGCCATGGACACATTTTTCAGATTAAATAAATTTAGTCTAGTGTATGCTGTGATTCTTTGTGAACGTACGAAGCCCAGGGAGGCTCATGCTACATGTGTATGTAATTTAAGTGTGAAACATTAATAAGTGGTTTTGGTGAACATAAGGACACCATAATAAATCCTGCGTGGTGGCAGAAAAGGTGTATTCATTGGTAAGTGACTAAGGTGACGCCAGTCACGGCCAGCTTTTCAGATTACTGTATCTGGGACAGGCTGGGCGTTCATGACAGGTCTGTGGGGTCAAATAAGACTATTTCTGTATTTTGTGCCTTATTGTTGCCCCCGGTGTCTCCTGGAGGACTAGATCCGCTCACAATAAAATAGGAGGCCGATCTGGGGGTTCTCTCTGACGAAAAGTGGAATATGGTGGTAGGAAGTACTAGACATACCACCTCTTGTCTTAGGTTTCAGCAGATCCATTTTTACATGGTACACAGAGTATACTTAACACCAACCAGGATACACTCGATGAGACTGCACACCTCTGCGGAGTGGCCCAAGGGTGGTGACTCTGAGGGCACTTTTTGGCATCTGTTATGGTCATTCCCAGTTGTCCAATCCTTCTGGGGCCCAATATGGAACTGAATTCTCTTCCACACTACCTGTGACCCCTTCCTTATGCCCTAAGATCATTCTGTTTGGCACTACGCTAGAAAAGAATTTGAGTAACCCACTCTTCAAATATATATGTACCTTAGCATCCCTGGATAAGGTTATTATAGCTAGGGGGTGGATGGCAACTGAACCATCTAAATGTAACTCACTGGATCAATCTAGGTACTGAAGTCTGGAGGCATGAGAGGTTCATGTATGAAAGTAATGCATAAATACCATAAGATATGGCACAAGTGATATGAATCAAGTTATGTTATCCACCTTCATCAGGATGATATGGTAATTTTGGGGAATGACTGGATGGGTAGTTAACGCTCAGCCCTGTGCAGCTTCAATAGACTTATAAGTTATTAAATATTAAAATAAATATCTGACTGTATAATGCAAAATAATAAACTAAATGTACTTCTTGCATTGCAACATGGTTTGTCCAGGAGCAAATTTACTCTTCCTTGTTTTTTGCTTTCCTTTGTTTTCCTTAGTGAATCAGGCCCAAAGTGCCAAGTGACAGCTGGGCAAAGACAAAAGACTGCAACTGGTGTTATTTTGTCACAATCCGCAAGTTGTGCTGCAATACAGCAAACAAAAAATAAATGCCTCAAACTGTGCTTCCATTCTATGTTTGAAGTAGAACCACTTCTCATATGAGTATGTACACTTAAGGGTATATTGACTAAACTGTGGGTTTGAAGAAGTGGAGATGTTGCCTATAGCAACCAGATTCTAGCTGCCATTTTGTAGAATGCACTAAATAAATGAAGAAGTGGAGATGTTGCCTATAGCAACCAATCAGATTCTAGCTTTCATTTATTTAGTGCATTCTACAAAATGGCAGCTAGAATCTGGTTGCTATAGGCAACATCTCCACTTCTTCAAACCCACAGTTTGGTAAATATACCCCCTAATGTGCTCCACCAGTTCAAGATAAGCAAGTACAGTTAGATGCCACATAAGTCATCCATTAAAAACAAATAAGGTATATGCTGATTAATTTATTCATATCAAACTGATCATATTATGCAGCACTGAATAGAAAATATGTAACCATCCATATCAGTTCTTGGCAGTAGATTTAACATCAATCTTCTGTACTAGGAGACTGGGTAAATGCAGAAAAGTCCTTGAAATGGGGAAATCTATTTTGAGAACAAAATGTTTGCAAATGTTCTTATTACATTATGAGAGGAAAACTGAAAAAGCACAATAAATATATGTAGCTCAAACCGGATTGCTTTTCTTTGAATGGCTAGTTCTGTGAATGTCCATCTTTTGCATTCAAGGTCATGTATTTGGAGGATTTAAAAAAAAATAAAAATAAATAAATAAAAGAAATAAGAAGATTCGAAGGTAGTTAGGATACTGGGTGGCATAACTACATCGAGGTGGGAAGAAGATAAATCATAGTAAGTATTATATATGCAAATCTGATAAACGCTTAGGGCAAAAGTTTTCTTCAGTGAAATTATAGGCTCTTGCCTTTTCTTAGAAAAACCCCTATTTACTCACAAATCCATTTAGGAAGTTACTCATTGCGCGCTTCCTGAGGTCTATGAAAGTCCATCATGCTTCTAAACTCACTGCTTTCAAGAAATGAAAATCTCTCGTTTGTTGCATATAAATCCTAACAATTTACTAGAAGCTATTGAAACAACTATCCACATTAGCAGTATAGTGTGTGACATAAGAGAAACTTTTAGGTTTGCAAACCTTTTAGGTCTGTAAACAATCACAAGTACTACAACGTTTTTTTAAAATCTAATAAACTTTGTTAGGATTGCATAAAACGGACAGAGGTTGGACTTGCATTTCTTCGTAAAGCAAGCATAGTGTTTGAAGTTTTACAATTTACAAAGCACTGTAATTGTATGTCCATAAAGCCAAATATCTATTTAAAACAAAACAAACAAAGCTATAAAATATAAATTTTCATGTTGCAGTTTTTTCCTCTAAAAACTATTTTAAAAACAAAATAACAAAAAAATGGATTGAAGTTGTGAGCCCTGAGCATATCAAAACAGCAATGGGTAGATTAAAAAAAAATAATCTCAGTAAATAAAATTTACAATAAAAAGGTCATTTACCCAAAGCAAAGTTTCTGAATTCCAGTCCTCAAGTACTCCAACAGGTTATGATTTAATTTCCTTACTCATGCACCAGTGAAATCAGCTACTTGTGTGGTTTATGGATTGTCTCAATTGTTCCCATAGAAGGAAATAAAAATAGGATTTGTTAAATGCACTCAAAGTATTGGGTTTGACAAGTCAGAATGCCCATTATTAGAAGACGTATTGGTCCTCTGCGCTCACCATGAACACATAAACAGATACTCTGCACTCATATAATACACAATACTGTACTAACTGCTTTACTATATTAAAAACAGTGAATGTTAGTTCTACATATTGCATTATATGTTAAGCTGACTGCTTATTAGTCGAGTGTATCTGTTTCTTTGTTTATACAATGTGGGCAATCCCCTTCCCTTGCACACTAATCTGTACATGACGATTGCAGAGGACCAATGTCTACTTGTTTATATAATGTATGTCTCACTTCTTGTGCACCCAATTTCGAATTGTTTGCATAAACACAACTTGCCATTAAAAGCTGTGTACAGGCAAGCTTTAACCCGGAGCAAGGATAGCACCATGAAGAGGAAGTACTGAATATTTAATATGCTCATTTACCAATATTGCAAATAGGTGCAAAATTGTAACTAAACTACAGAACCCAGACACTTGCTTTCACTAGACAGCTAAAAGTAAATTACCAATTGTTGTTGCGGTTCAGTGCACACTGCACTTAAATGCAATGTTAGTAAATGTGCCTTACAGATACAAGGGGTACACTGACTAAAACGAGTGCACGGAAATAGGTGCTGTAACCCAAAGTACTAAGATTCTAGCGGTCTGGATTCTAAGACAGTTTTGAAAATGTAAGCAAACATCTCAGTGGTTTCCTTA
This sequence comes from Mixophyes fleayi, assembly GCF_038048845.1. Taxonomy (NCBI): domain Eukaryota; kingdom Metazoa; phylum Chordata; class Amphibia; order Anura; family Limnodynastidae; genus Mixophyes; species Mixophyes fleayi. Next base: position 270,394,971 of record NC_134402.1, read on the forward strand.
TTATATGTACACATTTTATACATGAAATACTAATAGGAAAGGGAGGAAACAGGTAAAAGTAAATATTTGCAGCACTCGACATTTCTGGAAAAAACAGCAAGTACTGTTGTTTGTTTTTTATACCCACATCTACAAAAAGGTAAACATGTGCTTTAAACAGAAAAATGAAAACTCCATGCAAGCCAGTTTTTCATTTAATGTCGGCTTACAAACACTACACAAATTCCTTTCATAGTCATCTTTTTTATATGACAACATAAAGGCATAGCAGCAGGAACAGTGCTGGGCAGGTATAAAGTATTAAAACTACATTACCAACTAAGCTGGCAGACCCTTTAAGGTCACCACTTTAAAATGGATGCCGAGGGGTAAGAACCAATCAGAAGTTGGAATTTCTGCCACTCTCACACCTCTTCTGCATTCCACAACCCTGGTTTTTTGCCTGGACTGTGAGACGAACCACAAAGTCCTGGGAAAATAGTCTACATGGAGCATCCTAAGTGGCAGCTTTTTTTGAAAAGAGCACATTAGTAACATTTAACAAAAAGTGGTAATGCAGCTGTATAGTGAGAGCATAATTATCCATTATGTATAAAGCATCGACATATTACTCAACGCTTTCATTGAGGGTATTGTGTAACAACATATTGTCACATTCAGAGTAAGACATATTGCTCGCACGCTACGAAACCTGCAACTATCACATGAGTGGGGTATACAATTCAATGCCGCCCAACTACCTTTACCAGTTTACATTTTGTTTTACAACTCAGTTTTTACTTAACTTTTCAGACACTAGGAATTTATGCTATCCAGTGGACCTCTTATTCACTTTTGGAAAATAAAACATTAATAATACAGAGTGAGTAAAATCTCAATTGCGTACTCCCGGGCCATATCCTGACCGCAGCCAGATGCTTAATAGCCAGGAAATGGAAGCAATCAGAGAGCCCTTCTGTTTCGGAACTAATTCAAAGTGTTTGACATATTCATAACCTAGAGCACATGACTAGTGTAGTTAATGATCGACCTTACAAATTTCTCTCCACATGGCATAGGTGGCAAGAGTACTTCTCTGCTACACATTCCTCTGCTTGAAAAATGTAAATAACGATACTTCAGTAATTGTTTGAGCTGAGTCTCGCTAGGCTCTATTTCCACTACCTTCTTCTCCCCCCCCCCCTACAATCTGCCCCCTCTCTGCTTTCTACTTTTTTTTTTTCCTCTTCCTCCCCCTTTCTCCATCTTCCCTTCATGGTACTCCGGTTATCTCATAGCCACAATTCTTTTGAATCTCGTTTTACCCGTATTTTATTAATCTCGAGGACCACTCCGTTTCTGGTGGTTCTGAGTTCCTTATTTCACCTGTATTATAAACTATCGCTGTTAGTACTGTTATGAGTTGTATGATCATAGCATATGCTGTACCGTTTATTCTTGACAAAAATCTGAATAAAAATATATTTCCCCAAAAAAATAAATCTCAATTGCGATGTGAAGTTATCAATACACCTATAAGCTATAAATCTGTGGCACTCCTTTTGGTACAATCTGCAATAGAGTCTTTGGCATTCTTGAATTTAGCTGGTTGGGAGGGCTGAAGATCCTGTGACACTGGTCTTCCTTAAGCTTTGCAAGATACTCACGAGCCAGTCTTGAAAACTGGAAGCTTTCTATAATTTAGTAATATTGCAGAACGCTTCTTGAGGGCACAGTGAATATGCAGTCATCGGTAAATGGCTGTTCACGCATTGATACATTGAAAACACATAAATATATATATATATATACTTGCTGATAAGATTATTAACTTCACACGGACATGCAAAAAGGTGAATACAGAAAAAACCTTAACGCATGTAATATACAGTAAATGTAACATGTGTTTATATGTTGTTTGCTCAGATTTCTGTTAAATATATAATCTAAAGTATCACATTACCATACAAAGTACTGTACGGCCCTAACAGACAATAGGAGATCATATAGAAATGAGGACAGACAACACTTCTCAATAAAGTGGAATGTAGAGCCAAGAAACTTCCCATTAGACAGAATATAACCATTTGCATTAGGTAAAAATCCCCATGTATACACTGTATAGAGTGAAATAAATAACAAAACACAGACACATAGAAATTATCATTATTTACAAGGTTTATATTGTATTAAAATTTTGAGGTGAAAGCTGCACTTTGAGTAATTACTTAAGCCTGAGGAGAAAAAAAAAGAAAAAAAAAAGGCTCCAAATTGTTGGCACTAGGTGCTCAGTCATATTTCCAAAGCATCAGTGATCGTCTGAGCAAATGTATCTTGGGAGCTCTCTGCAAAAGATTCTTGAGAGTCTGTTATTACAATAGGTATTGTGGAAGTCAGACTTGAAGTCTGTGCATGACAGTGTGATGCAGGCATTTCAGCCATGGCAGCTTCCTCACTACTAGACTCTACTTTAGGTGAACTGCTTGTTGTGGGGAGGGCTGGCTCATCAGAACTATCATCAAAATGTAAGCCGTCCAGTATTCCTGTGGCAGCATCCAAGTGCCCATAGCTTGAAAATAAATCATAGCCTTTGGAATAAGGACCTGACTCTTCTACATTAACTGGCTTTGTGGTGCTTACTGTAGCAGAGGTAGCTGGTGATTGGCTGGGCACAGCCATGGTAGTGTCCAAACTAGGATTCTCATCAGGCAGAATAGTACTGCTGTCATTGCAAAAGGAATCCTCTAGCATTGTCGTGTCACTGTCACTATCAATTGTAATGATAATTGGAGAAGCAGCTGGATAACTGGCTGGCTGTTCACGGCGATCACGTTTACGTTTTTTCTTGTGCTTCTTTTTTTTTTTATGGTGTTTTCCACCCTGCACAGACTTCCCTTCATACACTATTTCCACACTTGGGCTTCGTGTCTTCTTCTTCCACTTTTGCTTTGGCTCATTTGAAGATGTTTCAATTAAATCATCCTTGTAGCCTCCCGAGTTTCTGGCTGTGGAGCTCATGCTTGCCTGCATACATTTCTCCTTCCCATTGTCGACTTCCACTTGACGATTGCTCTCTTTTTTTTCCTGAGTCTCTAGATGACGAGTTTTGTACTTTCTCTTACCACTAGGTTTGTCAGATTGAATGTGTTGTGCACCAGATGTATTCATTCGGCTGCTTGAACGACTTCTTGATCGGTATCGGTGGTGTGCTTTGCCAGTAGTAACACCTTTTTGCCTTTTTGAATCTTTCCTTTCAGAATAAGACTGCATGCTATATTCTGGGCTGGCAGAGCGTCTAGAGTAACGACCTCTACTACATGCACGTGTCCTATAGTATTGCTCATAACCATCCCTGTCCCGGTTTCGGCTATAATAAGTGTATTCCCATTGATATGTACTCCGATAATTGTCTGCTGGAAAGTAATTGTCACTATCACGGCTCCGGGATCTTCCTCTGCTGCGGTTTTTACTTATAGAACTGGCTCCACCTCTTTCTCTTGAGCTTTCACTTGTCAGAGACACAGTCTGGCTTCGCCAGGACAAGCTTCTGTCTCTACTTTTGGATCTCCTCTTTTCCCACCAATTCTTGTGCCTACTCTTCTCCAAGGTTTTGCTACTTAGGCTGTTCTTGCTGTGCCGTCTGCTGCGATTCTCATAGGCCCTATTGCGAGAAGAACGAGAACAGCAATCTGAGCTCTGTGATCGTGCCCTCCGTCTTGACTTTTCCTTGTTGTGTGACTGCCCTTTATATTTTCTGGATTCATGAACATTTTTTGATAACATATCTTTCGCCATTCGTTCTTTTTGTTTTTTGGAATGCTTTTTTTCACGAGATGTATCCAGTTTATGTTCAATTGTGCGTGCATGTTTATCACTTGATGCAGATGATGAAAGAGAGGAAGAACTCCTTGACTCACTACTATCAAGTAACGCAAATGGCTTAAGTTGAGGCTTACTGGTCTGCTCAATCGGCACCTCACAAAGGGAACCTTCCGAATCAGAAGAGAGTTCAACAAGTTCTGGTGTTCTTTCTGCCAGTGGTTTAACATAACCAACTATGACACACTCATCAGAGGGAAGGACCTGGTCCTGCATGCCTTCACTGGACTTATTTTGTACATTCTTGGTAGCTAGTCTACTGCTAGAAGGCTCTTCATCTGAACTGTCTACTGTAGTTAAAATACTAGTAGTTGCCTGATCCAGTGTGAAGTAAGAAGGCCCTGGGGTTTCATCATCCCAGGGAGCTTGTCCAACTGCAAGAGAAGATGAAGGCACATCCGGTTCCCTACTATTCGCTTCATCTGGTGAAATAGTAATAACAGAGGACTCTGATTGGCTTCCCTCTTCATAAGAAGGAGCAGGACAATCATAATTGGCATGCTGATCAAATGCTTCAATATTATAGGGGCAGCGGGCAAAGTTGATAAACTCATGTAGAAAATGGTTTATACGATGAAGCAAAAAAGGCTGCAATTCCTCTGCAAAAGCTTGACTTTCCATATCATAGCGTGTCACATTGCTCATAACGATATGCTGTACAATATTGACAAGGGAACCATGTGTGCCAAATAACACAGTTAACTCCCGTTTTAGCCAGGGCACTAGCCGATGAAGGCAAGCAGGATTTCTGCGGAAAAATTCAGCAGATATATCCCTATAGCGTCCTCCATCCTGGATGTTCCTGACACGTATTCCAGATCGATAAAGTGCCCTCCTGAAGTTGATGAGTTCCTGCTCTTGAATCTGTCTCATTGCCCGGCCCTCTGCACTAGCTTGTCGCCTGGATGCCAGTTTTCGCATCATCTGATGAATATCGCTACCCCTTTGCTGAGATGGTAGATTAGAAATCCCTTCAAACAAAATGCCATTGTCTGGAAGTGAACATGTTCTTTGAGTGGAGGATCTTAATGATCGCAAGGGTAATGGATTATCATTTGTCCTGGTGGTGCGGTAGCGAAATCTAGGTCCTACAGGAGAGCCATTTAATGTGGGCCTCAAAACATACTCTTTGAAATCATCTTCTGCTTGAACACTATGAAAGATGGAATTAAATGGCTGTTTGCAGAGGGGACAAACAGCTTTGTTTTTTGCCCATTCCTTGATGCACTTAAAGCAAAACCTGTGAAGACACTGGTTTAAATGGGCCACATTATCAAACTTATCCAGGCATATGGGACACTTTGAGTCAGGAGAAGCATCTGCAGGGGCTCCACGAATCTGCAATCTACTTGTACCAGCCGTTGGTGAAAAGTTATCATCCACTGTGAAGTTATCTGGTGTCGATGACATCATCTGTAAAAAGTAAATTATATGTAAGAATATGGACTTTAAAAATTATCCATTGTGGATTTTAAACTATATATAGTCCATATATGACTTAAAATGTATAGAATTTAATTTATATAAATAAAAACACAGGTGCCCCTATAGTGTTTGGGTTGTTGATAAATACAAATTTAGAACATGTACATTAAAAATCATATATTTTAGATGATCTGTATGTCCTTAAACTATTGTGCCTGTCCAAATCATAAAGCCTGTTTTTTACTTAGATTCTACAATTCAGAAAGTTAAAACGCAAAGCAAAGATGATCGCAACCTTGATTATAAAAAACTTTTAATTCATAGTATTTTACCAGGTGAAAAGTGACTTTAAATACACAATCTGTATAGAACAACTGTATCAAGTTTAATTAATCAAGATTATTCTTTAGGTTACTAGAATGTAACCAACATAAACAAACATTTCATGCAGATTACAATAATTGCATTTGCTTCAAAAAAAAAAATAATCTACTTATTTCTATATGGTATATATGTTCAATTGCACCATTAAATGACTAACTAGTATTTAAAACACAGAGAAAACTAATGTCACTAGTGAAAAAACAAAAAAAACAAAAAAAAAAAAGTCTACAATTTCACAAGTTGACTGTATGCAGATTGATACTGTTCAGGTAAATTTAAAACTGCTTATGCAATCTTTCTGCCACAAGGTGGCAGACCTCTCCTCTTTAATACAACCTAGAGAAATTCCTATGTGAAGGACTCATACCTAGAAAACACAAATAACTCAGGTTTTCCCAGTTGAAGTAATGATGACAAGGCATATCTGAGTAATACTTAAAAAAATGTCAGGTTCCCTGCCTGTGCCACGGTCCAAGAGAGGATCATCTCTCCTGTTTAAGCAGGCATTGTCCTGCTCACCATAGCGGACGGACGGTCACAATAGTGGATGGGGGATGCCACAACTTTCCTATTCTTCAAAAAGAATCTGCTGCTCAAACAGTTGGACACGTCAGGGGAATTTCATTTTGGTGTAATGATAGGTGACACTTACTTTCCTCAATTGCCTAAAACAGTGTATCCCAAACTTTCTCAGTTCAAGGCACCCTTAAGGTCTCCATAATGTTTTCAAGGCACCCCTAACTCAAAATAATTACCAAGTAGTCCCCCGCCTTGCTTGCCATTGGCCCTGGCACCCCTGTTAGACTGCCACGGCGCACAGTTTGGGAAACACTGGCCTAAAAGCTAAAGCATAGGAGGAGGCTCTAGGAGTCAACTGGGGAAACGGATGAGATACATGATATCTATTAAGATAAAGATAAACAGTATACAACTAAATGTCTACAAATATGTGTGTTTATTTACAGTCCATGCTCTTTAAATTAGTTTATGGTTCCAATGCACTGAATGAGAAAAAGATATCAATAGCATTTTACCATTTACTGTAATCTGTCATATCGGAATGCAGCCATCTTTAATATAAGCAAAGTTTGGTTCTCAAGTAATTGTATAAGGCCGCTTAAAAAATGGTAGCTAAAAAATAGTTGTGGGGAGACATCTTCTTTACTATAGACATGAGTTTGACACCACAAACTTCCTAAATGAGCTTCACTGGAGCCTCACATAACTACTCTGTACTTTTGGAGGACCCCATTCTTCCAATATCAAACTCTCAGTTTGTCCTTTGTATCTCATCTCCATAACCCTCTGTACATCATAACACTGATTCCCACAGGATTTGCACACTTATCTCCTGAAATAATATGTGCTGCTGTGAGCCAATATAGGAACTTTCATTGTTTAGAGACTGTATTACCCTATTAGTAGAAGCACCTTGACAGGGTGGGCGATTAATCATAAATTTGTAAATGTGTGTAACGGAGATTTCTGCATTTTACATACAAGTAGAAGAGCAGCAATTTTACTGGTTCACAGCAGTTTGCTGTGTGGATTTTTCTCTATATTTGTGCCTTTCAGGATAACCCCACCCTTTCAAGCAACTGCTGTGAACTATTAATTGATTTAGCAACTTCCATTTCTGTACTGGTGTGAACATTACATTTATTTTATTGGCTATAACCCTAGTCAAACACACTTTAGGTCTGGGAAACAAGGCGAAACCTAAAATAAATGTGGAGAAAAACCATCAATTCAAACATATTAAATGGCACTGACTAAAGCCTCAATTACTTGTATATAAAACGTGGGGATCTTTTTGAGATTGGTGGCCAGTGGGCCACAGTAATATTAATTTTGTATCGCTGCATAGCGTAGGGATACAAAATGTCCTGCTACTTGAATTTATCAAGCCAGGGCTCATTGGCGAACCCCGCTCCCCCATCTAAACAAACATCTCCTTCACCAGCAGCCTAACATTGTCGGCGAATGGAGGATCAGACTCTAGTGGCTACTGCGCACACACGGCTAAGATCACACATGCCCTTTGCGATGGAATCCCAGGTGCAGGACACAGGCATTTTCCTGGGCGGTGATGATTAAAAGGGTAAGCCAACGAAATCTTGACATGACGTTAGGTTTTTTTTTTTTTTAAAGGCTGGCGCTGTAAAGCAAAGCTTTTCCTTGCTTGTTAAATTGAGTCACATCACAATACCATCTATCGTTGACTGCCATAACCAGCATTAAACAGGTTAAGGCAGGAGACATCTCTGATTTATCCTGCTTTAACCCCTTCATAAACTAAAAGAAAAGCTGCACGGGACATTCTCTGGAGAAAACAGATGTTTTCTACTGATTTTTGACTCATCACAGCTTTGTAAACAGACCCCTTAAATTAATTTTGTAAGATATAGTAACGGATGACAGCTGTCCGATTCATGTATACATCTCAGAGTTTAAACTACAGCACCTGGCAAGTATTACCTTCTTAATATTGATAACCATTTTTTCATTTCAAGCAAAAACAAGCATTCCTGAGAGACTCTCCACAATGTTCACCAAGTACAGAGACATTATGTAGAAATAGTACCTGGGGGTAAATGTATCAAGCTGAGAGTTTTCCGGCGGGTTTGAAAAGTGGAGATGTTGCCTATAGCAACCAATCAGATTCAAGCTGTCATTTTTTTAGAATGTACTAAATAAATGATAGCTAGAATCTGATTGGTTTTTCAAACCCACCAGAAAACTCTCAGCTTGATACATTTACCCCCTGGTGTTGCTTAGACCCAATGAAGGGAGAAGCTTCTGAAAGCACACCCATAAAAATAAGTAACAATACTTCAGAGTTCAAGTGTGTACATTATTACAAATGAGGAAACGCTTCTATAGGAAAAGGGTTCCATAAAACGGGTAGGGTACTTAATGCTGACAGTGAAGATGTGGGCACTTAACCTGCCGAAATGAACATTGTGAATGTCGCCAACCACACTATGGACGTTCTCAGCCTGTCAGCACAATGCAAGTGTCAGGCATATGTCAGCAGGTTAAATGGCCACATTTCCAGTGTTGGCATTATGATCGCCACTGCATAAAGCATACATGCCCTTCAGGGGCTGGCTGGCTGGCTGGCAGGAGGGCATCTGCCCCCTGTCACATAGTAGGGTGCAATAGACTGCGGCACTGGGCTACCTGCATGCTCTTCCCTTTACAATGTTCCTAACAAGCTGCTGAGCCAGTCTCAGGGCTCAGATATATCAGCCTGTCCATGAGGCCCTTATTGGGTCACTCACAATCGCTCACTCTCTATAGGGTAAGAGGGGAACAGCCGCTGTCACTTCCTGCCAGGCAACCCGGAGACTTGCCGTAGTACATCAGACCCGCTCCTCTGTGCCCAGACACCTATCCAGTGTACTATATATGATATATCCAGTATACTATATATGCGCTGAGTGCCCCCCAGTAGACAGATGTTCTACATTCGGGGCAATAGATAATGACATGTAATAATACACATACCATCCCCAATGCCTCCTCTCTCCAGCCCGCTCTCCGGCGCTTACTCCTCTTCTCCCTCATTGTGGAGCTTTGGTGTCCGGGTGTCAGATCATTTCCCCTCAACATATCTGTTACACAACCATTCGCCGCTCCCCGCCTCCTCTAAGGGAACCGGGGATGCTGGGAGTCTGCCATAGAGCACCGAGAGACACAGGAGGCGACCGAACCCTGCGCTCACCGCCCCCTGCAGGTGAAGAGGTCCAACTAATAAATGTAGAGCGTCTATAGAGAAGACTAGTTGCAGAGTCATGGCTGTATTCCCTGACCACATGCAGTAAGCTAACAGGCGATTTGGGTCTTGTAACGTGTTCCGTTCCCACAACGCCTGTGATGTTCGGGGTTAGTTAGTACATTATATATATTTGTTAGTGTGTAAGGGCTTTCCAGTCTTAAAAATGTCCGCGAGTCGCTACTTTCAACCCAACTGACTTAATGCCTGGGCGATTGTCATTGGAGCGTTGCTATAGAGCGCAGATGCCAAACCGAACAGCTAAGTGGTCCTGAACAGCAAAACACGTCTCATGATTCTCCTCAGCCGTAGAGCCCTAGAGCGGGTCCACTCCCTGGTAAGTCCCCGATACTCCAATGGCCCAGCATTGCGGCGCAATATGACAAATATTCCTCTTCAGTATCACCAATATACATCCTTCGCCATCTAAAGCCACCAATAAAATCTTTATGCGTTCCCACACCCGTATCAAACGTTTACTACTGCAGTCTCCTCCTTTATGCCCAACAGTATATGCCAAACTCTACCCCAAAAGTCCTTAACAGTTCCAACTTTAGTCACAGTGCTTTTATGTCTTGTCATTACGTATACATTATTGTTGTCTTTTTCTTTGAGTAAATGTATTGTTTTAATGTATTACTAAAATGCAGGATAGTCCGCTGCCCTTTTGAAGGCTAGACCCTAAGGGGCATATTCAATTGTCCGTGGGATTGCCAAAAATCCTGTGGTCCGCCCAGGATTACAGTTATTACGGGAATCCTGCGCGGAAAAAACGTTAATACAGTAATTTACTCACTGGATTTCAGCTCGGAGCTCTGGGAGCTGCGAGCTGAAATCCAGCAAGAGATTACCGTATTAACGGTAACAGTTTTTCCGCGCTCAAACCCGTGGACAATTGAATACCCCCCTAAGTGTATCATCATCATCATATATTTATATAGCACCACCAATTCTGCAGTGCTGTACAGAGAATATTTCTCATTTGGCAGTGTCAGAGGAAATTGGAGTCAGGCTGCACATTACTGATTTGGATTCTCCTTGAAAGCAATCCATCCAACTACAAATTCCTAAAAATCTTCCTTTATTTTCCCATAGGCTCATTCTGCATTCCCTCTCAAACGGTCTTCTTTTTACCCCATCCACTATTGCTGTTCTTCCTCTCTGACTTATTTCTATCCCTGGTACTTGCCTCTTTAATCTGTGCCAAACCTAATTTGAGCACGGTTTCTAAGATCAAGCATGGCTGTATGCTACCCTTCTGTCAGCACCTTTAAATGATTAGCTACACATTTATATGTGAAGTGTTCACCTAGCAAATCAGATAACTAAATCTTTGGGACAATAACCCTTTCCTGTTGTATTGGATCTTCATGTTACTTCAAATTTGTTAGTCATATTTTGTAGATTAAATTATTTATTTCCAAATGCAGATCCCATGTCTATCTTGCTTAGTTTTTTTTTTTTACAAAAGAAAAACACTCCCAAACACCTTAGTGATTTTTGTTTTCTTTTTAGAACACACAAGGTACAGGCAATAAAATTAGGTTTGACCCATTTAAAAAGAGAAATAAATGTTGCTTTGGATGCCCTTTGAGGTACATTTTTTTGTGCTGCAATAGTTGCATGAAGGTGACCCGGGTGGCTATGCTCTACATATAGGTATAGGTATCTAGATAAAGGTTTATCTGTAATTTGGAGAACTATGCCTATAATACACTTTATTACATTTACATATTACTGTCTTACCCCACACTCTCCCTGGAATCCTTATTAAATTGTTTTATCATTCTATCTTTTAGATTCTCTTCTGTATTGTGGTAATCTCCTGGGGCTACGTCCTGTACGCAGCAAGAGTTGCAGCAATATGGCAGTTGCAGAGAAAATATCCAAATCAAATGTTAAACTGACAATATTGGCACTCTTACAGTTAATTAAGGAGAAACAACTCTTTCCATGACAACCAGACGGAGAATTTCCAAATCCAAATCACGGACTGTTTTTTTTTTTTTATGGTGCTAAACTTCTCTTCGGTTTTAAATTTATAAACAGTCTAAATATTCTGGGAATATGAGATTGCTTTTTTTAAAGTTAGTTTGAACCATGATAAAGTGTTCTACATAATGTTTGTAAGTGGAAAAACATGATACACAGACAATATCTGTTTTTACATAAATTTGTTTTTCCTATAAAATACATGTCCTTGAGTTATTAGGGCTTGTGGGGGTATTTTGCGTCAAGTGGGGGCCTGATGGCGTGTGGACTATTTGGGCTCCAGCTGAAAAATAAGAAAACTGGAGGAGGTGTGAGAGGTATGTAGGGAGGTCTGGGTGGCACGTGGTGGAATTTCAGAGTAAGTGATTTTAGGGGCACATTAGGGGAGTGATGTGGGTGTGTAAAAGTCATTTTTGAGCTGTTTTTTTCCGTACTAACGGTAAAAAGACACAGCCGCGATGTTCTCAAATCTTCCCCTTAGAATGTAAAGACAAAGAATCACTAGTAACAAAAAGACTGTTTCCAGCTAACATTCACTTGTACATACAAAATGAGTAAAAAAATATTGTATTACTTAACTCTTTCAGTGCCTTCACCATAGTTTCTACTGCTGCTTGCCCACTCCTACAAGGCCAGGTTTGTGAAATTCATATTACCGGATTCTATTACATACTTTTTTCTTTTCCATCTATCTCCCAGCCCCTGGTGGTATTCTAACAGTCACCTGGCTTTTCAATTATCTTGTGATTCTTGCTGTTTAGAAGTGACTTGGGGAATTTAATTCTCCACGATGTCCCTCTAGAATGGTTGCAAAATCACAGATTTTGCCTCACACCCCATACAGGTGCTCAGGAAAATCTGCGATGTTACATACCATAGTAACTTAGAATCCCGGTGATATTCGGCGGCTGATTGTATTGAATTAAATTGTCCCGGGTGTCCGTAAAACAATTCATTCCATTTACTAAAATAGGACTTGTGCCCCAAATCAAAGATATTTTATTAAAAACTGCTACGCCTTAGCAACATCTGTAACCATGGAAACAAACGAGTGCTATGTTTATTTCCATATTTGCTGATGTTATCTTCTCAGATAAAAGCTTTTTGCTGATTGTTTAATATGGGTTGCTGCACATTTGCATCTTGGAGCAAAATAAATAACAATAAGGGTCTGTAAAACAAACTAAAGATACTGTATTTATTTTCTTGAAGTTTTCATTTTAGCTTGATGTGTAACTTTCATGCATTTTCCCAGTCAGTTTTTTGTGCCTTAATCGTTTATGTTCCATTTAAGGCCATGTATGGGTAGTGGACAAAATATCTAGAAATTAGTAAACAAGAAATCTTCCCAAGCACTCCAAATTAGTGATGCCTTATACAGTATACACTGTAGGTGCCACCCCTCCATAAAACAAATGCATCTTGAAATAGTATACATTTGCGGCACTCCCTTACAAGCACATTATTATATTATAACAAGATAATAATATTACCTTATATTAGACACTTATAAATGATAATACATGACCAAATGTTATCACCTTATACTCAACTCTTTATAATCCCCATCAATGAAAACATACTCTGACATGAATAGTGAATTTGTTTTTCAAAAAGACCAGATTCTGAGTAAATCATCTATGTGATTGTACTCAGTTGACTGATATTTATAATCTCCTTTTTTGTATAGATAGTGCTTGTAGATCTCATATCATCTACATCCAGTAGAGGATAAAAACTTTGCATTGTGTTCCAACAGCAACAAAAAAACAAAACAGTTTATCTCAAATGAAAATGGAGAAACAGGACAACCAATCCTGGCATATTACTCTTTATAAAATAATGTATTATTCCCAAAGGTCCTACAGTACCATAAATAAAAAAAACTATATACATGAATAGGTATCCTTGGACTCCAAGAACTTAATTTCACCTATAGTGTGACAGGATGGACCGCCTATGCCACCCTGTCTGTTGTTGCTGGGAACCGACTGGGCTCACTTTGTTACCGTTCCCTTTCGTTATCCCAAATGCACCCTGTAACTGAAATAGGAAGGGCTTACAAATGCTGCCACCACTGGACTCCTTACAGGCATCCAGTACCGGGTTTCATCTGGGTAACTGACGCTGCTAGTGTACCGCGTTACTGGTGTACCCGGGCTGGTACCCCTGATCTCTTTCTATGGATCAGGGTTGCTGTGGATGGGTCCCCCTTGGCCTATCACACTGGCTAGAGCTGCTGGGTAGCAGGAAGGGCGGTGGTACCGGAAAACTGGGTCCAAACCTCAGAAACAGCCGGGAATGGATTAGAGTTGGGTCTCATCTGTAGGTCACAGGGATAGACAAGTTTCCAAGCAGGTCTTTGAAGCAAGTGATGTTTATTTGCTCACACTGGTTGAAGGTACCAGTGAGCAGGTCAGATGAAACAAGAAGAACAATTTACAATACAAAACAGTGCTTTTATTTTTATACAGTTTTGGACAGAGCCTCACAGGGTAAGCCAGCCCCTGAGGTCTGAGCTATTTTTAGAATCATAATGCAATATATTTGTCCAAACATGGATTTACATGCAATGCAAAGCTAACAATATTTACACTTATCTGTGATATCCTAAAACTTGCTGTGATTTCCTGCATCCTGTTTTATACATAGAGGCAAGTCTAATTAAACCTTTCTGTGCCTCCAGGTGTGTTTGGACCCTCACAAATGAAAAGGTCTAATTAACATGAGATAAACATGGGTCCTTTCTTCAGACAGTTGCAGAATACACATTCCCTCCACTTGAGAATTCTCAAAGAAAAGTTACAAAACCCCAAACAAGTCATTTCCCCACACCAAAATACACAAAAGACTTCCTCAACAAATGATTTTTGCATCAGGTATATACCTCAGAATTAACGCATTTCCTCTAGCAAAGTTAAAACAAAAAAAGCATTTCCTTCCCTGGTCTCAGAAATAAAGCTATTTCCTTTACCAAAATACACATAATATCAAAAATAAGTACATTGGCAATTATATAAATAAGCGCCCTGCACTATTTCCTTTAAATAAATTTATACCATAAGTGATTTATAAATAGTCCAGTGACATATAGTTTTACAATATTTTGTAGTAACACTTGCTACACTCCAGAGGAGGAGTATCTGATGCCTGGTAGATTGTGGTAGAAAATGCTGTCTCAATCGTCGGTACAGTATATCCCAGAAATGTTTCATTGGGTTCAAAACTGACGATTGGTGTTTGATGAGCATTAATGTCCTGCTCATCAAACAACTGGGCAATCACACATACTCTGAGGATAGGGACATCATCATCCTGCAAGACTCCCCTCCTGTCAGGAAATTGTCACAAATCGGGATCTTAGCCGCACTTACCTCATCCGCCGCTGTCATATCACGGCTACCTGGGTCCCTTCTGGTCATCTGCAGCATTCCCGTTCTCCACACCTTCATTTGTAAACAAACACATACTGTCTGTCCTGCTGCATGGGCGCGGCCATCTTGGATGCAGTCAGATGATCAGTCCAAACCAACCAGATTCAGAAGCTGTGATCACATGAACTGATCAGCCAATAGTTGTTTGGGACATCCTATTTAAACCTGCTGCTGTGATCTGTTTATTGCCAGAACAACACACTTCTCTCCAGAGGATAGTTCTTGGCTCCAGTGTTCCTGACTGCATTACAAGTGCAGTGTTCCTGACTGCATTACAAGTGCAGTGTTCCTGACTGCATTACAAGTGCAGTGTTCCTGACTGCATTTCCAGACTGCTAATTCCCCTGCTATATTCTACAATCAGCACGAACATGAGCAAGAAGTTCATCCAGGCTGCTAAGTTCTGTTTCACTCCTGCTCCAGCTAGTCCCAAGGGTCCCGAATCGGATCAAGAAATTCAGACGACCGTGACAGTTTGTTCTGGCCTAATGGATCCGCTAGGGGAACATACCCCGAGGGAGGACTCTGTCCAAATATTAGCTGAACGCATTGAGAGACAAGAAACTAACCAGGGGAAAATTTTGAGATTGCTGCAGGATGTTTCTACACGTATGGATACCTTGCAGTTATTCCGCAGTCAACCATCCCATACTCCGCCTGAGCCAGTAATACCTGCTTCACTACTTACTTCATCCAGACTCCATCTTCCCACGCCAGCTAAATACAATGGCGATCCGAAGAATTGCCGCGGGTTTCTCAACCAGTGTAGTATACACTTTGAATTACAACCCGGAAATTTCCCCACTGCACGTACCAAAACTGCTTATATTGTTTCGCTACTATCAGGGCAAGCTCTGGCATGGGCATCACCGCTCTGGGAAAAATCTGACCCAATTTTATTTGACATTGATAGCTTCCTGTCTACCAGAATATTCGACGAGTCTGGAAGAACAACGTCAGCCGCTTTAGATATTCTGCGCCTTCGGCAAGGGCAGCAGTCTGTGGGCCAATATGCCGTTCAATTTCAAACACTTTCCTCTGAACTATCTTGGAATAATGATGCTCTTGTTACGGTCTTCTGGCAGGGCCTGTCTGACCACATTAAGGATGTATTAGCGTCTCGGGACTTACCTACAACGCTAGACCAATTGATTACCACCTGCAATCGGGTTGATCTTCGGTTCAGAGAAAGAGCTCTAGAAAAGAGGAAGCTGAAACACCCCAAGTTCCACCCTATTCAATGGGTCCGTGTACCGTCTCCTTTCCCTGAAGGACCCATGCAATTAGGCAAAGCACGTCTTTTACCCACCGAGCGAGAACGGCGAGTTAGAGAGAAACTTTGCTTATACTGTGCCAGTTCCGGACATCTGTTACATCATTGTCCTCGTAAGCCGGGTAAACACAACCTCCTAGCTGACGATGAGGAAGTGAGTCTAGGAGTGGCTCTTCGCTCCCCACAAGGCAAGGACTGTATTATCCCAGTCACTCTGAAACACGCTCAAGGCTCCCAATACATTTCAGCCCTGCTGGATTCTGGAGCAGCTGGGAATTTCATGTCTGCCAGATTAGCTGCTGAACTAGCCATTCCACTAGAGAAAATTCCGGTGACCATCTTTCTCTCTGCGGTTGACGGTAGCCGTATTCCAGGGGGTACCATTACGCATCAGACTTCTCCAGTGACGCTCCAAATAGGAGTTCTGCATTCCGAGTCTCTTACCTTTTTGGTCATCCCAGAAGCCACTAGCCCTGTGGTTCTCGGGTTTCCATGGCTTCAAACGCATAACCCCCATATTGACTGGTCGACTCCACAAATCCTGGCGTGGGCTCCAACTTGTTTCGGGTCCTGTTTACAACGTGTTCTTCCACATTGCTCCACCTCTGATAAGGAAGTTTTGCCAGTTCCTTCTGCCTACCAAGAGTTCACAGACGTTTTCAGTAAGCAGGCCGCTGAAACTCTACCACCTCATCGGGATTGGGACTGTCCCATTGATCTTGTTCCGGGTAAAACCCCACCGCGTGGCAGAGTCTACCCTCTTTCTATCCCTGAGACAAAATCTATGTCTGAATATGTAAAAGAGAACTTGGAAAGGGGCTTTATTCGCCCATCCTCTTCACCGGCAGGAGCCGGGTTCTTTTTTGTAAAAAAAAAAGATGGTGGATTACGTCCCTGCATCGATTACCGAGGTCTCAACGACATTACCATCAAGAACCGGTATCCTCTGCCCCTCATCACAGAGTTATTTGACAGAGTCAAAGGTGCGCAAATATTTACGAAGTTGGATCTCCGCGGGGCCTACAATTTGATCCGTATCAGGCGTGGCGATGAATGGAAAACCGCCTTTCACACCAGGGATGGGCACTACGAATATCTTGTCATGCCATTCGGTCTAAGCAATGCCCCAGCGGTTTTTCAGAATTTCATAAACGAAATCTTTTGGGACTTACTGTACCATACTATTGTGGTATATTTGGACGATATCCTCGTTTTCTCCTCTGATATCCAGTCCCATCGCAGACATGTTAAAGAGGTCGTCAGCCGTCTCAGAAGGAATAAACTGTATTGCAAGCTTGAAAAATGCACCTTCGAAGTTGAATCCATTCCATTCTTGGGGTATATCATCTCGGGCACCGGTCTCCGTATGGACCCAGAGAAGGTGCAAGCTATTCTTAACTGGCCTCAACCATCTACACTAAAGGCAGTACAGCGATTTCTGGGATTTGCTAACTACTATCGAAAATTTATTCGTGGCTACTCTACTGTAGTAGCACCACTCACCGCCCTCACCAAAAAAGGAGCTAATCCTGCCAAGTGGTCTGAAGAAGCCCAATCTGCTTTTCAACTTCTGAAACAAGCATTTATTTCTGCTCCCATACTGAGGCAACCAGATTTAACCAGTCCATTCTACTTGGAAGTTGATGCCTCATCTGTCGGAGTAGGGGCAGTTCTCTCCCAAAAACCAGCTGATGAGCAATGGCATCCCTGCGGGTTCTTCTCCCGAAAATTTTTACCAGCTGAACGAAATTATGCCATAGGGGACAAAGAGCTGCTTGCCATCAAATTGGCGCTTGAAGAGTGGAGACATTTACTTGAGGGAGCTCGTTATCCTGTCACAATATACACGGATCACAAGAATCTGCTCTACCTTAAAACTGCACAGTGCATGAATCCACGTCAGGCCCGATGGGCACTATTCTTTTCTCGATTTGATATCCATGTCACCTTCCGTCCCGGTTCCAAAAATCGCAAGGCCGATGCTCTGTCACATTCTATGGTAAAAGAAGAAGATTCCATCATTGTGGATCCACGGCCTATTATCAGCCCACTCAGCATCGCAGTCAGTAGACCCGACAATACACCTCCCCAGGGGAAAACTTTTGTTCCTGAGAATCTGCGTAAAAAATTGCTCCAATGGGCACATTGTTCCAGATTTGCCGGTCATGCTGGCATCCGCAAAACTCAATCTTTCATATTGAGAAGCTACTGGTGGCCTACGCTTCATCAGGATGTTCAGCAATTTGTTTCCGCATGTGGCAGCTGTGCCCAACATAAAAGTTCAAGACAATCTTCAGCTGGTCAACTTTTGCCTCTGCCTATTCCCACCAAACCCTGGACCCATATTTCTATGGACTTTGTTTCCGATTTGCCCAATTCTAATAATTTCAATACCATCTGGGTCATCGTTGACCGATTCTCTAAAATGGCGCATTTTGTTCCTCTCCGTGGACTCCCATCAGCACGTATCCTGGCTCAGCAATTTATAAAGGAGATCTTCCGTTTGCATGGGTGTCCTGAAGAAATCGTCTCAGATAGAGGAGTTCAGTTTGTGGCGAAATTCTGGAGATCCTTGTGCCAAGCACTACAGATCAAACTAAACTTCTCTTCGGCCTATCATCCCCAATCCAACGGGCAAACGGAAAGAGTTAATCAAGACCTAGAAACATTCTCCGTTTGTACATATCCTCTTCTCAAGACGACTGGGTAGATCTGCTTCCTTGGGCAGAATTTGCTCATAATAATCATTATCACGAATCCTCTGCTTCCACTCCAGTTCATACGGTCTATGGCCTACACCCCAGGGTACCCTTGTTTACTCCACTTCCTACAGCCTCAGTACCTGCCTCTGAAGTTTTCCTAAAGAATTTTTCAGGCCACTGGCGCCAGGTACGGGAATCTCTACTTAAAGCGTCCCAACGCTACAAAATTCAGGCCGACAAAAAGCGACGAGCCATTCCAAGCTTGAAACCCGGAGACAGAGTCTGGCTGTCTACTCGCAATCTACGCCTCAGAGTTCCATCTATGAAATTCGCTCCTCGCTTTATTGGACCGTTTAACATCTCCCGAGTCATCAATCCAGTGTCCTACAAATTACATCTACCATCTTACCTCAGGGTACCCAACACCTTCCATATCTCTCTCTTGAAACCACTGGTGCTAAATCGGTTTTATACACCCAAACTGGTTTCTCCTGAAGTGCAGACTGAACATGGTGACGAATATGAAATTAAAGAGATCTTGGACTCTCGGTTTCGACATAAAACCTTACAATATCTAGTCGACTGGAAAGGCTATGGTCCAGAAGAGAGGGCCTGGATCAAAGCTTCTGATGTTCACGCTCCATCTCTCATCAAAAAATTTCACCGCAAGTTACCAACTAAGCCCCAATCTAAGTGTCCAGTGGCCACTCGTAAGGGAGGGGGTACTGTCACAAATCGGGATATTAGCCGCACTTACCTCATCCGCCGCTGTCATATCACAGCTACCTGGGTCCCTTCTGGTCATCTGCAGCATTCCCGTTCTCCACACCTTCATTTGTAAACAAACACATACTGTCTGTCCTGCTGCATGGGCGCGGCCATCTTGGATGCAGTCAGGTGATCAGTCCAAACCAACCAGATTCAGAAGCTGTGATCACATGAACTGATCAGCCAATAGTTGTTTGGGACATCCTATTTAAACCTGCTGCTGTGATCTGTTCATTGCCAGAACAACACACTTCTCTCCAGAGGATAGTTCTTGGCTCCAGTGTTCCTGACTGCATTACAAGTGCAGTAATCCTGTCTGCACTCCTAAGTGCAGTGTTCCTGACTGCATTACAAGTGCAGTAATCCTGTCTGCACTCCTAAGTGCAGTGTTCCTGACTGCATTACAAGTGCAGTGTTCCTGACTGCATTACAAGTGCAGTGTTCCTGTCTACATTTCCAGACTGCTAATTCCCCTGCTATATTCTACAATCAGCACGAACATGAGCAAGAAGTTCATCCAGGCTGCTAAGTTCTGTTTCACTCCTGCTCCAGCTAGTCCCAAGGGTCCCGAATCGGATCAAGAAATTCAGACGACCGTGACAGAAATAAATGTTGCAACATGGGTCGAAGATGATTTCTCTGTGACTTAAAGTTTTGATTAGCAGTGATATTGCCTTTCATGGGAATGACTGCATCAAAACCTCACTGACATCACCTTAGACACCACTGGCCATGAAACAATAGTTGCTGTAATTTAAACTGTCTTGGTCACAGATGCTCCCTCTAAATGTGCCCCAACAATCACTCACTTTCAATGTCACTGAGGTTTACACTTGCAGCCTGCTAGCCATAATTATCGCCAACCTGAACAGACCAGCCGTTTTATACACGACCCTGACAATGTTACCTGTATAAAATTTGCATGAGCTACACTTGCATGCAGGGCCGGACTGGGACTAAAAATCAGCCCTGGCATTTAAAGCACACAGGCCCACCTCAGATCCAGATGATAATAATATTACAGTACTTTTTGCAAAGGTCATTCTTATACAGTGTCCCGTGAGATACAAATATATTATACGCAGCTTGACTCTCTATTTGCAGCATAGGGCTTACCAGTATCAGATAATGGTATGTACAGGACAGGAAGAGAAATTTGGGGCCTGGTTACAGTGAACTTTTGGGACTCCCCTCCTTAGACGAGTAGCAAAGAAACTGTGTGCCGCACATACACACTATATTATCGTACTGCGGCCACACACACACACACACTATATTATCAAACTGCGGCCACACACACACACTATATTAACAAACTGCGGCCACACACACACACACTATATTAACATACTGCGGCCACACACACACACACTATATTAACATACTGCGGCCACACACACACACACTATATTAACATACTGCGCGCCACACACACACTATATTAACATACTGCGGACACATACACACACACACACACACACACACATAATATTAACATACTGCTGCTCGGAAAAATGACAATTTTTACTGCTGGTCTTCCAGAGATAAAGTTCATAATAGCAGTGAAACTGCGATAAGCGGTGATATAAAAAAATGGTAATTATCATAAAAATAGATCACTTTATCTGATCACTAAGTTTTACCCACATTGCATGATCATTAATAAATAATATACATACACAGTGCTCATTTACTTGCTTACCAATAGTCAGACAATGCATGTTTAATCTTTACTAACATCCATCCAATGTTTCTCTAGGCTCACTAATGTTCTTACACTGCTCCATGGCAGATTATAATACAGAGGCACAGAGCTGACACATGAAATATTATTTGTACACTAACCTCACCTTATTTTCCTGCTCACAGCACAGGGCACAGTTAGCATGGTGTGTGTGTGAGGTGTAACTGACTGCTCTGCTGTCTGCTTGCTAATACACATACACCCGAAGTCCACGCTGCAGCTGCCACTCCCCCCACTCAGACCATGTGATTACAGCCAACCAACCAAGCCAGGGAGGGGTGCATATGTTATGAGTCAAACCATATGACTCCTAACAAGAACGCCGGGGAGTGACTGGTCCTGTCTGCAGGTCCATTGGGCTGCCGTGCGGGGGAGGTTCCACATCGAAATAGTCACCAGCGGAGTGAGCGCTGTGACTGCTGGAAAAAAAAGAAGAAGATGCGGACAGCTGATCGGCCCATCTAGCCATCGGCCCTTCTGGCATTTGCCAGAAGTGCCAGATGGCCAGTCCGGCCCTGCTTGCATGGAACACTTTGATTCGAATATACTTGCTATTCCTCATTTACCCAGGCATTTCCACTTGTTTGATTAATGTGCAGCAGTTGGTATTACCACTTTCAACATTTAGAAGTCTTTAATGTACTAGCCTATACATGAATTCCTACAACTATTACAATATGCATTGTCATACCACCCAACATTGTCCCCAAAGTGTGCACACAAAAAGGTTTGTGTGCATTCCACTTGACCGACGGTGTGCCCAGCTCTTCTGAAAAGTTAGCCTGCCCCCAACACCCCTCCCATAAAGACACTCCTGAATTGCCACCTCTAGTGCACTTGACTGCTACTCACCAATGTAAGCAGGGACATACCTCCCAACTTCCCACGAGTCAGGACACGAGCCAACTCATGCCGTCTAAATTGGGACTGTTGGGAGATAAAACTGCTTATGTATGTTTAAAAGACCTAGGGGTAAATGTATCAAGCTCAGGGGCAGGCTGGGCTGGGGGCCATTCACCCCCGGGCTGGTCCCATAGTGGGCTACCTTGGGCTGGGTCACCTGCATTTTTTTCCATTGAAAATAGGCTACTGAGTCGAGTCTTGCCC
This sequence comes from Mixophyes fleayi, assembly GCF_038048845.1. Taxonomy (NCBI): domain Eukaryota; kingdom Metazoa; phylum Chordata; class Amphibia; order Anura; family Limnodynastidae; genus Mixophyes; species Mixophyes fleayi. The sequence continues at coordinate 270,417,436 of NC_134402.1, forward strand.
CCCCGAGCTAAAGTTTGCCAGCCCTCCCCTGATCAAGCTGTGATTTTCCGGCGGGTTTGAAAAGTGGAGATGTTTCCTTTAGCAACCAATCAGATTATAGTTATTTATTTAGTACATTCTACAAAATGAAAGCTACAATCTGATTGGTTCCTATAGCCAACATCTCCACTTTTCAAATCTGCCAGAAACATGCACCTTGATACATTTACCCCCTAGTGTGTTATTTTTTTTTCACAAAACCCTGTTCTGTCCCCATGAATACAACTGGATTCAGAGAGCAACATTGTGTCATATGCTAGGGCAGCAAATATACAGTCCATCCTTTTACTAAAACCGTAACTTATGATCAAAAATATTCTAGGAAGAAAAGTGCAGAGAGCAATTCTAATGGTATATCTTTGTTATAGGAATCTAATACAACTGCTCATCCTACTGCCTTCATCATAAAACTGTCAATATCTATTGACTTACATTTTCCATGCTGCCAATTCGACCATTGGTTTATGATACATTATTTTTTATTTTTTTTATAAATTCTTTATTTATTAGAAAGAGAAAGTACATCAATGCATATTATCAATGAAGCATGATAGATATGCATATTGTTACATTTAATACAATAATATAATATGTTAAGAGAGCAATATGCAAAGTATATATGATTGAAGTCTATCTGTCGACAATTACAATAAAGCAAGCAAACAACTGTTTCTTCTTTCTCTTATTTTTTTTTTTTAAGGAATCAAAATGAACAGAATTTGACACAGGAAAACAAGAGAAAAAGAAGGGGGGCTAACACGAGGTAAGAATAGGGGAAAAACAAGAGGAAAGAAGGAAGGGGTAGGAGGAAGGGGGAGAGTATGAGAAACTCTTCATACTATTTTCAAATATTCACGTGGTGAATGGAGGTGACTGTCAAATCATATACCTGAGTATGTGGAGGGTAAACCAATTTAAATTACCTTATATAAGAATTAAAAGGATAAATTTTTGAATGTGTAGCCCTCAATCGATCGAGGTTAAAATGCAAAGAAGGGTCTTAAATTCTACTGTTTCCTTAAACTCCAACCAGCTAAACCAGGTGGCCGTGAAGTCTGAGTATTTATCTTTTACAGAAAGAATAATATCATCCATTGACATATAAAATTCCACTCTGGTGAACCAATCCTTGACTAAAGGGGGGGATCGAGATCGCCAATGCATTGGAATAACTGCTCTGGCTGCATTGTTTAAGTGTTTTAAAAGTGATTTCTTGTATTTAGATGAGGGAATATTGGAAAGAGATAAATGCCAAAAACCCGGGGTCTTCAGGAACCTCATGACCAACAATGGTCTTAGAGAGCCTGATAACTTCATCCCAAAAGGGAGTAATACGAGGACATTCCCACCATATATGCACCAAAGAGCCAAAGGCTCCATTACATCTCCAACATAATGAGGACATCTGAGGATGATATTTATGTAGTGTGGAGGGGCATCTATACCATCTTGTCAGAAGTTTATAATGAGTTTCCACAACCGAGGCACTCACAGAGCAACTATATGTGTTTTGATAGATCTTGGGCCATGAGGACTGTGATATATAAGGTGCTAAATCTCGCTCCCATGGACCTGTATAAGATGGAGCTGCTTGAAATATATCATTCATTAGGATTTTGTAAATACCTGAAATGGTATGGGAGGGAGTGTTTTTAGATATACACAGAGCCTCAAAGGGAGTAGGTTCCCTAGCCAGGGATCTGCAGCCTCTCACTGACTTAACATAATGCATCACCTGAAAATATCTCCAGTACTCGTTTGAGGGTAGCAAGTAAGTAGACTGGAGCTCCTGAAAAGAACAGAGTTTCCCTTTGACCACCAGCTGGCCGAGGCTGACAATCCCAGCTCTAGACCACTTCTCAAATGAACTTCTGGACAAGCCAGGAGGAAAATCTGGATTGCACACGATAGGGTTCAAAGGGGAGGGGAATGACGCCACACTACTCCAGGTGCGAAGTTTATTCCACACCTTCAGAGTGGGCCCGATTGTAGGGTGATTTATCTTAGGGACCCTAGACAACCATGGAAGAGTACTTAGATGATTTCCACTGAAATTACCCTCCAACTCTACCCATTGCTTATCCTCTCCTCCTCTGGTCCACTCTAGGATTCTATTTAAATATACTGCCTGGAGATAGCTTTGAAACATGGGCAACTGAACTCCTCCTTGGTGCTTTCGTCTATATAAAATAGAGTGCTTAAATCTGGGTTTTCTCCCTCCCCAGACAAATCCACTAATGAGTTTTTGGAGATTATCAATAAATACCTTCGGTATCTGAATCGGTAGTGCTTGCATAATATATAATACCTTGGGTAATATATTCATTCTTACGATACCCATTCTGCCAAACCAAGAAAACTTCGGAAGAGACCATGATCCTAATTCTTTTTTAACTTTAGACAGTAATGGAGAGTAATTCAGACGGAAGAGATGTTCATTATTTTTTGCAATGGAAACTCCTAGGTAACGTATATGTGACGCTTGCCATTTGAATGGGAACGCCCCCTTAAGACCTGCAATCGTATGTTCTGGAGCGGAAATGTTGAGCGCGGTAGATTTGAAATAATTAATTTTAAAGTTAGAGAGATGGCCAAACCTTAAAAATTCAGACATTAAATTAGGGAGAGAGATGACTGGATTGGTGACTATTGCCAGTATATCATCAGCAAATAGAGCTAAACGATATTCCTTTTTTCCTATCTGCAGACCCGAAATATCAGGGTTACACCTAATAGCCCTCGCCAAAGCCTCCATGCATAATACAAATATCAGAGGTGATAATGGGCAGCCCTGACGAGTTCCATTAGAAATAGAAAAGGAGTCTGATAAAATACCGTTTATTCTGACTTTAGCTGAGGGACAGCTGTATAAGGCTAGAATTTTACTTAGACAGGAGGGGCCTAATCCCATATGTCCTAAAATCCCTCTCATAAAACACCAATCCACCCTGTCAAATGCTTTTTCGGCATCTGTTGACAGGAGGACCGTGGGGACTGAGGAGACGGAAACTGCGTGTATGAGATCAATTATTTTGGTTGTATTGTCTCTTGCCTCTCTTCCAGGGATAAATCCCACCTGATCGTTAGAGATCAAATTAGGTAGTAGCACTTTTAACCGGTTAGAGATTAATTTGGCAAATAGTTTGACATCAATATTTAATAAAGAAATCGGGCGATAACTGGGGCATAAAGCGGGATCCTTCCCCTCCTTAGGGATGACCGTAATGTGAGCTTCTAAAGACTAGGGTTGAAAAACCATTTACACTGGAAACATCGTTAAAAGCATTTAGAAGAATGGGGCCAAGTTTTTCCATGAAAGCTTTATAGTATGAAATTGAAAAGCCATCTGGGCCAGGACTTTTCCCTGATGGGGAAGATTTAATGGCCTCTGACAATTCTTCAAGAGTGAAAGGAGAATCGAGCATGTCCCTAGTTTCTTGGGAGATCCTGGGGAAACTAATATCTCGCAGATATTTGTTTATCTCCTGTAGCCTAGAGTCCTCATCATTACTTGAAGGGGAGGACCTGATGTTATATAAATGAGAATATTTCCGAAAGGCTCCCGCTATATTATTGTCTGTGTGTTTCAGGGCTTCCTTATTATCTTGGATCGAATGAATGTAAGTAAGGGATCTTTGGGCTCGTAAAGCTCTTGCCAAAAGAAGTCCTGGTTTATCACCCCATTGGAAATATTTTCTGCATTTTCTCCAGGCCAATTTCATTCTATCATTCAACAATTTATTTAGAGTAGATCGTTTTCTTTTGTAACTCCACTAAAATCTCGGGGGAGAGAGACTGTTTGTGATCCGTCTCTAATTTTTTAATGTCTAAAAGGAGGGCATCTCTAACCTCTGCTTTCTGTTTTTTGAGAAAATTACCCAGCTGTATACACTTACCCCGGATAAAACATTTGTGAGCCTCCCACACTACCAATTTCGAAGTCTCCCCATTTTCATTTATAGAGATATATTCATCAAGAGAAGACTCTAATTGGGCTTTACAATAGTTGTTTTGTAAAAGTAATTCGTTAAACTTCCACATCCATTGTCTGGGAGGGGGAACAGCCATATTGATAATCATATAGACCGGAGCGTGGTCGAAATCTGTCATTTGCCCTATCCAAGAGTTTTCAACCAAGTCAAGAAACTTGTGATTAATAAAAAGATAATCAATCCGGAAGTATGAGTGAGGATGTGAGAAGGTATAATCCCTGTCGGAAGGATGGAAAATACGCCAAGCATCAGCCAGCTGGTGGTCATGGAACTCCCCTCTGACCCTACGAGCATCTCTCAAAGACGTCCTAGGGGCACCAGTGGACGAATCTATTTGAGGAGTCAAAGCCCAATTCAAATCTCCACCCAACACCACCACACCCTCAAGTTGATCCCCAATTCGAGACAAGGTTCTAGTTATGATGGAGGCCTGAGAACTATTTGGTGCATATATGTTGACAAAGGTAAATAATTGGTTGGAAATCTTAACTTTAACCATTAATACTCTACCTTCCTCTAGAATGGTCTTAGAGAGTTCTGTTAGTCGGAGGCGTTTAGCAAATAGTATCGCTACTTCTCTCGTCTTACTGGAAGAATAATTACTAAAAACACCTGCTGGATAATGGTGATTACCAAATTTAGGGGCTAAGTCTTTCTTAAAATGGGTTTCTTGTATAAAAGCTACATCCACCCTGTCTATATGAAGTGTGTGTAGTAGGCTGGATCTCTTTTGCGGAACATTTAAACCCCTAGCATTCATGGAAATCATTTTTAACTTATCCATTGTCAAATCTTTTCAGAGAGAAGAACGTTGATTCAGGCTTTTCAGGATTCTGGTAGATGAATTCACTGGGTGGCGACCATTTTTCCTCAGAGTATATCTGAAATAGAGCTTCAATAGGTTGAGGAGAGAGGGAGAGGGAAGGGAGGGAAAAAGACAGACAAAAAAGACATAAAAAAAGCAAGGAAATTATCACAATTACAATTTAGTACACAGAATCTGTAATGATTGAATTTGGAGACAACCGTCACATATACCAGAGGAGTAAGAAATCCAACCCTCTGGACAAATTTTACAGGACGGAGATGATACATTATTTTTACTGCAGAGCTCTCTATTCAAGACAGATGCTGTTGTCTTCTCTTCCAATATGTTCTCCAAGTGTTATTGAGGTGTGATAATTCTCTCAGAATACAGTATCTTGGTGGTGTGATATAGTGGCTAGGGACTGTGGGTATGGTCAGCTGCAGAAATGACCAATATTATTACACAGAGCAGGCAAAGAAAGAGGTGGCATATCTCCCCCAAGTTTTTTGTCATTCGCTTTAATGGGGGATTATCATAAAACAGTCCTTCGTGCTAGTCACTAATAAGAAAAGAAAATTTGGAATAAGTGTTTCTTTAAAATCTATTTCCAGTACATGTCACTCATTATGCCAATTTTGGCAGTATGAACAGGGAGCACTCTGTGGCTAAAAAGAACAGGATCTAGAAATAAAAAAGCAATGTAATTAGAAGAGTATGCAGAAGCCAATAAAACAGAGCTATCAGTTAGAAAAGCAGATGCAACTGATCAACTTCTAAAAAAAATGGCTGACTGCACCAAAAAATATATAAGAGATAATAATGAGGCCCTCAATCTGCCAGTTACATGTGCACACATCTCTATACATTATCTTATCAAATCTACAAGTGCAACAAATTAAGTAACTACTCTTGCTCCATATACATAATTAATAAAATGCAATACAAATAAACAGTATCAAAGTGCCAGTTCACACAGTAATCTAAGCGTGATAAAACTAATATTCTAATACAGGAAAAGGTTTATTAAAAATCCAATAGAGCAAACTCTGTATATAGGGCCGTAAGGTACATTCTTAATTCCTTACCACCCAACAGAACTGCTCTCCAGGAAATCCAGTGTATTGCGTGTTTAAATGTAATGTGCTTGAGCAGGGAAACTAGCGCTCATTCCCAATAGTTTCAATGTACAGGAACAAAAAACGCTGTTTAAAGAGGTTGAGTCTGCAGTATCAAGAGAGAGGTACAAAGTTTTACACAGGTGGCTTCACGTTAATATGGTAGGTTCTCGTGCCATTTGATAATGTGACACCAGATGAATGTATATTGCATCTGGTGTATGCAATATATACAAAAGCATCATCATTTATTTATATAGCGCCACTGATTCCGCAGAGCTGTACAGAGAACTCATTCACATCAGTCCCTGCCCCATTGGGCAGGGACTGATGTGAACGAGTCCCTTCTCTAACATACACAGAGAGAGAGCGCGAGAGAGAGAGAGAGAGAGAGAGAGAGAGACTAGGGTCAATTTCGATGGCAGCCAATTAACCTACTAATATGTTTTTGGAGTGTGGGAGGAAACCAGAGCACCTGGGGGAAACCCAGGCAAATACAGGGAAAACATGGTCGGGAATTGAACTCATGACCCCAGCGCTGTGAGGCAGAAGTGCTAACCACTTAGCCACCATGCTAATGCATATACACACATATACAAAGTATACACATTGAGTATCCAGTATTTGGAAAACTTATTAAACCTTGTTCTGATTTTACCCTATATAAAGCGTTGAGACTAAATGTGTATAGAGGGTAACAAATTACCCTGAAAACTTTGGCGCCCTATTCGGGTCATTACATTAGGGATTATATATATATATATATATATATATATATATACACCTTATGTCTTTTGCTAAAGTCTCTCAAATCATCCTATGTTAAAAACAAGACAGTGATTCTCCAACTAAGTCTATTTTAAGTTTTGAATACAAATACAGATAAATGTTATACATAATATATTACTTTCTATCATCATATCCTAATGGAACTTAAACGACTAACACAATAGAAGGCTATAAATAAGAGCGATTACAAATCCTATAGAATATAAGCATGCGAGCAGGACCTACTTACCTCTCTGTCTGCATTACCCACTATTGTTTTATTATTGTGTTTGTTCCCAACTGTAAAGCGCTACAAAATATGCTGGCACTATACAAATAAATGATGAATATAGTGGTTGGAAGGAGCACAGGTGGTGGTTGGAGATATTAAAAATGCCTTAAATTAAGAGAACACATCAAAGTCTATTGTCTCATTGAGGCCATCTGGATGCAAAGTATGTAACCTAAACACCCATAAGGAGGAAGTTACCATTATCTCTAATTTGACAGCTGCCTTTTCTGGTGCAATTCTCTCCCCCTGAAGCGATATTCTGTACATTTATAGAAGTCAATTACTTTGGCGCCTGACTCTACGTTTCTTTCTCATTGAACTATATGACAAGTCTTGATTAGTGACAACTCCTGAGTACCTATAAAAAAAATATACAAACAAAATGCAGTTTGTTCATATGGGCGAAATTCAAGGCACACAAATGCACCCAGCAAGCACTTAGCTAGGAACACCTAAATCTGCCCGAATTTCCATCTCTGAAATGTAACATTTTGCACCTCCAGCAGATGCTGCCATTTTCACAGACAGGTCATGCACATTGTATGAAAACAGATTGATTTGCACAAAACAGGCGTGAGGTCATAAAAGTCATATGCTCTGTAGAGGTGAATTTTTGCACTTTCATAAATGACCCTTACAGTTGTGTATGTCACTTTAATACTTGGATACTTTTAAAAGAAAACAAACCTAAGAGTATGTATTTCTTTTATTGTTTTATTTTTTTTGATTATATTAGACTTCTGGCTACTTATTTATTTTTGTTTAAAAAAAAAAAACAAAAAACAGTACAATTGCTACAACTGTTGTTTAGTGGTGATGTCCACTGCTTGGCTCCTCAAGTGGTGGAATAACTTCTCCGGTCTCAAGAATGACATCGCCCTAAAGTGAAAAACAAACAAGGGTGTAACCTAAAACAGCACAAATGTTATAATGTGGTACCTCCTTACTCACTCCTCCAGATTCTTAGCTTAGGCTGGTGACTTCATGTATCGAACCCACCATGCAACAAACCATGATTTTGATAGTGGGTCAACTCTGGACATCATTATTTTTTTTAATAATTTTTTAAGCACTGGAATTGTTCTCTAATTTGCATTCTCTGCATATGTACATGTATATCAATATACACTTTCTGGAAGTAGACCTATTAACAAATTTAACTTGAAAACCATTAGAAATTCTTACAATACTTACTGGGTACAGACGAATTTTTTGATAAACAATGGCATAGGGAGTTGTCTGAAATAAAACAGAATAACTTAATTATTTCAATCCACTTGATCCACACACACAACATATTTTTATTGTTTCTGAATCAATTACTGCATTCCTCTATAATAAAATACATATACAGGTATTAGAAGCCAATTGGTTTTAATAAAAAAAAAAAAAAAAAGGAGCACCTGCTTCACGCAAATTTTTTGATGTGAACTGATTGAGCAAAATATATTTTTCTGTGTGTAATGCACAGTTGTAGGACTGTTAGAGGAAAAGTAGATGTGTTGCCCATAGCAACCAATCAGATTTTAACTAGGGAGGAATACAATTAGTGCAAAATGTCTCGCAACCATTTCGGAGACACTTTCCGCAGATATTTTTACAGAAATATGGTTCTTTTTTCCCTCGCACCTCTATGGGGTCAGAGGAAAAATGACCGGATATTTATGCCATAGTAACAGTACAAATGTGCAGCAGCGAAGTTCTGATGAACATTGCAGCTAATTGAATTCCCCCTAACCATCATTTATCTAGTACAGTCTAGAAAATGATAGCTAGAATTCGATCAACTGCTATGGGCAACACCTTTCACTTCTCCTTTCTAGAAGGTATGATAAATCTACCCCTTAGACTTTAATTGGATGATCATCAATACACACTTCAGATTTATTCTATCATTTTTAGTTGATATTTTTTATTACAAACAATTGGATTATCAATGGATTTGTCCATTTACTTATGATCACACACACGTCATTCTTTCATTTGATTGCTTGTTTTTGGACATTCCCATTAAAGTATGGGCTGTCATCACACTCTTTAGATTTCCTCCTTCAGATAAAGTCACAGTCTGTCTGGATTTACCAGCAGTCCAGGCCCACATCAACTTCAAAGATCTTTTTGGGTCCAATTTAAAACTTCCTCACTGGCCACCTTTACACTTTGGCTGTCTTCCAATCCACTTCATACATTGGTAACAAAATTACCGTTCTGCCTCTGCTCTCGCCTATGCAAATCTCAGGTAACCATTTCTGGCGGACCTATTAAATATTCACCTACACCACCAATGGTGTCCTGCATTAATTGTATTTAGCACTTAATTTTACTTTATTTTGTTCATGTGGCCTCTTGCAGTAGAAAAGTGAGCACCATTTTGAAAGTGTTGATCTTATTGAAAAATTCTGCTACCAATCAATGGTTAAAAATGTTACACCCACAAAGATTTCCTTCCCCCAGCTAACAATTTATAATGCAATATGTGATACCAGAGAAAGCTTTGTCTGCAGATGTCAAATGCAGTCACTTACTGGACTGCTATATGTGATGGACTTCCAAGAGCAGTTTGGGATTTGGAATTTTACTAGCTATCCTGCATGTAATCAGATGAGGAGAGGCAGGCAAGTTGGTTTGTAGATTTAACTGCAGAATATAAATACAATGTATCAAAAGTCATTCCCTACAAAGTATTTAAAAGGATATTTAAAAATTACCAATTCACCTTATGTCAACAGAGACCAACTTTTCTCTAAAGGGGAGAGACCCATGACAAAATAGCTAAAACTGCTCTATTTTATACCGCCTTTTTTGTTAATCTTTATCATGAGTTGCAATGGAGCTTTATACTAAAAAAAAATGTTTTTTTTTAATGATAATTAATATACCAAAAAGAAGCAAAAAACTTCATTTAATTTGGTGTTTAGCATTTCTCAATTTCCTCAATCCAGGATAGGAGAAAGCACCAAGGGTCATGATTTCCAGGGTGGGAATCTCAGGGGAGATATGACACAAAGCTGCTTTCTTGATACAGTTATATCTCAATGCATTTGCTTAAATTTTCTAGCAGAATCTGCATGGTTTCTATGGATAACAGTATCAGTTAACGTAAATGCCACCCACCTCAATGTATTCATAAGCAAACAGATATGGGAATTCTTGAACCCATACAAGCATTTGCATTGTGGTTCATTTTTTTGGATGCTGCCTGCTCCATTTACTTGCGTCCACTGCAAGTGAACGCATACAGGTCAATGGAATACCTGCTCAATTGAATGCAAGTACTCACAACCATGAATGTGTTTGACATAAGGTGTCATTGGCATTTAAGCAACTCTATTGGGTAATGAGCCTTAGTTACACTAAATTGCTAACATTATGTACCCGATTATAGAGATACATTTGGTAATGTCAGATTTATAGGTTATACCCATGTTTCCCAAACTTGGACGTCAAGTATCACCAACAAGTCATGTTTTGAGGATTTATTTAATCATTCACAGGTGAGTAAATCTATTTGGCGGAGTAAATAATCTCCATGTTCTTTCAGACAGAAATGCACAAAATATGAGCTGTTGCCAGTAGTACTGGTGTTAGGAAACACTGGGTTATACTATATAAAACGTCATAATTCTGTAAAAGAAACTTTCAAATTAGGATATTTTTTTTCAGTATAAAACCAACCCAATTCCATAATAAGTCAATTGAACACACAGTACAAAGCAATTTTTAGAAATGCAAAGCAAGATAACATTAATAAAAACATTACCTCCAGGTGGTATTTAACAACGTAATGAACAATCCAGACTGGTATTAGAATTTTTGTTACGGCTGAAACACCAAGATTATATGTTCTGAAGGTCTGCAGATTAAAAAAAGAAAAAAGTCAACCAAAGAAATAATAAAATGTATATTTTATTAATGGAGCCTATGTTGAAAGTTTGACTCTAAATGTATGATTGCCCTAATTACACCAGTTCATAACATCAATCCTATCTTCATGCACCAAATGAACACTCTAAATCAAACAACTCATCTTTGAAATTAACCCTGCAGACTTAGGTGACATTTTTCTTACACTACAACCCTGCCATGCTCATCCTTATTCTGTCTGACAGAGCCTAATGGGGGTTGTAGTAAATCATATTTGGACCTCAAAGTTGCATGTCCGACTGGACTAAATTCCCTTCTCTGCATTACCTCTAGAAAAAAAGCCTTCCCTTCCCCAATTCTACCCCAGTTCCCAATTCTAATCACGCACATAGTTCCTCCACAGGCTGTTCTTCTGCAGGAAGTTGGTCCAGAACCTACTCATTACACCCTGTTTAGTGGAGGGCAAGACGGGCTCCCGCTGACTCAGCTCTTGATCCTTCAGCCATTTCCTACGGAGAACTCTCAGCTGCTGCTGCCGCAGCTTCTCATCAACAGGGCTCACCGACATGTCTATGCTACCTCAGTACCCAAACCCACAGCCCTCCTTGGATGTGACACCTCTGTGCCTTGAGAGCTTGCAGAGGGCACTCAGCGGCTTCAGCGCACAGTGATGACGTCACACATACGGGTACGATAGCTCCCTCTACTGTTTGTTTTCCACGATTACCGTATTTAAAATATATGCGGTAATGGAATCCACTTAATTTAGATGCAATGAACGTCTAATAAAATATATGATTCTCATATGAATGGTTTGTAGGTCGGTGCTGCTTAAATACATGTGAAGATGGCTGATTGGGATCACAAAATAAATGAGATAAGAAACGGGGCTGTGATATGATTTATATACAAAAAAGATGCAGGCGAAATAAAAAACAATATTGACAATAAGACATTTATAAGGGGGGTATTCAATTGTTAGCGAGATGGGTGAAAATCCCGCGCTCGAAAAAATATTACCGTTAATACGGTAATTTAGGAAGCTGCGAGCTGAAATTCAGCGAGTAATTACCGTATTAACGGTAATATTTTTAGAGCGCGGGATTTTCACCCGTCTCGCTAACAATTGAATACCCCCCTAACATGTTTCTACCCTCTCATTACTACTATTTCTGACTCTGGCTTTCAATTGGACCCAGAACTTATGGCATTATTCACTGGTTGCAACATATAGGTCTGAATGCCAAAGAACATATTTGGGAATTACTATCAGCAAATCATGAAGAATTGTTTTTCACTCATTTTTCCCATTACGGTTTGACCAAATTAAGTGTAAATTCTCTTGTCTGGCCACCAAAAGTGATTTTTATGCCTTTGCGTTCCTAAAGAAAGCATCCTCTACTTCATATTAAAACAGGCGAATGCCTCCTCAGTTGGTGTAGGAGCAGTCCTATAAAAAATGTAATACGTTATTTATTTTCTAAGAAGTTTTCAGCTACTGAAAGAATATATTCTATATGAACAAGAAACTTTTAACTGTAAATCTTTCCTTGGAGGAATGGAGATTTTCTTTTTGAAAGAGTACTTCATACTATTACAATTTTCACAATTACCGTATTGACCCATGTATAGGACGCTCCACTGTATAAGACGCACCTATATAAATCATGTGAAAAAATTGAGGATAAACATTATCCTCAATTTTTTCACAGAGTATTTGTGCAGCTTATACAGTGGAGAGACTACGCTATAGTGAATTCTGACTTACCCTAGTCAGATGCTTCCTCTGTCTGGTAAAGACTTCTGTCTTCCCCCGTCTGATCCTGATGCTGGAAACCCGATATAAGGTACTCTCTGCGATGTCCGGATGTCCTTTCAGGACCTCAAGGTCCTGAAAGAATGCCTTTCAGGACCTTGTCAAGGTCCTGAAAGGACATCCGGACATCGCAGAGAGGACCTTAATCGGGTTTCCAGCATCAGGATCAGACAGAGAGAAGACTTTACCGGACAGAGGAGTCATCTGTCAGGGTAAGTGCTACTACCCCTGTATAAGACGCACCCAGTTATTAGACCCCAAATTTTGGGGAAAAAGGTGCATCTTATACATGGGGAAATACGGTAATATAAATATCCAGTGTCTTCAGTTGGCTCAGAAGCTGGATCCTAGACCGGCCTAATGAGCACTCTTTTTCCCTCCGTTTGACTGCATTCTTAATTATTGCCACAAAAACAAGAATGTTAGATTAAATGCACTGTCATTACTTCAAACTTTTGGATGCAAGAACCATAATGTCATTGATTGCTCTAAAACAGTGGCCACAACTGACCAAACCTCTAACATTTGTCCAGTGATCTATGTCCTTGCCTTTTCACCTAGGCTCACAATTCCAAGTTTTCTGGTAATCATGGTATAAAGAAAACACTTTTTATATAGTTTCTATCAGGGGGTACAATTGGTCTCTAAAGTTTATGAGGATGTTCTGCCAGAAATTAAATATTTAACTGGACTTCTCTTCTGTATGCTGTCTCCAATCTAATTGACACATGGAGAGGGTTGAACATGTCTTCCACCATTACCTCCAGACTTATGCGTCTGCACATCTAGACGACAGAGCAGATTAATTCCCCTGGGCAGATATTGCATAGAATAATCATGTTCATGTACATCCAGACCGGGGGGTAAATGTATCATAGTACGGGTTGTACAAGTCGCCGGAAATCGGCGAGATGACAGCTTAAATTTAAAGCGGCGCTGCCTTGTAAAGGATGGATGATAATATATATATATATATATATATATATATATATATATATATGAGACGCTCAGGCTCGGTTCACACCCGAACTTAGGGGATCCGAGTACCAAGCCGAGTACTTTCGGTACTTTCGCGCTTTTTCGTAATCAAAAACGAGGCAAAACATCATTGTTACGTTGTCGGATCTCGCGACTTCTGGAATCTATAAATACCGCTGTCCACGGCGATCTAGCGCCATTTGAGAGAGGGACACAGAAAGGGTAGCACAGAGTGTAGAGCAGTCGGGCAGGCAAAGTTATAGAATTGAAAGAGGAGGGTGGTAGCAGTGTTCAACAAAGTAATCAATGACATTCAGGAGAGCTCCATTGCTAATTCTCATTGCAGAAAAATACAAATACTAGTGCTGTCAGGGTTGGTGTAATTCTGCAGTCAAATTCTACTGTGTTATACAGGTACCACACAAAAAGGAGAGCTGCGTTTCTAATTCTTATTGCAGAAAAATACAAATACTAGTGCTGTCAGGGTTGGTGTAATTCTGCAGTCAAATTCTACTGTGTTATATAGGTAACACACAAAGAGGAGTGCTCCATTGCTAAGAGTCATTGTTGAAATACAAATAGGAGGGCTAGCAAGCTTGTCTTCTAAATTTGCAGGCAAATTCTACTGTGTTATATTGGTAGCACTCAAATAGGAGTGCTCTATTGCTAAGAGTCATTGCTGAAATACAAATAGGAGGGCTAGCAGGCTTGTCTTCTGAATTTGCAGGCAAATTCTACTGTGTTATATAGGTCACACACAAAGAGGAGTGCTCCATTGCTAAGAGTCATTGCTGAAATAGAAATTATAGGGCTGGCTGTCTTGGTCTAAATCTACAGGTACATTTTACTGTACCATAGCTCACTCAGAAACGAGAGGTGGCAGGGTTTAGTGCTGAAATAGAGATTGTAATAATAGGGCTGTCAGTGTTCTTAAAAGTCTCCAGTGACATTCTACTGTGCCGTAGCTCATACAGAAACAGGATGGGTGATGTTCTTGTCACTCTCCAGTCTCAATCATGATACTAATCCCTCTACCTCATGTGCTAAAGCTTATGTTCAAATGCATAGTGGTCTTAAGTCAGGGAAACATAAATTTAAATAAAAAGCTTGTACCTTTTTAAAGAAAAAAAAACCCTCTCTAAAAAAGGTAAAAGTTTATAGTAGAAAAACATAAAATTGACAAGATACCCAAAATATTGCCAGGCATACCAGCATCAGGTAGCTCCCTTCTCTTAGCTAGATTTAAGCACCTGCAATCTATACTGTCATCATATTCACCCTCATCATTGTGTACATCTTACTCAAACAATACTAATTCATCCCCGCTGGAATCCACCATCACAGAAGTCTGTGTACTTTGATGTAATTGACGATAATGGCCTTCCTCATGGAATTTGTAGTTCATTTTATGGCAGAGCTGTCACAATTTTTGGACAATTCTTTTAGAGCAGACCAAATGTCAAAATGTTGTGCTGACTCATCTGCATCACCACTGGGTGTCTTGGGAAAGCTAAGTTTTTTCCTAGAAGCAGTTGCCAGAGAAACTGAAGGAGGAGACGTCATTACAAGATGTTGATAGCTCTTTGATCCTGCTGAAGCGAATTAAGTACTTAATCTATAATTACGATATAGTTAGCGGATTTGTTTAGTTTAATTTCCTCCTTCAATTTCTCTAGCTGCTTCTCAAAAAGTATAATTAAGGCAATCACTTGACTCTCTTCACAGGTGACTACTTCGCTGGACTAAAGTACATTCCCCCTCAAATTCTAGTCTTCTTGCAGCTGCTGCATTCTCCTACATGCTGTTGCACAATCCCGAAAAATTACCCTAAATATTTCGGGAAACAGACAGCATCTCCTGCATGTCATTGTCATTTTTTAAAAAGTTCTGTACCACCAAGTTGATTGTGTGAGCAAAACAGGAAATGTGATGGAATTTCCCCCGCTGTAATGCTCTAACAATATTGGTGGCGTTATCAGAAATCACAGGAGAGTCGAAGCAGTATAATCCATGTTGCAATGACATCCCTTAGTTTTTAAAATAGGTTGTCAGTGGTATTACCGCTGACCTGCGCCTTGTCTCGTGTCTGATAACCACCTCTCACTCTCGCCTTCAAGACTCCTCCCGTGTCTGCTCCCCACTTATCGAATTCCCTACCACGCTCAATCCGACTTTCCCACAGCTTTCAAATCTATAGATGCTCTTTGCAAGCCCATCTCTTTTTTAGAGGTGACCTTATCCTCGATAACACTATTGACACTAATATTAATATATATAATAACAATAATATGCCTCTTAGTGAAGCAGATGATACACAGAGTAGCCTGTCTCAGAAAAATGTGACATACTTGGGTACATGCTGCTGCTGTTCCTACTGGTTAAGGCGATTCACCGACCCAGTGGGCTGTCACAGTCATATAATCTTTAGTTTGCCCATTTCCACTTGTCCCCATATCTGTGGTTAAGTGTACAGTGGGTAGAATGGCATTTTGTAGCCCAATAATTACATTTTTACGAACCTTCTGGTAGAGGTGAGGAATAGCTTTTCTAGTAAAATGGTGTTGTGATGGAATTTAGTAACGGGGACACAATACCTCAAGTAATTGTCTAACACCAGCTGCATTAATAGTGGAAATTGTATGCAGATCTAATACTAGCATAGTCCCCATGGCGTCTGTGATCCGTATGCGACTGGGTGACAGCTTTCTTACTTCCTCTAGCAAAGGATTGTTTAACAGTCAATTGTTGTAAACTCCTACCTTCTGGGTTGAAGATCCACCCCCAGCAGCAGCAGCAGCGGGACTAACGCTCAATTATTCTTCAGAGGAATCATGGTTAGTGGAGGAGTCATATCTAGCCTTAGTAACTTGGATATATATATATATATATATATATATATATATATATATTAGCTTTTAATTTGATCCATAAAGTATGTTTTTGACCCTGACCAGCAGCTGCCTACCACCTTGAAAATCTATTGTTTTTCCTGCTCATTACGATGCAGGATATTATTAGAATTGATTGGTGTTAGAGAACATTGTTCATAGCCGATGAATATCCAGGATACATCCAATGGAAGATGTTTGTTGTATAACTATTGTTTAAGTCACAGGTTTTTGACCTTTGTGTTTAGAACTCCAGGAAACATTGTTAGTATTGGAAAAACAGTTTTGCAAAAGCTTTGGGCTCATTCAAGAGCTGGATCTCAGGGTATTCTGGAGTGAATGGAGAGAGATGGAGGGCCTCTATCCATTTGGCCCATTTAGGATCTTCTGTACTGCCAACCAGACAGCAGTCATATTACTAGTTGCACCTGCAAGGTGTAGTTTAAAAGGGTGCCAATTTGCTCAGTCAGTCTCTCATTACCTGGGAAAATAGCCTGGAATCCTCCATAGAAAAATTAACTTGCCAAATCTATGTTTGTGAGCTGGATAATAGGTCCATTCACACTGAAAGATTGTCTAATGCGGTGGTTCCCAAAGTGTGCGCCGCGGCTCCCAGGGGTGCCGCGGCGCTGTCACTGGGGTGCCGCGAGCCAGCTATAGGAAAAAACAAAAAGCACATAAACTTACCAATCCGCGCGCCGCCGGGACCCAGCAGACTCCTCTCTCCCGCTGCTGTCACCGAATATCGACGTCAGTGACAGCTGCGGGAAAGAGGAGTCTGCTGGGTCCCGGCGCCGTGCGGATTGGTAAGTTTATGTGCTCTTTGTTTTTTCCTATAGCTGGCTCGCGGCAGAGGAGTGAGAGGGAGCGTGACAGCGGGGCAGACAGCGGGGCAGACAGCGGGGCAAAGGAGGGTGACAGCGGGGCAAAGGAGGGTGACAGCGGGGCAGACAGAGGGGCAAAGGAGGGTGACAGCGGGGCAGACAGGGGCAAAGGAGGGTGACAGCGGGGCAGACAGAGGGGCAAAGGAGGGTGACAGAGGGGCAGACAGCGGGGCAGACAGCGGGCAGACAGGGGGGCAAAGGAGGGTGACAACGGGGCAGACAGAGGGGCAAAGGAGGGTGACAGTGGGGCAGACAGCGGGGCAAAGGAGGGTGACAGCGGGGCAGTAGAGTGTGACAGAGGGGATGAGGAGTGTGACAGAGGGGCAGACAGAGGGGCAGAGGAGTGTGACAGAGGGGCAGAGGAGTGTGACAGCGGGGCAGACAGAGGGGCAGAGGAGTGTGACAGCGGGGCAGACAGCGGGCAGACAGAGGGGCAGAGGAGTGTGACAGAGGGGCAGAGGAGTGTGACAGAGGGGCAGACAGAGGGGCAGAGGAGTGTGACAGTGGGGCAGACAGGGGCAGAGGAGTGTGATAGCGGGGCAGACAGCGGGCAGACAGAGGGGCAGAGGAGTGTGACAGAGGGGCAGACAGAGGGGCAGATGAGTGTGACAGCGGGGCAGACGGGCAGAGGAGTGTGACAGAGGGGCAGACAGCGGGCAGACAGAGGGGCAGAGGAGTGTGACAGAGGGGCAGAGGAGTGTGACAGCGGGGCAGACAGGGGACAAGGCAGAGGAGTGTGACAGAGGGGCAGACAGCGGGCAGACAGAGGGGCAAAGGAGGGTGACAGCAAGGCAGACAGCGGGGCAGAGGAGGGTGACAGCGGGGCAAAGGAGGGGGACATCGTGAGAGGGGCAGTGGAGGGGGGACATCGTGAGAGGGGCAGTGGAGGGGGAGACAGCGTGACAGGGGCAGAGGAGGAGTACAGCGTGAGAGGGGCAGTGGAGGGGGACACAGCGTGAGAGGGGCAGTGGAGGGGGACACAGCCTGAGAGGGGCAGTGGAGGAGGACACAGCCTGAGGGGGCAGTGGAGGGGGAGACAGCCTGAGAGGGGCAGTGGAGGGGGACACAGCGTGAGAGGGGCAGTAGTGTAACAGAGTGCAGAGGAGGGGGGGACATCGTGAGAGAGGGCAGAGGAGGGGGGGGCATCGTGAGAGAGGGCAGAGGAGGCGGGACATCGTGAGAGATGGCAGAGGAGGGGGGACAGCGTGACAGAGGGGGCAGTGTGTATGTATGCAAAGGGGGCAGTGTGTCTGGATGCAGAGGGGACAGAGTGCCTGAGGGCAGAGTGTCTGGATGCAGAGGGGGCAGAGTGTCTGGATGCAGAGGGGGCAGAGTGTCTGGATGCAGAGGGGGCAGAGTACCTGAGGGCAGAGTGTCTGGATGCAGAGGGGGGATTTTTGCATACAACTAAATAAGTATTTCTGTCCTGACCTAAATACTTATTACATTTTTTTGACCCAACTACTTCTAAAACAGGACTGCTCAATAATTATTTTGGAGGGGTGCCTTGAAAAAATTTGGAGACTCTAAGGGTGCCGCGAACTGCAAAAGTTTGGGAACCACTGGTCTAATGTATTTGTTAGAGCCGGACAGGATTTATTTTGTTCTATTTTTTTTTCTTTTTTTAAAAAAATGATCTGAGGCTAGTTGTACCTGCATTGGACTGCTGTGACGTTTTATGGCTGCTGTGTGATAAAGTGCCCTGTCTACTTTAGGAATTGGTGTCTGTACCCTGATTTTGTGACACTATGTATCAGATATTCATTGTTTAATTTATAAATGTGTACTCTGTTCAAACTCCTATATATGCAGAAACTTTGTGGTGCCTTATAAATAAAATATAGTAAAAAAAAAATTAAATATAAAGGTTAATTTAGTGCCAGCAGGAGTGCCATCTTTGTCAGGGTATAAGTCACCACAGTGGACCAGGACTCTAGTGAATAAGGTTGGCTAGCCTTATTTTTTAGCATAGGGGATTCTCTCCTGGTTGAAAACCAACCTCAGAATGATAGCTGCTATCTCTGTTCCCCAGGGAATTTGAATTGTATAGCAGAGTTTCTCAGACAGCCTGGGATTTAGCCAAGTATGGGAGTAAGACCCAGAGGTCTTTCTACGTATGACAAAAACATGGGGAATGCAATGTAGACCTTATGCCCGCAGGTTCCAACAGAAAGGTACAGGCCTACTGTTCCA
Organism: Mixophyes fleayi; assembly: GCF_038048845.1. Classification (NCBI taxonomy): domain Eukaryota; kingdom Metazoa; phylum Chordata; class Amphibia; order Anura; family Limnodynastidae; genus Mixophyes; species Mixophyes fleayi. The sequence goes on from NC_134402.1 coordinate 270,437,073, forward strand.
GATTTCTGGAGAAAGAATGTCTTGTTAGTGATGTATTCTCTATAACTTGGGACCTACCCTCAGTTGCATTTTCCATTCGACCCCCAGATACCTTGAGTGCTCAGGAAATAGGTTGAAGATAGGGTACAGTGTATTATCATCCTTCCATGGAGGCCATAGTTCTCACCTCTTCTCCAGGTAGCACTACATTCTCTTTTTTTCCTAGAACCTATTAAATCAGTCAGGAGGGTCTATACATTCTAAAGTTTGATTTGCTTGTTGAGTGAAATATAAGGAATTATTTCTGATTTTCATGACACATTACAAATACGGGAAATGGCTTAAGGGGTTAAGTTAAATCTATATATTTTGGTATTTAAATATTTTATTACATTTTAGAAAAATACAAATTTGCTTATTTTATCCTAGATTCTGGTTTGTCATTCCATTTCTATAAATATATTGTAAACATGCCACAAGAGGGCAGTAGTTCCTTAACATTAACAGTGGACCACATCACTACAAGAGAACTGTGTCTGATACAATTAAATTAAATATATACATTAAAATATTGAGACTGCAATTCTTTCCTATTCATAATGTTGCAATAATATGTATTGAAATATAGTAGCTTTAGGGTAATGTACCTCTTGTTGTAAATTAAAACGATACAATAAATTGCTGAGAACATGTAGGCATTTTTTTCTCTTGTACATTTAGAGACCCTTGTAGCATAAGAGTGTGTGATGCTCTTTTAAAGAGTGGAGAGACAGGTCTGTGTTCTGAGGAATTGTGAAGGACTCGTAGACATGCAAGAATTTGGGAGTGAGTTTCAAGGAAGTGAGAGCAAGAAAAAGATGAAGGAGTGAAATCACATGTTATAGCAGAGCATGTGCAGACTTTGGGATAAAGAGACCTTAGAGTGTAGCTGTTTCTGATTTATGTGAGAGTCAGATTTCAAGAGTGTGGGTGCATGCTACGTTAGACGTCCACAGGGGAGAACTCTGGTATCCTGTTCAAATGGGTCACCCAATCCAGTGAAGTGAATGTACTGTGTCAAGCCCAAGAAGGGGAACTCAAAGCCAAGCATAAGGGATAAGAAGAGTGATACAGATATCTTAGGAGAGGATTGTCATATGCCCCCATCCACAAACATGATGTTTTCCCCTTTATAAAACTGTGGGTGGGGTAATAATGAAAGATGATACTGTGGAGAAGAATCTTTTCCAGTTGATCGTGTAGTCAGAGATTGTACTTATCTGCAATATACACTATATGGACAAAAGTATTTGGCCACATTTGTTAATTATTAAATTGAGGTATTTCAATCAAACCGGTTGCCAGATATGTATAAAATTAAGCACCTAACCATGCAGTCTCCATTTGCAAACATTTATGATACAAAATGGGTAGTTTTGAAGAGCTCAGTGTCTTTAAGCGTGGTACTGTGATTGGATGCCACCTTTGCAATAAGGCGGTTTGTAAAATGTCATCCCTGCTGGATATTCCACGGTCAATTGTAAGTAATATTGTTAGAAAGTGGAAGCATTTAGGAACAATTGCAACTCAGCCGCGTAAAATCACAGACTGTTAATGCGCATAGTGCGTAAAAGTCGCCAATGATCTGCTGATTAGATAGCTGAAGAGTTTCGAGCTTCCACTGACATTAATGTAAGCACAAAAACGGTGTGGCCGGCGCTTAATGGGTTTCCATGGCTGAGCAGCTACATGGAAGCCTCACATCACCAAGACCAATGACAATCGTCAGATGGATTGGCGTAAAGCACACCGACACTGGACTCTGGAGCAGTGGAAACATGTTCTGTGGAGTGACAAATCACGCTTCTTTGTTTGGCAGCCAGTCTGGGTTTGGCAGATGCTGGGAGAATGTTACCTGCCTGACTGCATTATGCCAACTGTGAAGTTTGGTGGTGGAGGGATAATGGTATGGGACTGCTTTTCAGGATTTGGGCTAGGCCCCTTTTCTATGGTGAAGGGCAATCTTAATGCTTCAGCATACCAAATCATTTTGGACAATGCTATGTTCCCCACTTTGTGGCAAAAGTTTGGGGAAGGCCCTTTTCTATTCCAACATGACTGTGCCCCAGTGCACAAAGCAAGGACTACAAAGACAAGGTTTGATGAGTTCGGTGTGGAAGAACTTGACTGGACCGCACAGAGCCCTGACACCAACGACATCGAACACCTATGGGATGAACTGAAATGGAGATTGCGAGCCAGGCCTTCTCGTCCAACATCAGTGCCTGATGGATCAAGAAGGAAGCAGAAGATGGCGGTGACAGGGAGGCCTTGTCAGGGCTAAGAGCGCCCCGGCTAGAAGAAGAAGCAAAGTAATCTTTCCTTATACAATTCAGAAGTTAGGCGCCCATTAAAAGTAGGCTTTTCATATCCGGTAACGTCTGTATTTTGTGAATACAGCAGTGTACTACATCCAGAAGTAGTAGTATTAGTGTTAGAGTTGCACAATGTCCAATCAAATAGTCTGTTGGAAGGATCAGGGCACTGCTTTGTTATGCTGTTATTGTTAGTGTTAGGGTGGGAGGCACATTGGAGCAGTTAGCTAGCTCTGTGAGCCACTTGTGTGTCGTGTCGCCCCTGTTTCTAGGTTCCAAGTAGCAGCGTGCAGACGGCTATCAAGAGGAGGCAACCATTTCCCTGACCGAGATGGTGTGGGAAGCGATGGTGGTAGGTCCGTGCAGACAGTAGGTGAACCAATTGTGGACAAGGTAGGACATCTGACTGCATCTGTTGCTCCCTGCAGACGTTAACATATGGTCCAGTTCTTGTGCTCACGTGCCAAAAATTATTTTTCATTGGCTGAAGCATGGAAACCACTCTGATTGGCTAATCACTTTTTGACATATCCAGGTCATTTATACTTGTCATGGAGGAGCAAGTTGCAGTGGTCTATTATGGTTTTATTAAAAAAGTTAAAATGGTAAACGAGGGCTGTGCGTCTTTTTTTTCCTTTTTTTTAAACAATCATTAAATGCATTTTCTAAGGTGTCTGTGCTTTTTTTTCTATTAGGTATTATTATGGTACTTAATTCTCTAGCGGGTCCTGTCTGCAGGTCTGCATTTTACACTATTACCCTGGCACCCACCACCCGAGGGTACCAGGATAATCCTAAGTGCTATTCAAAATAGTGATGGATGACCCTGGATAAGGTCTGTTTTTTGTGGCCTTGATTTGCCTTGGAATTTCAGCTTGGGCTGGTTTCTCATTATGACAAGCGGACCCCACACTGTGGGACTCACTGTTATAGTGTGACCAGCCAAGCCTAGCACAGCCTACATTCAGGGGACGTGCTACACTTATGTGTGTACTCCCCTACTGTACTGACCTTGCATATGCATACCCCTGATCTATTTCTCCAAAAATAAGGGACCACAAGGGCAAGTTACTTTCAAAGAAAATACGGACACATGTTCCTGCACATGTGCCTGCTGCAAGTGCAAGTTTATGCATTACTATACTTTCTACTTCCTCCAATTTTATAGAATTCCTCCCAAATATTTACTGGGAAAAATGTTGTATCCATTGTACTGTATTAGGCATATAGCTTATTTTCTCTTTTATTTCATTTAATTTAATCCATATATTCAGTGCTTTGTTCTGCAGCATCTGTTTAAACATTAAACAGCAGCGTGTACAAGAACTGCATATTTATATACCACTAATGATATGAATGCCAAGCTATCAGAGTACTTGATTGTTCTGCCTCCTGTAGTTAAGCATATCATTTGCATCCTAAATCAAAGCTTATTAAAGAACAAAGACTAAAACAGTAATTCAAGCAAAATATAAAATATTAGAACTTTATTAATTTACAAAAATGTTAGTAATGTATACAGAACATCCTTAGCCTCTAAAATATATTCACTAATTTGCATATCATAATTGTAGGTGATGTATTGGCAAGTTAAAATGTATGTGCAAAGGTATAAATCAACCAGCCCCAATGCTACACACCCTGGACTTGTTTATACTATAACAGATGGAACATGATTGTTGGGTCCTCCTGCCGTACTGAAAACCAGTGGTAGGCTGGTCAGTGCACTGTTGTTTCCTCTATGGGGAAACAAACTAACCCCAGGTTGGTTAGTTTGTCATTATGGCAGGAGGGACCCCTGCCGCGTGTCCCCCTGCTTTATTGCCACCTACCCCGGCTGGCTTGCCTAGTGCTGGTTATGTGAAAATCGGGAGGGGCCCCACGCAAATTTTTTCCCTGATTTTCATGTAACCAGCAGTAGGCTGGCAGCACTAGGGTTAATTTTACTTTTATCTATTTTTACACTTTGACAGCTGCCGGGACCTCCAGCTGTATAGACAGAACAGTGTAACAGTGATGTGTTTACTAATCACGCAGGAAACACAGGAGAGGTAGCTAAAGACGGCAGTGTTTGACATCGCAGCAAATTGCCAGAGATGAGCAGCGATTTTTAAGATCAGAGTAAAAATCGCAGTTTATTACATCTGGCAACTTTGGGACTAAAATCGCGGGTTATCACTCACGATTTGCTGTGATTTTAAAACGCTGAAAATATCGGACCTTGATACATTTACACCATGCAGTCTGTCGCACCTCTCGCAGTTCCTGCTCTAGGGCTTCCCAGCTCTTCAGGACCACAGTGCTACACTTCTCTGCAGACTACTACACCTCGGTGCCCTCCAGGCCTCCCTAACCACGTACCTGGTTATCCACGCTCCTCTCTCCTGCTGCTTACCTCTGCTGCCAAACACTCCTATGCCGCTGGCTTTAGCTTCGGGGTGCTCCGCCCAGTCTCGCTTGTCACCCACTAGAGGGCTGCGACCTGCAGTCAGGGAGCTGCGAAGTCCATATTCCTTTGTGGGGATCACTGGCGAAAACCTCCCTCTCCGTTAGACTTTGCACCTCATTGTGGGTAGTGTCCTGCCAAGCACACCCCAAGGTTCCACCTGACTCAGAATTTGTGACACCCAAACTCATTTTATTTCTTGTTAATAATCATACTTGCACCTCTAAATTTGGATGGTAAAGGTGTGGCTCATGTTACATGCCTGGGCCATGAGTTACCAATCCAAAAAGCCCATTTTATCGTTCACCACTGAACCTGCATCATCATATTCGCTGCAAACTTTATTCTTCAATTCGACTTTGTTTTCTCTCTAACCTGGACTTATTGATACATGCAATTCAATAAACATGCACCTGATCACCTGCATTTTTGTGTGTACTTTTATGGTGTATTTTTAAGTGTAACTGATACAGTCCAACATTTTCCTCCACTCTAACTCCTGCTTTCAGACAAAATTAAATAACATTTACTGTAGGGTGAAGAGATAAGATTGAAAAAAAATGCTTCATCTGTAATTATATAACATCACTGCACCAGCACATCTCTTTACGCTCTGTCTTTGCTTATGATTGATTGACTACTTGAATACATTATCATACAGTTTACAAGAATCATAATGCAACAACATCAACTTAAAACTACAATGTTGAAGTTCTTCTTGATATCTTCAAAGTAATCAGTCTAATGTCTCCACTCCTTCTCCATTTGAGCTAGAAACCTTTTATCCTTTCTTTACAACTACATTATATTGTTTGTGACAATGAAGGTTCCTGTTGCCATCCACTCAGTACAGAAGTCTGGGGTTGGTATTATATTTATGGTAGAGGCTGAGCTATAGCTATAAAATGCTGTCTTACTGATTGATTAATATAGATAAAATATAAACTCCTGCTATTCTCAACTAATCTTATGAAGTTCTAATGGACGACATAGTGGCTAGTGTGGACAGTGTGTAATAAAATATGAGCTTTAAAATATGTTTTATATTATTCCTATCAGATCCAATCCTAACAAGGCCTCGGAACAAACAAAAATAAATTTCTAGCACGGTTTAAAGACAATGGAGCAGTGTTGGTATAAATACAAATCCCATCTTCAGTCTCTCAGGTCCTCACTGAATCTGGTTAAACAATAGTTGATAGATTTATCTGTATGTCAAACAGATATTGGCCAAATTTTGCATATTTTACAACTCTCACTTTCAGGTAAACATGGTCTTGTGTTGCAACCTTTGTAGCCTAAAAACAACTATAATGACAAAAAATGATCTAAATGAAATTGTCTGTGCTGGACATATTGGTAAATTTGTTCAGAAGATGATCGCTATTGGTATGTGTATTTAGTCATTTTCTGACCGTGGTAACAGGCCCCAGTGATAATAAGACAAATAACAGCGCTGAAAACCAAACCAAGTGACCACCCAATAAGAATTCTGTGAGATAAATCATAAAAAATATAAAAATGTTTTAATCACAAAACCATGTCACATAAATAATGTTCAAATGGATATATAACAATAAGATTCCAACATAGATTCTGGAAAAAGAACTGTTAGCTAGACCCAGGAGCTGAATGGCTGAATCATGTTCAGTTTACTAAATTATGAATCTGGCCCAAATTGTACACAAATTCTGTCACTCAACATGAATGACAAATGGCAAGAATTTGTCATTTGACAGGTAGGGGAATTGAGCACGGTGGCTAAGTGGGCAGCATGGTGTCCTAGTGGTTAGCACTACTGCCTCACAGCACTGGGGTCATGAGTTCAATTCCCGACCATAGCCTTATCTGTGTGGAGTTTGTATGTTCTTCCCGTGTTTGCGTGGGTTTCCTCCAGGTGCTCCGGTTTCCTCTCACACTCCAAAAACATACTGGTAGGTTAATTGGCTGATAACAAATTGACCCTAGTCTGTATATCTGTCTGTCTGTGTGTGTTAGGGAATTTAGACTGTAAGCCCCAATGGGGCAGGGACTGATGTGAGTGAGTTCTCTGTACAGCGCTGCAGAATCAGTGGCGCTATATAAATAAATGGTGATGATGATTTATCTCTAGAACTCCTATGGGTCCCGTGGATGTGTCCCCATCAAAACAACATATGTAACATATGTCTTTTTTCCCCCCTTGTGTCTGACATGGAGGCCCTTAATTGTATTTAAACATTTAAATTCTCACACTGATGGGACTAACAGACTTGTGGAAGATTCAGCTAGGTCAGATTCAGACTATTCCTAACAAGCATAATTATTGAAGATAATAACAATCTTGCATGAGTGCATATATGGACTAATTCATACCTCCCAACATTTTAGAATCCGGCATTAAAACAGGGTGCGTGGCCACATCATGGTGGGGGTGTAGTCATGTCATGATGAGGGTATGGCCACTACCTCAATGGCTTGCCTAGTGATGTAAAACCTCGCTTCCCCTCCAATCTATGCAGCACACACCAGTAACAGATGCACGGCACCCATTCACTGCTGTTCTTCTATGCTGAGCAGCTGTGATCAGAAGATACCTCCCAACGTTCCCACTCGAGGGACAATCTTGTCCGTGTTTGGGACAGTGGGACCGAACCCTAAAATCTGGACTGTTCAGCCGAAACCTGCAATTAGTTGCTGCATATGGTGTACAGTTTAGTTTATTCCATCTGTAAAATTTTTGTCCTTTAGTCACTTCTGTTACTTCTTTGTTCATTAGGAGGCTTTCCACCAAGCACCAGCTGGTGGCATGGTAGTGAACCTCCTGAAATACTGATGTGGCCAGGAGAGACAGTGAAAAATAAATTCACTGCCCACTGCCGCACACTGGGATTTTTCTGTTTCTGTATAGTGGCACTATGGAGGTGCAGTGTTTGTCTCTGTGACACACTCTTTACCTGTACCCCTATTCCGATGCACCAATCTGACAGGAGGACCACCAAGAGAGTGGTCTTCTTCCTCAGCAGAACTGCCATCTAGTAAAAAGACCAAGAAAAGGGTGACTCTGTTTGTTCTCTTGAGTTTCTGGTAGCTTTGAAATTTACCCTACATTAGGCATTTATACTCATATTTGGTGGAAGTGTGCTAAAAATCCCATATTGGCAAGATATAATCGAAATTTCAATAGGTATAATGGGCTGAGAGGTGCTGGCTGACTCTGGTTTTTGGCTTTAAAAATCTCACGAATATTCTCCAAATTTTGAAAAAACCCATTAATAAAATATCTAAAAAAGCAGCTAAAGCAGTCATCCTGGTCCACCGGATTTCCCCTAATGTACCATCTAGTCAAGATTGGTGTAAAAGAATTGACTTGTATGTGAAAATGGAGGACATTTTGCTAGCTGCTCTAGACTGCCATGCTGAATTTATTTCAATATGATTTTACTGGCTGGAATTTAATAATACTGAAAAATGTAGGTTCTTCATACAAACCCCTTCTTAAAGTCCTCCTTTGCTTGACTTATCCCTAAGCTGTTAGGGATGCACTATCTGCAATGAGATTTTTACTTTTTCAAGCAGATATCTTTTCTAACTCTAGCAATATAAAACGTCTGGTGAACCATGGGGTATATCCATTCACATTGCTCCATTTTCCCACCCCTTCCATAGGACCCATAGACTGTTAACCATTTATTTGTTGTTTATTTATTCTAGCTCTCTTTCTTTCTTTGTATTCCTTTGTGACACCTTAAATAATATTATTGCACACAGATCGTTTTAAAAGAGACTTACCATTTGATATCTGTTTACCCCAATCATAGATGGCTCCTGAAGTTTTAGTGGAGAGATCATCTGTTTCAATGGACTGTATTGGTGGTTGGCATGTCCATTGCTCCCTATACTTTCAAGCTGTCATGTTGCAGAAGTGTCAACAGAGTGTCCATTGCATAATTTGACAGCCCTGCTTTTCTCACAAGTCTGGGTTAAAAAAAAAATGTCCAATTCAGTTTTGATCCCAATGTGTTCTCTTACATTTTTGGAGTTCAAATTAGGTACCCATTTATTTTCTCTGGAAGTACCTCAAGGAACAAGGCTAGAAGTGCAACAATTTGTACAGAGAAGCTTCCAAAATACAGGATTTCCCTTCAGTGTCTGGCAAGATAAGTTTTCTGCATGTGCATCTCCTATGCAGAAAGTCACAGTCTCCTAGGGTTTTGATTAGAGCCTTTTATGCTTGGAGAGCCAGTATTATACTGAAAATGTCTACAAATCTGTCAGGAAGGCTGGGGCTGTATTCACACTATTTTATTTATTTTCTCTCACTTTTTTGTCACTTTTTCCCTTTGATTAGAGGGTGTGTGGTTAACCCTTATGCACTCTAGTGTGGTTCCAGTGGCACCCATCTTCCTGAGGTCTCCATTTTTGGGGAAGCTGAAGATCCAGTTGCTGGGTGAAGTCTCCATGGATCCCAAGGGGAAGGACCCCCCACACACACCTCCTGCAACACCTAAATATAAGTCTTTGGTTGGGGTATAAGGTTTTATGTAGTCTTTGATTAAATCATATTTATCTATGATGCCTCCAGGGGTTCTGAATTAAATAGCGAATACGTTTTTTTTCTCTATCTCTCAAAGCCTATTTTACCTAAATTCTCCAATATTGATCCTTTTTTACTATTTCTCAGCTATCAAGTAAATTAGCTTCTCTGTTAGTTTTGGCCTTTGTAGCTAGTAGTGCAGTACAGACCCCTTGTTAATGCAGTTTTCAAGGGATTACCTTGGGCACACTAAAACATCCTTTTTGTATTTGTTTATTGTTGAATTCGATCTGGTCCAAAATATTGTAGATCCTAGTCTGTATGTGGTGTTTTGCCTGTAAAACGATTAACATTACACGGCTTGTGGATGATTCTGAAAGTAATGTTATAAGTAAGAAAAAGGGTGCAAAGAAAATACATTGAAATATATATAAGTAGAGTCTGCCGGCTTAAATCCAAAAATGCTTAGTAAAAGCATATAGAAGGTAACTAACATCACATCACATCTTTGCACCATATCATCACAATCCCTGACCATACAGATTTCTGGGCCCTACGCAGGTTTGCTGGCAATTTGGTAATGATACAGGTGAGCATATAGCCGTTTCAGTGATTTCATTCCCCCAGCACTCCTATTTGTATAGCACCACTGGAGATTCTGTAATGGTCCCTTAAGGTCTGAATTAAATTTGTAGACTTGGAGTGAAGATATTTTATTGCCCTGATCTACACACCTGGTAGTGGTGTAATAACCTTTCATATTTTAATGATTGTTATTAAATCGAGGTATCCATGACAACACATTTGAGATCAAGGGTTTCAAGCTATCTTCATGAGGACGTTCAAAGGATGCAGCTGTTTGTTCTTGTTTACTCAGTTGAATTAATTAATCATATCATTAAATAAAATCTCTATTATGCTAATGACAAGTAGGAAATGAATCACTTTGCAAATAGATAAAAGTCCAAAATTGTCTATTTGTTGTTAATAATAAAACAAAAAGCTTGTTTTCTTTGCTTTCTGTTCTGCTCTTGGGCTCCAGAATGTGAGGATAAGGAAGGGTGTTGTGACGAAACAGGGTGCTACTGGACTGAGAACTTTTTCACCCGTTTATCACAGTTTAATGTACTTTTTAATACTTGGCCCAGTCTAAGTATATGAGCATCAGTGCATTATGTGTATTATTATTTCATATTATTAGGTACATTTTGCCCTTGCTGTTACCTGCAATATTGTATGTTTTCAGAAATAGAAAGAATATTGCCATATTGTGTGAAAATAACAGGACAGCAGAGGTCATTTGGCTTGTGTTAGCTAAGGTAATTACCATTTGTCTCAGATGTCCATTGTTATGAGGTGTGACTTAGATCAGGGGGTAAATGTATCAATCTGCGGGTTCTTCAACACTCGCGTGTTCAGCCTCTTCCGCAATTAAATTTCAAGCGGCGCTGCATTGTAAAGGGTTAACTTCCCTTTACAATGCAGCGCCGCTTGAAATTTAATCGCGGAAGAGGCTAAACACGCGGGTGTTGAAGAACCCGCAGATTGATACATTTACCCTCTGGTTTGTAATCAGAACAATGTCTGAGTGACTTGACATAGCTAGCTGGCAGCCCATGTTAATTAGCTAGGTCAACAGGTAATTTGAGCAGTAATTATGTCCAAATGTGCTACAACAGCAGGTGTACTGCATAAAGGTACTAAAGACTGCTGCCCAACTGACTTAAAAAATGTGTCTGTATATTTTGGATACAAGAGAAATGACAAATCTTTTGCTTCGGTATGTGTTTCTTCATAGTAGCTTTGTTAGCAATAGCACCAGCACTAGGCAGCTGAACAAGACATTATTCTGGAATGTGTTTATCAGTTTTCAGAAATTGTGAAGTCTGTAGAACCTGCACGACAATGCCTAACTCAAAATGCTCCACTAAACCCAATAGCACAAGCAAGTGGTCCAAATTTGGCAAGTTTCATCAAACAGTTTAGGGAAGAGCAAAACAATTTACTGAAATTCCATTAAGATTATGAGTGGAATCCAAAGGCAGCTGACTAAAGGGATAAAACATTTATATAACATTCATCAGAACCAACTGCGACTGTGTACTAGTCCTGAACGGAGTGATACTAGCCTGGTGCACATGAATACAGCTATTATTAGTCTGACTGGGGCAGTAAGAGAACTGTATGTAATGACCTGCCTTCCGTCAACATCATCATCATCAGGTGACAGGAGCCAGAATACCACACAAAATACATTCACGCCACCTACTCCACAATGTACTAGTGTGTGTATCAGGAGAGGAAGACGGCCATCAACCAGCTGTTTCAACAATCCAGAGCCCGCACCTAAAAAAAAAAGATAGTCATGTATTTTCTTTAGGTAATTAGGTTTATTTTAAAATACATGCACATACTCTTTAATTATTGGCAGTGGTTGAAGTCACATAGTCCTGTGCTTATGTTAAAGAATCTACAAGAATATATACAAAACATTAAATACTGTATAATGCAAAGTAATACAATTTTCCCATTAATGATAAACTATACTCAGCAGAAAAAAACTCTCTCTATTAGCCTTTCTCTGACCTGCCCTCCCCTTCCCCCCTGTGTTCTCCACATCAGCTGAAGGTATGAGCTCCCCTCATTCATCACTGTCTACTGGTGGTGGTAGGGGTATATTTTGGTTAATTGCCAAATTATGCAGCATACGGCACGAAAAAACGATATCAGCCACCTTACCTGGGGCATAGAGAAGCACACTACCAGATTTATCAAAGCACCTGAATCTGGTCTTCAATAGGCCAAAGGTACATTCTATCACCCTGTAGTTGATGTGTGCGTCTCATTATATTTGTGTTATGCAGTCTGTGGAATCAACAGAGTTGTCATTGAACAGTATTGACACCCATATCCTGAGTCACCTGAAATGAGACATAAATACAAACAATGTATTAAAACCCCAACATGTAAAAAAAAGCATGAATATTGCATGAAACTGCATAATTATTATATCACATACCCATTAGCCATCCCTCCAGCATTTCACCATTCTGAAATTTCCATAAGAGGGCTGACTGGTGCAATATACAAGCATCATAACAAGAGTCAGGATAACCTGCATCTACACTGATAATTTTCATGTTTGTATTACACACCACCTGCACATTCATAGAGTAAGAATGGTATATGTTGGTATTGACTTCTGTCTTGTGACAAGGTGGTCTCAGCCCAATGTCCTTTAGGATGTAAGCTCTTATGAGCAGGGCCGTCTTCCCTCCTGTCTCTATACCTTTTCTTCTGATCTAACCTCACTACAATAGCCTTGCCTGGAGTTTCTTAAGTTTTGGTATTTTTCGTTTTATTGTTCTGTACTTTATCACCCTGTATAGTCTACTAATTATATTGTGTATGGCGCTGCAGAAACCTTGTGGCGCCTAATAAGGGATAATAATGTGTGCAATCTATGGTCCCCAAGACATTAGGTAATCCTGAAAGCCTATAGAAAGCTTCCTTTATCTCATGCCCTTTAGAATCCTGGTGGGGGGAAGCAGATATATGTCGGCACCAGTTTATTAAGAGCACTTAACACTAATGTTGAGTATCTGGAGACTGTTGCCTGTGTGAGCCCTACAACCTGTGAGCACACAGACTGGAATGAGGCAGAAAATGAAGAGATAACAATATTTTTTTGCATCCCGGTTAAAGCATTGGAGAGACATGTTAATGTCTTCAAATCTTCTCTCAAATGAGCATACAGCTGCTGGAGGTTTGCTTTGTTAAGCCTAAACATCTTAATAACCTCCTGCTCTGAGAGGGAGTCCAGGGTCAAATGTGTTCTAAAATCATGTGGTCTGCGCAGCCTACGTGGACCCTGATGTTGGTGATGGTCCTCTCTCCTTCTCTGTGCAGTCTCCAAAAGCTAATTTTCCTCCAAAATGCCCAACAATAAATTTCCTAGTCACTTCATATTCATACACCCTCAGATTAATAAAGTTTTGGGGCCCTTTCTATAGGCATCATTAGCCTGCATAGACCAATGGCTGATGTGGTTTCCAGTATCACTAAATCAAAGTAGCATGTTGATTCTGTCGTTTCTCACAGCGACATCACGGCAATTTGCTAAATCGCCAGCTTCATACAGATTGCGTCTTGTATTGTTAGAATGGACAAAAGTCGGGACGGCATTTGTAGCGTGTCAATTTTGGTTACATCAGTTTACTGCCGATTTACTATCAACTTGCACTTTCATATATCAGCGGGTTCAAACTCATCTGAAAAAAATCACTAATAAAAATGCAAATCACAGCTTGATAGATTTACCCCCATGAGGAAATTGTACTTAAGATGTGGGAGAAGCCTTACGCATATATTAAAGAGAACATGCAAATGATCCAGTTGTTGTTAATCATAGCTTCCTTCTATTCATGAAGTTTATGTAGTTAATTATAAGTAGATAGTCTAATTTCACAAAAAGAGTGCAACATGAAAACATTTGTTCTTTCCAATTGTAATGCCACAAGTCACCATTGTACAGCTAGCCATTGTATTGTTGATGTGTAAAAAATGAATAAAACATTTGACCTAGTTTCCTACAAAATCATTTAATTAATCAATTAATTAACCTTTTAAAAATTGTATTTTTCTTAATAAAAGCAAATGAGCTGCAAAAAGTGTTGCATGCTTTAGTGTCGTATGTATGGATTTGTTATCTAACTCAGTGCAGACAAACACATGCTGAGCTATTGACAGATCTTTTCAGCCTTTATACCACAGCTAGTGAATACAAACTTCACACAGGTTTCAGGTCAACAGTAAAATTACACCATGTTGCCATTATATACAGGTTACTCCTGTGATGAGCAACCTGTAAGACACTACAAATTAAAGAACAAGTTTGGGAGCCAACATTAACCTAGTGAACAAGGGAGGGGTGAGAGGAGAAAAAAATGAAAAGTCTACCTAAATTTGAAAGGAACAGTGGATAATTACTAATACCCTAAAAGAGCTAACAATTACAGGGAATGAATGAATGAAGACACAAGGTAAACAGCAAGCAGTGAACAAAGCGACTAGACCCCAGAGGCCTTCACCTGTATATGGCTGCTCAGAGTAAATGTTTGGGCAGATGTTTCATTGTTTAAAAAAAAAAGCAAAAGTATGTCATTAAAGATAGGTAATTATTGTAAGTGCAACTTTCATTATATTTTTTTAAATATGATGATGTCACGGAAACTAGACAAAACAAACGTTCCCTACTATGGAAAATATATTATGCAGCTGTGTTCCTTTTCTCATATGGACCTATGAGTACAGTCTACTTTCTGATTTTCTAGGTATACATGACTACTCAAAATGATATATTGGATGGTATCACAATTTGGGTCATTTATTAAAGGTACCACAAGCCAATATGTATGCAAATAAATGTAATTGGACATGATTAGAGTCAAACAATTGAGTCAAGTTCTGTATTCATCCAATTTGGGATCCTGTGGGGGTTCTAAACACATGTTATTATGTATCAAGGTCTCAAGCAAACTTCTGTTTAAGTATAAAAGCTTTTAATAAAATATTACTTATGGAATTTAACGCAGCAGGGTTAGATTTATTTGTAAATTTGTTATCAACCCTGCATGATAAGTCACCCCAGGTCTAGTGTAATACTACTAATAGGTATGCAGCAGAAAGTCACACATCACCATTTTTCTGGATGTCAGTTACTGCTACACATGTCCACCAGTTTTGTTTTCTGCTTCCGGTTTTATTGCACCAATGGAAGCAGCTGCTCTGTAGTATAAAATTTCAGCCCTGGAGTTTTTCAAATATGTTTAATTGTGTTACATTATCTTCATAATTTGTACATTTTGTGCATTTTTACTGCTCACGTGGCACTTCAAGAAAGAATAAGGCTATCTATTGAAATTTGCTTACTAGTATACAGATCTGATGAGTCCCGATTTTCATTTTTTTCCTCCAGGAAAATGTAGCAACAGACTATTGTAATTAAGCAAGACTTTTGATGTCAATAAGCTTTTAGACTCAGCAACCATATATCTTACAACTACTTCTCTTATGGCATTATATGAGTGTTACAGTAATGTCAAAAAACTGTAAGTTTTTTTTCTAGAGGTCATCCCTCCTGCTTTGCTTTTTTAATGGGTGAATAATGGTTTTTGATATGATGATCAGTCTTCCCTTGCTTCAGCGG
The DNA here is from genome assembly GCF_038048845.1 of Mixophyes fleayi. Taxonomy (NCBI): domain Eukaryota; kingdom Metazoa; phylum Chordata; class Amphibia; order Anura; family Limnodynastidae; genus Mixophyes; species Mixophyes fleayi. The sequence continues at coordinate 270,452,576 of NC_134402.1, forward strand.
CAGTACAAACTGTTTTCAAGGGGAAGTTTCTAAAATGTGCCCCCCAACCTCCTGAGTGATCTCCCTGTACCATTCCCACCATTCCCATCTAGACTTTAGCCACCTGTATCCTCACACACTAGACCCATCATTGACTCCTAATTTTAAGCTATATCATACCAGAACAATGATCCCGCTCAATATAGCTGCACAATGACCAAAGAACCCATTCCCGTAAAGAGCATACAATACAGACATTTTTCTTTGGTGGCTACTGCACTATACAGAACCCACTGTGTGATGACTAATATACATACAGAACTCATTGCCTGGTGGCTAGGAAGCAACACAAAACTCATTGTCAGGTTGCTAGTGTACATTGCAAAGCCCTCTGCATGGCTACTATGCTAAAATATAAAGCCCATTCCCAGTATACAATAGAACATAATGCTTGTTGGCCAGTATACAATGCTAGACATTCCCTGATGGCAAATATCTACTTACTTTCTTCAATGCTGTTTCTGGGTCTCTGAGCCTGAGTTGCTGTCAGTCTCTCTTTAACTGACCAATAGTTCCATATCTTCTCCTCTAGTGCTGAACAGCATTCCATTGTTTGGTCCTGCCAAGGGCTGTTGTTCGGAAGTAGTTAAGTCATGGCAAAACCAAGCTGGTGTTCCATCAGCTTAAAAAATAAAGCCATTAAACATCAATCTAAAATTATTAACTACCGTCATAATAATAATGTTGGTGCATGGTCTTCTCTGACATAGGTCAAGGCAAAAGCCTTTTGGTCCTAAATCTAAATGTGGCCATGATCCCCTATTTTGTGTATACACTTCACAAAGGGCTCCCACATAGTTTAGTCATCCCATAGTTTTTGTTTATAATTTAGAATGGTTATTTTCCTAGACTAACACATGTACTTGGCTTAAAATGATTAGTTATATTAGGATCCCTAAAGAGTATAGCTGAATTTGTAACATAACAAGGAACTATCATGTAGTCTATGTACTAATCAAACACCATACCTGTGTTATATTGACTTGTCTGTCTGTTGTCTACTTACTAGGGTTTATGTACAAGTTCTTGGGGAGCATAGGAGCACTGGTGAGCATAGGAGCTCTAACACATCTGTCTGTTATGGGTATTATACATTGTAGAAGATTATACTTAACACTTTACTACACTGACAATTTTGTAAATCCTATGTGCAGTAACAGACATTGTTATTATTTATTTGTACTGTAATATGTTACTGTCATCCTTTACAGGTTTATATCAAATTCTATTGTTTGTCAATAAACGGAATGAAGACATCTTGCTTCAGTAAGGATTCAGAGGACAGAGGAGACCATTAGATCAGTGAAGCTTACTGCTGTGTGAGGAGTGTGGCAGGTTCATTTGCATGTCTACAGAAGCGTGAATGCCGTTGACAGCTTGTATTGAAAAACTCACACACAGCATTTTGTACCTAAACTTCATGAGCCAATATAGGGCAGATCAAGTGAGCCATAGCACAAAGTGTACATGAGTAACTTTGATTTAAATTCCAATTCATTGAATGAACCTTTAAAATATGGTGTGCTTTTCAAAAATGAATATATATATATATATATATATATATATATATATATATATATATATATATGTGTGGGAATACTGATAGCTAATATCATATTTGATACATTTAGAGGGCATTTCACCTGTACCACATGCAGCAGTAGCTCCTCAGCACCCTACTTTAAACTATCATATATTGTGCAAATTGACACATATCTGTTTGTATCAATGTTATTAAAATATGATGCCAGCCCCTATTTTTTTCTACCTTGCTCATTGATTGCGCTGGGGAGCACAGTATGCCACTGATTTCCCTCTTGCTGTAATTTCATTAGCAGTGCAGCGACGGGTAGGGTGAGTACAATAGTAGTGGGTCCCAGAGCTCCTAATGTAATGACTGCATGAAGAAGCACTGGAGATTTTATTCTTACTGTGCTTCCTCATGAAATCCATTCTGCTGGAATCTTGCCAAATTGGGGAAGATAATGGGGTTGTAAATGCTGTTTCATGAAAGCCGTATTTGTGGTATAAATTAAACAGAAGACAATGATAATTTCAAAACTAATAATCAAAACAGTCATGGAAAGACTTGTGAAAAAAGTAAATATAACATGATGTAATATCACAAAGGGCTTACATTCCATTTAAATCTCTCCTTAAGAATAACCGCCAGGAGAGCAGATTATAAAGACAATCTTCCCATACAAAACAAATAGTGATTTCAGAGATGTCAACTGCGGACAGAATCTGTATCTATTGACAGTGTAGTGCATAATGCTACAGCAGAACATTACGGGCCTGATTCATTAAGTACTGACTGTTTTTTCATGTAGCACACAAATATCAACTTTATATTTCAGTGTACAAATAAGCTATCAAGTATTTGTGTGCTACATGAAAAAACAGTCAGTACTTAACTTATGTTCAAAACAGAATACTAATTTGCACCCCTTGCATTGTAACATTGTTTTGTCCAGGAGACTGAAATAAGAAGTTTCTCAAGTTAAGATCCTTAATGAATCAGGCCCTACATTACTAACTTCATTGTGCAAGGTCTTTCAGTTAATTTTAGCTACTTAGTATCAACTCAGTTTGCATAAATGTGGGTGGCTTCCACGAAATGGCAGTTTCAGACAACAATAGGTATGGCAGCTCTAACTCATCCAAACACAATCACAAAATGTGGAGAGGGAATTTTATTATAAACTTTTAGCTCTATCCTTGAAGTATGCTTTGCTATACATTTAGCTTGTGTGGAAAATTTAGTTTAATTTAGTTCTTTGCTAGTTCTCTATAAAATATCCCAAACCCTTATAATCACTAAATGAAATATTTTGGTGAAGATGCTGAAATACATTTTCTGTATAAATTGTTTAGTTTCGGAAGCATAAAAAAAAAGCTATCTCACACAACGTATTTATATAGAAGAATCAAACTGGTTCTTTTAGGACCAGCAGAAGCTAAATGTGCCCTTTTTTCAGAATGTAATTAAGTGTAATGTGCTAAAACAATTAAGGGTATATTTATTAAACTGCAGGTTTATAAAAGGGGAGATGTTGCCTATAGCAACCAATCGAATTCTTGCTTTCATTTATTTAGTGCATTCTACAAAATGACAGCTAGAATCTGATTTTTGCTAGAGGCATCACCTCCACTTTATCAAACCCAGTTTAATAAATATACCCCAAAGAGTTCTTGATCGTCTTCACACACATTGTACCAATAGCTTCATTCATTCCTCAGACATGCTACAAAAAGGGCAACATTATTTGCCAGTTCTCCAAAATATATATTTTTACAACAGTAAATTACACACAATAAGTTATAATATTTGTTTTCCGTGTGAATGCGATTAGTACGCCACGTGTAATGACGCAATCGCATGGATAATAGCACACACATTTACATTCGCACTTAAACTTGTAAATAGTACACATTTATTAAGGTTCCAATCCACATTTATTTATTAGTAAAAATGTATTAGAGATTATTTATACATAGATAATACTACAGTAAAGGTAATTATGGTTCAGGTCCACAGAAATGTGTGGAGTTTGGTCTCATATTAATCTATATTTTACTAGCAGAATTTCAGTATCAATATGGAAGCGTTCGCATATTGCGATCGCAAGTTATGAATGTTATGAGATTAATACTAAAAAGCACTTTGTTTATGGGACAGTTTAAACTTGTTATTCAGCAGGAAGATACGTAGGCAACAGTTGGAGTAATTTGCCCCCTCGTTTGTGAAGAGATCAAATGAACTGACCTATGACCAGCAGTCTTCTGGAACATCGTTAATCCTGGAACAATGAAGACCTCTCTTAGGGTTATATGTGTATATTCGTAACATCATCACTGTTTATGTTAATTCAAACTGCATATAAGCAAGTTCCTGGGCCATTGTTAAATCTCTCTTCCTGAGTGCAGACTATAAGGCTGAACATGGACCTGGACCTGGGCCCAGGACGCGCTTGCGTAATGTAATGTATTCGTTTTATAGTTTCCAGTTTATTGTTATAACTTTTATGCGTCATGATGGCTTGCTGTAAATCCTGCTATCTTTTGTTATTAAATCTCTTTGTGCATTGGAACCACAATAATCGCATTGAACAATGTTTATTTGTAGCGATAAGATAAACATTACATATGCAGTGCCAGTAACCCAATAGGGTGTAGAGTCAGAGAACACTAAACTATTCATAGCCGTTACTGGGTGAGGGGCTGCCTGGGGGCCCTAGCCTGCCTGTGTAGTAGGAGAGGCACCACCCCTTTCTGTGGCTACAGAAAGGACCGCAAGAAGTTGCTGTACCGGGACCCAAAATTTCTCTAGGCAGCTCTGGAGAGGAGTACTTGGGTGTTCTTGGCTGTCCAGGTGTAAGAGAGCTAGCAGCCTTGTGCCAGCTCCTTTGTTCATTTGTGTCTGTGGGAGGAGCTCCATGCAGGAAGTGGTCTGAATGACTGCCCAGTGCCACAGTCACAGATGAACAAAAAGGAGTAGAAGAGGCCTGTTGCTCACACCCTCATTACACAGTAAGAAGCGGGGAGGAGGGCTTGGGGGGCACAGTTCTTGAGGGAGGTGGGTACCAGAGCTGTGAGGCCCCAAGGAGGTTGACCATTGGCACTTGGCCAATGACCCTAACTATGATACCCAGAGATGTAAGTTACTTCTACTTCATGCTCTATCCCTATTACAGCCAAGGAGTATAGCACCAGCCTGAATGGGACAGAAGCTAATGGTCACATGTGATATGTATACACATCCTAAAAGTACTTGCACAACTATTTTTTTACAGTTATTTCTTTATTAAATGCAACATACTAGAATATTAGAAACCTTCATCATGTTGACCAATAAAGACAGTCAAATTGAATCCAAAAATTGTAATTTTACCCAATGGTAGTTGTATGACAGCAAGACTATACATAATGATAGGTAAATTTAGTACATAAAATGACAATGGCTGAAATTATGTGTATGCTGTTGGTGATAGACAAAGATCGTTATACAGAGAAAGCTTTTTTCAAAAAGGTCATATATGTAACCATTTAAGAGGCTTGATTTAAAAATATACTTTTTAGTTGATGATGTTTTCCAAAAACAATGTTTTTTAACATGTTTTTCCATATTGTCACAACTTTTCTAGAAAGTATGAATGTTATATTCCTCTATGCACAAACTCATAATGAGTGCACATTAAAAGTACACAGACAGACAGACCTTGGGTTTAAACATTATTAGAAAGAAGAGAACCTGACAAGATGTCGAAAGGATCAAAACAAAATATTTAGTACAGTGCAGTCTGGTAAGTAAGGTTTATTTGGGTAGTCATATAAGGGAGGCGTGGAGTGATTGTAGGCAGAGGCAAGTGCCAAGGGATTACAGGTGCCTGGAATCTGCCCTCTAGAACAGACTTGCTAAAATATTTTCAACAACTGTTGCTCTTTTATTTATAGAGTTACACAAGCATGTCTGACTCCTTTTTACAGGGCAGTTTGAGATATAGGCTTTTCCAGGGCATAATGATTAAAATGTTGATATATATGCTCTATCTATCTATCTATCTTGTAAACTCTTGTACTTGTGTGTAGGCACTTCATATAACTTCAGTGAGGAGAGTGTCCTTGCTCATTTCTTACTTAACACTAAGGATAATCAGATTCCAGTCCATGCTTAGTTAGATTATTGCCACTGCCCTTGTTTATGGTGATTAGAGATTTTACATTGATTTCTTATTGTTTATTTTATATAACGCATACAATTTTATGCAGCACTTTACACACCTCCCATACAGCTGGAGATAAGTCCAACTGTGGGCCGACAAAACTTATGTTTTGTCGCAACGCGTATTTGCAGTATAAAGTGCCCGTAAAGCGCATTGGAGACAGGGATATACAAGTAGAGTGCTGTAGTGATTAAAACCCTCTAGTTAGGCCTTATTTCCAAGACCTATTTTGGCTCCCTTACCATTAGTGTAAAGATATGTGTCGATATTGTGACAGCATCAACACCTGATCCTCCCAGATATTCTGTAACAGCCTCAAGAACAGGAATGGAGTAGGGAATGATTAAAGTTTCCATAGCCTTGACCACGAGAACAATAAAGAGTTCATCCTCAAACTCCTGACGACACAAACCTCTGTTCTTATCTGTTGGTTACAGATGTATATAAATAGCTGCTGCTGATGATGATGATAATGTATAAAGCTCTATCTCTGGTTGCCCAAAATCCTGTACCATTGTTTGGAAAAGTGCAGCTTTGAAGATGAGAGTGCTCAGGGAAATCTTCTGTAAATCTTTGGATATTAAATATCTTAAGGACTTTCCTTAAGACAAAGCTAATTGCACAACTATATTTAATCACATGGAGCAATTTCTGACAAGGAAAAACACCTTGGGATGCTTGTCACTCACCGGACGGTTAGTGCCTCTGGTCTGGTACGTGGCTCTCTCACATTCCTGCCGGCGCCTGTCCTAAGTCGCGGCCGTCCGCCATCTTGACTGGATTGCGCATGTGCAGGACTCTTGAACTTAAAACCTTGCTTTTAATCCTATTGGTGAATCAATCACCACTCACTATTTAAGGCACCTGTGTCCTTAGTATCGTTGCCTGTTCTTGGTTCTCATTCCCTTGAGACTCCTAGGTGTTTCCTGTGTTCTGCTCGTGTGATCGGTTTTGCTGTGGACAAGTCCTCTCTGCTCATCCGTGCTAAACTTGCCCGCTACAGACTACCTCTACTCCGCTGCATGCCTACACCTGGACAAGCCTCATCTGCTCTTCTGTGGAAAACGTACCTGCTATAGACTGCCATTCCGCTGCATACCTGCACCTGGACAAGCCTGCTCTGCTCATCAGTGGTAACGTAACCGCCACAGACTATTTGCTATTCAGCTGCTTGCCTGCATTTGGACAAGTCTCCCTTGCTCATCAGTGGTATACTTTCCGATACAGACTACCCGCTATTCCGCCACCTACCTGCACCTGGACAAGTCTTCCCATCACCGCAGTGGTACAACTTGCTATCCGCAGACCACTGACGCTCCCGTTCCTACCTGCACCTGGACAACTCTTCCCATCACAGCAGTGGTACAACTTACTATCCGCAGACCACTGACGCTCCCGCTCCTACCTGCACCTGGACAACTCTTCCCATCACAGCCGTGGTACAACTTGCTATCCGCAGACCACTGACTCTCCCCGCTACCCACCTGCACTGGCACGAGTCTTTACTGCACATCAGTTGTTATACCTACCTCCGCATTATAGTTTCAAGTCGCTGACTCTCCTGCTGCATAGTTGCAAGTCGCTGACTCTCCTGCTGCATAGCTGCAAATCGCTGACTCTCCTGCTGCATAGTTGCAAGTCGCTGACTCTCCTGCTGCATAGCTGCAAGTCGCTGACTCTCCATTGACATTCCTTATCCTAAGTTGTTGTACTGTTCCAACCATTCACCATACTGCCCAGAGGATCGCTGTGATAAACTCCGCCCCTCTGGTAAGCATAATCACACCTGGTGAATCCTGGGTAGAAACTCCTAGTGCCCGTGACAATGCTTTTGAAAAGAAGACTGAGATCTGGTTTCAGCAAGGCCTAGATGACCCCAGCCATCCAAGGGTACCACCACTATTATAGTGATGCAGTGAACCCACTGTATTAAAAGATAGAATGCAGGACTGTGTTTCATTTTCCACATTCTGCTTTAAATGGTATGTCTGCAATGCTTAAACCCTTTACAGAGCTTATGATGGTCATTTAAGGGAATAAGTTCCTTTCTATCATGAGAATTTTTAGGGTATGCAGGTCACAGCTAGACAATCATTTGGTTGACATTCAGAAAGCTGACAATATTATGTCAACAATTCAAATGGCAACAGTATTATTAGGTTGACAATTCACATGGTCGACAGTATTGATAAATCGACAATTTGAATGTAGACAGTATTATTAGGTTCATAGTTTGAATGTAAACAGCATTATTAGGTTCGACAAATGCAATGTAGATATATGGTTAAAGCAACGGTTAGGTTTAGGGATAGAGTTAAGGATAGGGATAGGGTTAAGGTTAAGGATATTATTATTGACCTAATAATACTGTCTACATTTCAATTATCATCCTAACAATACTGTTGATGTTATTATTGTCGACTTTCCAACCCTGTTTATATTATGGTGTCTATCATATAAATGTCGATAATGTAACTGTCAAACATATGTATCAAACCCAATTTTAGGATGCCTGCTATGGTCTGACTTTTAATGGCTGCTACAAGGTTTTTCATGATATCTGCTATAGCGGCGGTTCCCAAACTGTGCGCAATGGTGTGGTCACAGGGGTACTGCGAGCCTGCGGTGATTGGGGTGGGCAAAGTGGGGGTGCGCCATGCACTCCCCTCTGACTGTCACCATCTCCCCGCTTGGTCGCTGGACAAGAAAAAACAAAAACTCCTCCCTGCTCTGTTGCACTGCATGTTGGGCGTGGCGTCATCACGCCCGACATGCAGAAGTGAAGAACAGTGCAGCGAGGAGCAACACCGGAAGGAGACAGAACAGAAGAAGACAAGAAGACAGAACAGAAGAAAGAAGGGCAAGTTAAAGTTAAGAAAATAAACGGAGGTAGAAAGAGGAAGAACAAAACAAGGAGAACTGATTCTCCTTGGGGCAGAGAGGTCACAGAGGGCACAGAGGTCCAGACATAAAGGGGCACAGAGGTCCACAGGTAAAGGGACAGAGGGCACAGAGGTCCACAGATAAACGGGCACAGAGGTCCACAGGTAAATGGGCACAGAGGTCCACAGGTAAATGGGCACAGAGGTCCACAGATAAAGGGGCACAGAGGTCCACAGATAAAGGGGCACAGGTCACAGGGGCACAGAGGTCCACAGATAAAGGGTCACAGAGGTCCACAGATAAAGGGGCACAGAGGTTCACAGATAAAGGGGCACAGGGCACAGAGGTCCACAGATAAAGGGGGAGAGAGGTCCATTGATAAAAGGGGCACAGAGGTCCAAAGATAAAAGGGGCACAAAGGTCCACAGATATAGGGGCACAGAGGTCCACAAATAAAGGGGCACAGAGGTCCACAGGTAAAGGGACAGAGGTCCACAGATAAAGAGGCACAGGTCACAGAGGGCACAGAGGTCCACAGATAAATGGCACAGAGGTCCACAGATAAAAGGGGCACAGAGGTCCACAGTTAAAAGGGGCACAGAGGTCCAAAGATAAAAGGGGCACAGAGGTCCAAAGATAAAAGGGGCACAGAGGTCCACAGATAAAAGGGGTACAGAGGTCCACAGATAAAGGGGCATATGGTGAAAGTTTAAAGGGCTGAAGGGCTGCACACAGAGTGTGAGGGTGAAGGGGGGGACACAGAGTGTGAGGGTGAATGGGGCACACAGTGTGAGGGTGAAGGGGCAGAGTGTGATGATTTTTGTACATGCTGTTGTTTTATTTTGTTTGATTGTATTCCTCTTAATATCAGCTGTAAATTATTCTTTGACAGAAATATAATTGAAAAAAATACATAAAAATATTCTTTTTCTTTGGATTTACGTGTACTATTTTTGCAAACAACTTACAAATTATTTCTGTCCTGATCTAAATACTTATTACGCTATTTTAACCCAACTACTAAAACGAGACAGCTTGGTAATTATTTTGGAGGGGTGCCTTGAAAAAATTATGGAGACTCTAAGGGTGCCGTGAAATGAAAAAGTTTGGGAACCACTGTGCTATAGGTATTGACAGACTGCAAGATCTAAGCAGAACCAGGGAAATTAAAGCAATGACTTGAACAAGCCTCCCTAGTGCAATGTGATTTAACCTCATTTACATCTATTTTACCTTTCTCTTTGACTCTTGAACAGGAGGAAGAGAATTATGTGATGAGAGCAGAGTGCCTGGCTAGGAAACATAAAGGTTTAAGCCTTCTCACCTATACTTAATTATGTTTCAATATTGTACATTATACTGATATATATGTTGTATATTGCACAGTTCTTAAATGGCACTAGGTGAGTTTTCAAGGCACCACTAGAGTTACTAACAGATCCTCTAAAGGTTCTATTGTCACTTAAGGTCACCTAGGTACTCATCTGATCAGAGGCATCAAGACTGTTAGCTGACCACTAGCATAGAACTTTATGGGGCTTCACTAATTAGCAGTCATCCATAATGTGCCAGAAGTGTTGGTTGGTCCAGGGCAGGAAATCATGGAAAAAGACTAAATATGGTTAAATTGGGGCATGGTTAAAAATGCCCAGGGACTAATGTGATTATGCTCCCTTTGTCTGGTTAAGTGGGTGCCCATTGTTCAACTTCATATCCAGCTAGACTGCCTGGAGACACTCACTGCACATTGCATTTTACTACCAGAGGACTTGGAGAGGCTAAATGCCTGAATCTCTGATATGCATGTTTTAATCCAGCACAGATTGGTGAACTAAGGCCTGCCCTGCTGAAGTCAGACCATTGTGGGAACCAGACTGAGAATAAAAAGAGGCATTGCCACACAAACAGGAGTCTTCTTCTTGAACAGTTCTGTCTAGTGGTTACGGCTGGACTGCTTGTGATTCAGTGAATATTTCCTGTTACTTGATTGTGAAAGCCTTCATAATTTTTGTCTTTTTATGAGCCTGCCCAAAGTAGGGAGACACTGGACTTGGTTTATACATAGATGTTAGAACACTGGATAATTGTGGCCCACTAGCTGGGATAGTGCCATCAAAGGATAGTGACTATAAGCATTTTTTAGATAAGATTGTGCATAGGCTTTTTATGCAGTGAATCCCTTGGTACTTGTTCCTAAAAGAATTGTATATTGTGTGTTGTGGTTTTGACAATAAAGTACCTTTATCTACTCTTCACCTAGGTGATCAGCTTGTGCGGCAAAAATCTAAACATTAACCCATTTTCCTCACAAGGTATTTCACATCCTCAATAACATTTTTCTTAAGGTAAGGAGTACAGCATCCTTCTGAATGGCTTCCATCTATTTTTCATTTCAAAATACATAATATCCTCATTTATAGCAGAGAATGCTATTCTTTTATTATGTTTTACTGTATGTTTAATTGCTGATTGGATGAAGTCAGATGCTACTGCCAAGATTGTGTCCTCCATCCTCAAACACTAATTGAAAATCTGAGGTGGGCACATAGAAGGTAAGAGTTGGCAAAAGAAGAGCTGATATTGGTTCTTGCTTTTGCAGGTCAGAGACGGATTAACATGATCTAGAACCTTGGCCTATGCATATGCAATGAGACCACACAAAACATGTAAGTCTTGATTGCATGGGAAACATGTAATATGTGAAACACAATGCATTGCAGGTGTGTGGTATGCTGCATAGCGTGCATTTCACATGAAGTGGAGACTCGTGTGGCCTGCTGCATGCACCTCTTTCCTGATCTTGGTTCACATTATTCCCCCACCGTATATTCCCTTGACACACATGCCCTCCTCCTTTCTCCTGATCATATATACTGCCCCACTGTCCTATCCCTGGTCACATATGAAATCCACCCAGCCTCTGCTTGTAACATATTATATTTGACAATGGTAGGGAGGGCTTGGAGAACACATGACAAGGGGAGAATTATGGGTGAGCATGTGCTGGAAGTGAGAGTAGGGAGGGCATATGTGATGTATACCCTCCCCACTCTCCCCTTGTCACATATGCTCCAGCCACTGCTGATGTCATTGACAATCTGCACAGACAGCCTATATCATGGAGCAGCAGTGTGTGCACCACTTTCAGATGCACATGGCTTCACCTTCAGAAGAAGATCAGCATGAGGCAGAATATACCTATCGAATGTCTTGACTGCTTTCACAAAAGCTGGGATTTGGTACCCTTAAGATCTGCTTGGCTTGGTGCTACTCTTCCCAGGGATGCAGAATCTGACAATGCAGATGGTATGTGCCAGGGACCCTCGCAAGGAGGTATGGACTTGGCGGCCTCTGCCCTGCAGGTCGCGGTTCCCTTAGAGACTGCTAGGTGAAACCTGTAGGAAGAACCTATATGTCTTGAGGATAGGCTTGGAGAATTGCTGAGTAGGAAGCCGATGAAGGTAGACATGTAGCAATCCCAGAGGAGCAGCGGAGCAGGGTAGGACACTGATATAGTCTGCAGACAGAGGAATAACCACAGTGCACATTGGAGCTGGATACAATGGTGTGATAAACTGCGGAGAGATGGTTACCACTGTGGAGAGTGGAGCAGGACACTAGAATGTGATAGTCTACAGACAGGTAGTAACCACTACGGACAGTGGAGCTGGATACAATGGTGCAATAATCTGCAGAGAGATGACTACCACTGCGAGCAGTGGAGCAGGATCCCCCAATTTTAATACTACCAACACTAGGCTTGCCAGCCTTAGCTGGTGGCACTATAGCAGGGGAACCCACAGTGTGGGGTCCCGTGTCATAATTCCAAACCAGCCTCTAGATGATCGGCAGAGAGCTGGATTACCTAGAGAGATTGAGTCTGCAAACAAGTAAGCCACCCAGGTATTCCCAGCCCTGTGCTGATAACACCCACCAGGGCTGCTCTTCCCACATAATCGCACATGGGAGAATAATAATGATTTTATAGTAAAAATAAGCATTTAGTCCCTGGTGCACTAAAGGCCTAGACTGCCATTAAGACTTTGGGCATGCTGATGCTTGAGGAAAGAGAAGTGCCAGCATGCCATGGGACCTATAGTGTACCGAGAAAAAATTTAAATAAAACACACAAATAATACATTAATACCCTACGACCACTGAGTCTTACGCCTGTGTCTGCTGAAATATGGAGGGATAGGGGATGAGCAGAAGAGAAGGGGACATCAACCATGCCCCCACTCTCCATTTATCTGGTGGTTGTGTAGTTGTCCTATCTGCAGAGCACCTACACACAGCTGCATGAGAACAATTTTTTTTCTTGACTATTCAACAAAGCTGATTTTGAAGGCTTGCCTTCCAAAGAACAAAGTGCTATTGTTGGGTGTTTGTCACTGGTTGATTTGGTGTAGATTCTGTCACAAGAGTCCTGCAGGTGGATTGTCAGTTAATCCTTGCAACAGTTGATTCCTATGAATTAACACAAAGGCAGGGGCAGATCTAGAATTTTATTTTACAGGGGGCGATTTAGGGGGGGGGGTGATTTAGTCCCCGCCCCCCTTTGACAGTTAAGGCTGCCTGCGGCTGCACACCATGTGCAGGTCTGTTCGGCAGACACAGGCAGGGAGAGTGTGCTGCCCGGCCACTCTAATTGTGTTTACGGACCTGCACATAGTGTGCAGCCACCGGCAGTAAGCCTCTGCTAGGGAGGGGGGGAGGGCGATCGGGGCGACTGCACAAAGGGGTAAATGTATCAAGCTGCAAGTTTTTCGTTGGGCTTGAAAAGTGATGTTGTCTATAGTAATCAATCAGATTTTAGCTTTCATTTTGTAGAATGTACTAAATAAATGATAACTAGAATCTAATTGATTGCTATAGACAATATCTTCACTTTTCATACCCACTGGAAATGCGCAGCTTGATATATTTACCCCCAGATGTTGCTGTAGTTGACGTTATTTCGCGCCTGACAAGCGGCTTGTTTGATACTTCCCTATGTCTGTAGTGTCTGATCTACTTCAAGAGTTTGCATTTAGCATTAGAATATATATTGGCAGCGGAGTTGTGGGTCTTCGATTGAGGTTGAGGGTCTCTTTGTTGGGCCTCTTAGAATTTTTTTTTAACATCCAAAAGAGCCAAGATGAGGTGTGGAAAAATTCTAGCTTCTCTGATATTTATTGTAATTTAGACGGTGGCATAAAAGTACTACTTGGTTATATTATGTCATGATCCTTACTTTCTCACCAGTGTCGCTTGCACCCGCTCTGATAGCGGACACCTGATACTACCGGATTTCGGCCGGTAAAATGACCGACTCAAGGTGCTGGTAATTCAAATTCTGGCTATATTTAAACTTTGCTCTGACACTGGCTCCCCAGTGACCTTTCCTGTGTTTTGGAATATATGCATATTAACCCCTTGTGTACCAGTTCCCGGCTTGACTTCTGACCTTCTTTTTGGACTCCGATTCTGAACTGCAATTGCCCACCTGTGTGCTAGTTCCCTGCTTGCCTACTGACCTTCCTTTGGACTCCGATTCTGTACAGCAATTGCCCATCTCTGTAGCAGTCCCTGGCTTACTACCTGCTCTAGGTACTTCTTCTGCTTAATCCCAGCATAAATGCTCCTACCTCGGCTCTACCAACATCTCTACCATTTCCGTGTTACGCCTTGGGGAAGACCGGAGGTTCGCGACCTGCAAGTTCCCGGCAGCAAAGTCCATCCTGCCTTGCGGTGGTTCTTGATGAAAACTGGAGGGCTCGTTTGGCCAACCAACATCAATCTTGGTTAAAACTAGGAGTTCAAACTGCCTTAGAGCGATTGTTACTTATTAACATCATAACCATGGGAAGCACGGTGGCTAAGTGGCTAGCACTTCTGCCTTACAGCATTTGTTCAATTCCTGACCATGGCCTTAACTGGGAGGAGTTTGTATGTTCTCCCAGTGTTTGCGTGGGTTTCCTCCGGGTGCTCCGGTTTCCTCCCACACTCCAAAAACATACTGGTAGGTTAATTTGCTGCTAACAAATTGACCCTAGTCTGTGTGTGTTAGGGAATTTAGACTGTAAACTCCAATGGTGCAGGGACCGATGTGAGTGAGTTCAGTGGCACTATATAAATAAATAATGATGATGATGATAACCATGCATGCATGCGGGCTTCTGCTCTTCCTGGGTGGGAATGCAAACAATTATCTCCATATTTGCTTTAATGCATAGAGTGACCCACTATTTTCTGGGAATCATATGAAATTCATATTTTCAATAAGTTAAAACTTAAATGTTTGGGAATACAAATATTTGCACTGGTCCATAGGAGTTTTGCTGATCTGGTGTTTCACTTGCTGGGTACAGATTAGGTGAATGAATGTGGCAACCTTTGTAGCAACATGCAAAAATAAAATTTTGATTTGCGGTAAGAGTTTATTTAAATGTGAGAAAGAGGTGGAGAGTTCCTATCTTCAGTGATGATCCATTCAGTGTGCATGGACATGCAGGCTGTCCCCCCATAAACAAAGACTTTACCGGCATCTCTATACTTTTAATGAGACACTTTTCACATTTTCCAGTAGCACTTATGTGGAAAAGCACATTACTAAGTGCACACTATTATAAAAAACATAAAACACCTAAAAGTGACTCATATAACACCACCTGCAGAGCTCTTGTACAGTCCTGATGTACAATGTAATAAAAAGTTTCAAAAACAAACACTGCCAGGCAGGGTCGGACTGGGACTGTGCGGCGGCACCGAAAAGGGCGTGACCACATTGTGTTGTGGGTGTGACCAACATGGGGCAATGATACATACATTGAAATAAAACATTACATTTATAACGCCATCCCCCTGAGGCACATTATGACACTCCCAGCCCACTGTACTTATTTATGCTTCTGTTGCTGCTGACATCCATCAGGGTGGGAACTTTCTGTAGAGTGAGCAGGGAAGATCTTAGTCTTATGAGATTACCAAATCTTGTGAGACTTAGAGCTCCTCGGCTTGCTTTGCTGGCTGTGTCCTGTCCGGGGACCGGGAGCAGCTATCCACTCCGTCCTGCTAACCATCTTAAATTGCTAGGCCCCAATATTAAATTAACCCACATCACCCCACAAATAAAATAGCACCAATTAAATAATTACCCCCCACCTAAACTCCACCATTAAATTAATAGCCTACTTCCCACATTATATTAACATTCTCCTCCTTCCCTCATGCCCCCAATTGATATTATGCAACAGTAGTGCCCACAAATCATATTATACCACACAGTAGTGCCCCAAAATCATATTATGCGACATAGTAGTGCCCCAAAATCATTATGCCGCACTGTAGTGCCCCAAAATCATATTATGCCACACAGTAGTGCCCCAAATCATATTATACCACACAGTAGTGGCCCAAGTTGATATTATGCCAAAATAGTGTCCCCAGTTGATATTATGCCACTGATCTGGTACGAGCAACTACTTTCGTTTTTTGTATGTGACAATTTTATGGGTTTTAATTTATTGTAGAATAAATACAAGTGATTTTATCAAACATATTGCACTAGAAACTCTTTCCTTATTTGCATATTATCGGGGAATGTGAGAGGTGCAGATTCCATTTGGAAGATCAAGTTTCTCGGACGGAGTTTACAAGAACCCACTACGTGAGCCCAGACAGAATTTATTCTGTGGGGCATATTCAATTGTTAGCGAGATGGGTGAAAGTCCCGCGCTCGGCGAAAAAATAAATCCTGCGCTCGTTTTTTCCTGTTAGAGCGCTCGTTTTTTTAAAAAAAACAAAAACGCTCAATTCAATTGTTAACATTGCATCCACCCCCTCGCGCTCTACTATTGGTCCTAGCGAGTTTGAAATGAGGAGTGGCTAAGGAAGTCATTTTAGTATAAAAATGTAATGCAAATTAATGCAATCAAGAAGGGCCCCAGCACTGCAAATGAGATTGGGCCCGTACACTGCAATCAAGAAGGGCCCCAGCACTGCAAATGAGATTGGGCCCGTACACTGCAATCAAGAAGGGCCCCAGCACTGCAAGCAACAATGCCCCCCCATGACAGCAGATTTAAAGATTTTACAAGCAGTAAAAAAAATTTTAATTTACAAACATTTCTTGAACACTGGCCAAGCATAGACATTGAAGGTACAAATATTTGTGGGACAGTGGGCAAGCCGGACATTTGGAAGGTACAAATATTTTTTGGGACTTGCGTAAATGAGTGTGTGTAGGTAAAGCATCAGAAAACTGAGGATTTCGTCCATGGTGAGTATTTTGTTTTTTTTTGTTTTTAATAAAAATCTATGGTGTACATGGGGGTGTTTACTATATTTCTTGTGGTTTTATTATTTTTAATAAAGATTTGTGGTTGGAATGAGGGTGTTGTGCTTTTATTTAACATTTTGCTTTGTGGAACTACAGATCACAGCCAGACGTGGGTGTAAGAGCATGTTGGCACTTGTGGTTCTACAAGTGCCAACATGCCCTGGGTGCCATGGGTACGCTGATGCTTGTAGTTAGACAAGTAGCAGCATGCCCACACTATTTAGGCCAGCATGGCTGGCTGGGACATGTAGTTCCACAAATCAAAATAGTTTTTTTTTTGTTTGTTTTTTCATACAAAATCCCCATTTATTACCCTACTACCCACAGCCATGGGGTAGTAGGAAGAGCCCTAGTGCTATCGGCACTGGGCTGGGTGTCCCTAGGGGGGGTGGCCTGCTTACATTTTTCAGCGGACCACACTCCCTAGGGAATCCAGGCCAGCGCTGAACAGTCTGTGGGTGTTTAGTCATTATGGCCGTGGGACCCAAACTGCGTTCCCCCCTCCCTGCTATAGTGCCTATCACCTCGGCTGGTTTGCCTAGCGCTGGTTCAATTAAAATAGGGGGAACCCTACGCAAAAATTTTCAAAGATTTTAACACACACAGCAATAGCCTGCCAGCACTAGGGTTAAGACTAAATAGAGTGGGGAGCAAACGCTTTTGGTTTTAAAAAATAAATAAATAACATGCTACTTTTCACAATTTTGAGAGCTGACTGAGGTCCCCCCCAAAAAATAAATAAAGTTTAAATACATAGGACTGCACCACTAATGGATTTTTTTAAAGGGGGGACTTTGAAAAAATTATTAATTATTACACTGTTATTTTTTTTAAAAAATAGTACTTTTCAGTTTTCAGGTTATTTTAATGAACTTTTACACCTATTTTTTCAGTTTAATTTCTATTTTTCTTAACTTAAAAAATTATTTTTTTCTTCGAGCATACCAAGGAGGTGCGAGATGAAACAGCAGATTTGCCTGTTTCACCCACAGCATTAAAAAACAATTGAATAGCTTTTTCCGCTGAGGGTTCGCATCCAGCCTATACTTTAACATTGACAAACGTTTGGAGCGCGTTTCGGTAAAAAAAAAAAAAAAGATTTGAATTGCGGGAGAAATTTCCGCACTCGAAAAAAAAAAAAAAAAAAAAGACTTAACTCGCTAACAATTGAATACCCCCCTGTAGTTTTATTACTTTGGGGGAAATATTTGCCCACAAGGAAAGAGATTTTATTGCCCTATATCCTCAGATGATATGTTTATATAATAGTACTTGTTACTTTGATTCGTATGTTTGAATAACACTTTGATACAGGGTATTTATATTTATTTTTGAGGGGCCAATAGCGCTAGGTTGAATCCCTATACTATTTATTTGTAGGTATCTTAAAATACCTACAACTCTGTATGCTCCGTAATATGCTTATTTTTTTGTACACAATGTATGTCTGTGTTTTGGCAGAAAATTGTGTCCAACTCAGCATCAGGCTCTCTATTGTTCCATATTGAGTTTCCTGGTCATAGGAAACACATCTTGTGTTTCCCTAATGATATTCATATCTCATCTCTAGTAACAACTAGAGAAATGAGGCCATTGGTTCTATTTTTAGCAATGTTATATTACTAGTTCAAACAGCAAAGTAATTTAAAATAAATGTTTTAATGGTTTATAAATTTTTAAAGTAAGTTTGCTCAATTTGTTAAAATGTTTAATATTTGGAAACATTTAAAACAATTTCATAAAAATTGCATTTTAAAAAACAATTTTCTTTGGAATGCAGATTGTTTTCGGTCTGACCTTCATGAGTTGGCAGGCCTTGTGTCACTGCCATATGAAGAGCCTCACACTTTGCACAATTGTTTATTTCATCTCTATTTGTACTTACTTTTTTCACGTTATTATATTATTTTATTGTTGTATTCAATACTATTAATTAATTTTTTCATAATAAAAGCATTTGTTATTATTTCTACCCAGTCTATATCCATCACGCCTGAGGATCTGTCTGTACCGGGACTGGGTTGTGTCTCTGGAGCTGGACTGGTGACTACATGGACAAAGCTGGGTGGCCTGATAATGTCCATCTGCATATAGTGAATGGACTGGTGCAGATGGTGGTTACACTAGCAGGGGGGAGCAAACAGGAACTGAATTGCTGGACCGGACTGGAACCGGAATGCTAGACCGGACTGTAAACGGAATGCTGTAACCGGAATGCTGAAAGAGGTTTGCTATAACCGGAATGCTGGAAAAGGATTGCTGTAACCGGAATGCTGGAAGAGGATTGCTGTAACTGAAATGCTGTAAGGAACCAGCATGGATGGAACCAGAATGCAGAGCTGGGCTAGTAGCAAGACTGTAGCAAAATACTGAGACTGCAAACTGCTGGGAACCAGGTTGGCATCTGGAATACAACGTTGCACTGGCAACAGGTAAGGGCTCCAGGAAGTCCTTTATAGTTGTTGTTGATTGCTGATTGGAGACTGCAATCAGCTGGGCACTCTGAGTTGCTGAAATGGATCAGGTGACTATATGCAAGATGACAGCTCCCATGAACTGGTTTTGGAAGGAATCTGAAATGAAGGCTGTTATCACCTGATTGGCTGAGAGGAATCATGTGACAGAATCCAAGATGGCCACGCCCATACTCTGATTCTGGAGTGGATAGAGACTGGACAGCATCTTACAGAGAGGTCTGAAATCAGCAGTGCCTGAGAACCGCAGGGACAACTTAGAAAGGCAGCGAAGAGGTGACAGAACCTGAGAGTCTGGTGTGTGACAATATCATGGCACAAACATTAAAATGTCTATATTTACTACTATTGTGCACTATATTTTACTATCTCAGCTACACAATAACATTGTTGTTAATTAATTACACTTGATTTGTTGTCCTTTTATTGTTTTTGTACATATGACAAAGAACAATGTTGAAAAGGAGACTTGAGGGAACATGTTCAGAACATAAAAGAAAACTTTACCAATACAAATACATACACAAACAAACCTGTGGAGCTGCAACTAGACATTTTAGTGCCCTGGGCAAAAGAAAACACTCCCATACGGCTTCTTGGTTGGAGTAGATGTAGTTTCTCAGCAGCAGTGCACCATCAGAGGAGGCGTAGTTATATATCTTTACAAGTGCAAGACCTTTCTCCAATCTTGCGATCTCTCTCCTACCTGTTCTTATAGCTTTGAATACCTGGTGCTTCTGCTGATTTCTAAAGCTCAGTTGCTGCTTTGCTTGATCCTGGAAAGTTGGGTCCCTGTTTGGAAAATAAATAATTACTATTCACTTCCCGGATAGCTGAGCAATGATTAAACAATCTAAGCCTCCTTCTTCCCAAACCAGGCAGACATTCAGGTCTGACTGAAATCAGTAAAGGGAGCATGGGACATGAACATAGTTCTTACAGTATTCAAATCCAAGTGGATTTCAAGATGCATTTAGATTTGAATCTGGGTGTAAGTAAGCTCTGTCTAAACAATACTTGCTTGTTTTGATGGTGCAAATGATCCCTCTAAAAACAAATGTACTTAAGAGATACCCAGGACTTAAATTGGCCACATCTGTGTTGGCACGCCCTTACTGTACATTGCCTATGTTCACCTACCCCTTCACACCCCCATTCCGCCATTCAAGTCGTAGGCTGTCCAAAGATACAACACCAAAACAGATTACGTCTGAACATGAATCAAGCCCCTTTTTTTTGTAAAATAGACCTCCTTCTACTCAATCACCCCAGAATTTAATTTAATTAATAGCATTCACATTTAATAAATATGCCTAAATTCCCCCATACAGCCCTGACATTAAATTAATAGCACCTACATTTAATAATTAGGCAGCTTCCCCCCCACCAGCCCAAACATTAAATTAATAACATTCCCATTTAATAAATAGATTTCTCCCTACCAGCCTTGATTTTAAATAATATTGCTATTTCATTAAAAGGCATATTTCATCCACCAGCCCCAAAATCGAATTAACAGCTTACAAATTTCCCCCACATTTAATAGAGGCTATTATTGCTAATAAAAGCACTTTTTAATTTATTACTGGTTTATTTTTAAGATTATATTTGATTTCTGATAATGTTTTACAGTATTTATGTACTATATAGTGATGTAAGGTAAAGAAGATCCCCCATTCTCTTCAACCCTAAGTTCTCTGTATCTCTAACTCTTCCTGTTGTCCGCACCAGCCGTGTCGCCCTCATTACAACCCTGCAAACTTGTACCTTACATCTGTGTCTATTTGATTGAGACTGTCATAGATAAAAATGGAGATGATTTGAGCTTTATGAATCGTCTCCAGTGTCTGATCTATAATCAGTCATGGCCATACTGGCTGTTTTACATTCAGGGATTCTGACATTGCCTTGTAGATTATAAATGAGGGAACAGTGATTGGTACAAAATCAATGTGGGGAACGGGTTGGTACACAATTAATGAGGCACCCACTGGCTGGTAGACAATGAAGGGCACAGTGGCTGCTATACAATCAATGGGAGTCCTTGAGGCTGGTGTAATCAATTAAGGGGACAGTACTGATATGTAATCAATAGGGCCTCTAGTGTCTAAAATATAGCATCTTAAAGTCAGAGTGATTGTTAAATATTTAGGGATTATCCCATTGCCTGGTAAATAAGAAATGATGGGCACAGTGGCTTGTATACAATAAATGTAGGGCATAGTGGCTGGTAGACAATGACGGGCACATTGGCTGGTACAAAATCATTAAGGTTAACAGTGGATTGAGTACAAAACATGTTTATTCTCTAGTGGCATAATGCAGCTAATTAACTCTAAGGGCTAGATTTACTATCAGGCGTGATGCATGGCGGCTTCAAACCGCCATGCATCGCGGCGGTTTTCCGGCGTGTTTGCATTGCAAACAGCTGGATTTACTAATGGGCGCATTTCAGCTTCAATTTGAAGCCGCCGGCGATGTAACGGCGGGATGTAATGCTCAAAGCCGCCGGCGGCTTTGAATAGAACATGGCGCTTTTGCTTTAAATGACGGCGCTTTTGTGTAAAGGCGGTTTTTTTGAAAATTACACCTGTCTCCTGGCCTGTTACTATTGGCTATTTTCAAACTCAGGAGATTTGACATCACAAGCCCTATATAAACCACTGGCCTGACACTTTTTTCTCTGATAGGGTTTAGAGGAGTTTTGTGAGAGGAGTTTGGAGGATAGTGGTTTGCTGAGAGTTGGTGTTTGGTGGATTGGTGGAGCGATATCTGATTGAAGTGTGAGTAGTCCTGTGGTTTTTTCCTGTTTTGTACATTTATTTTCTCATTTATTTTCTGTCTTGTATTTTTTGTATTTGACTTGTCCTCTGTCTGTGTTACTTGTGTGTGACTGTGTGGAGAGTGTGTCTGTAGGTAGTGTAGTTTGTTCTTTGTGTTTGTAAGTCCTTCAGTGTTTTGTGTTTTTCTGTCTTCTGGGTAAAAATGTCCAGAGATAGGAGGGGAGCAGAGGCTGAGGAGAGGGAGATGGAGGTTGAGGGGTCAGAGGAGGGAGAGGGAGAGGTTGAGGAGACAGGACAGAGCAGGAAGACCAAGACAGGGAGGAATGTGCGCTTCTCACATGATGAGAATTGTGTGTTGGTGCACAATATCATTCCCTGCTACGAGGTGATCTTGGGGAACCTGGCAGCCCGGACTCCGCTAAGGCGGCGCCACCAATTGTGGGGGAGAGTGTGCGACGCTGTTAACGCGGTGGGCCCACTAAAGAGGACAGTGGCGCACTGCCGCAAGAGATTTTCGGACATTAAGAGGAGGTTGAAGGAAAAAATGGCCCAGGAAAGGAGGTCCACAAGGCGCACGGGTGGTGGCCCCCCACTTCGTATGGAGTACACCACGTACGAGGAGGAGCTGCGCCAGATAATGCCGGCAGAAATTGTAGAGGGCATAAATGTCCAGGACACCGACTCGCCCTCTTTTGGCCAAGTAGTTGGTGAGTTATTTGTTTTTTTTACCCTAACAGTATTTTAACTGCTTTTCTCTTTTTAAAACTGCTTTTCTCTTTTTAAAACTGCTTTTCTCTTTTTAAAACTGCTTTTCTCTTTTTAAAACTGCTTTTCTCTTTTTAAAACTGCTTTTCTCTTTGCAAACGTTTTTTTTTTTATTTTTTGTTTTCTTTTTCAAAGTGTATATTTGCCTCTAATAGTTTGTAAAGGTTTTTTTTTCTCATAGAAAAAAAAAAAAACTGTAAACACATTTGTGCAATAAACAGTATATTTTGATTATTTTTTTTTTCTGGAAATACATTGTATGCTTTTTCTAATATATCCAGAATCGCCAGGACCGCAGTTCAGTCCCAGTGCCAGACCTACACCTCCACCTTCAGCGAGAGATTCGGGCACAGACGAGCAAGCAGGTGCGTGATTTCTGTTTAGGAGAGAAATAATGGAGTTACTTGATTTTCTGTGCAAATGTTGCTGTCAATGTTGTTTTTTTTTTCTTTTTATTGTTTGCAATGAGAAGTTAGGGCTACATTTTACTCAACTGATATGTTGCCTATAGAAACCCATCAGAATATACCTTTACTTTATTTATTGCATTCAACAAAATGACAGCTAAAATCTGATTGGTTGCTATAGGCAACATCTCCACTTTTGATAGCATGCACTTTAGTCAAAATAACCCAGCATGTACTACACAGTCCTAATGATAATGGGTATTAAAAGGATAATAAGTGCATCCGTAAGCAGGTAGCATAGGACTAGAAATCAGGAATGCAAACATTGTGAAAGAATCTGTAGTTGCTAAAGATTATTCTTTCCTATCCAGTGTTCAGAATGCAATATACAAACATATTATATACTATATACTTACCGTCATTTTTCATACACAGGGCCCTCTTCATACCAGCCACCTCAGGCGGAGTCCCTGGAAATGTCCCCTGAGCCAGAGGATCTAACAACCATCACCCTGGTAACAGTGGATGCCCCTGTGTCTGGCCTCCAGGAAGTTTCACCTGGCCCTGCTGAACCATCACACCAGCAACCTGCACCTGCACCTATGGACCCAGCCAGAGAAATGGCGCTGTCTATTGGCGCATTCCAGCAGCAACAGACATTATTCATGGACAGGCAAACTGGGCACATGTCACAAATTGCGGCCCAGTTGAGGCGAATACACCGCTCCACGAGCCAAATCCCTGCTGCAATAAACCGGCTGGCGAGCGCTTTGGAGCAGACAAATGTGCAGCTGGCCCAAATGTCTGGGTCTGTGGACGCCATGCATTCCTCCATTCGCGAGGGGAATGCCAACGTTATCCGGCTGGCAGGCCAACTCCAGCAGGAACTGATTGCCCGCTTGCCGGCCCCTTTTTCATCGGCCTCCACCAGTGCCGCTAGCACGCCTACCACATCTCTACAGAGTACTCCTCCAAGGAGAGGTGCTCGCACCAGGGGTGGGCGAGGGAGGGGAGAGAGTGCCACCAAGCATAGCGATATGCCTGCAAAAAGACATCGCTAGCACAATGTTTGTTATTTATTAATGTTTTGTCAAGTTTCTATAACGATTATACGTTTTTATTTATTGTGTTCTGCAATAAATGCAGTTAAATTTCTATTGTGTCAGTCTTTCTTTTCTGCACATTAAACAAGAGTATTCTGATTTTTTAACAACTATGCACTAATTTCATGTAAACATTGACCTCTGACTGTCACATTCCAGGGATGTTCATATTTACCACATGAGGAGTACACACTATCCTGTTTTTAAAGGTT
This sequence comes from Mixophyes fleayi, assembly GCF_038048845.1. Lineage (NCBI taxonomy): Eukaryota > Metazoa > Chordata > Amphibia > Anura > Limnodynastidae > Mixophyes > Mixophyes fleayi. Next base: position 270,477,288 of record NC_134402.1, read on the forward strand.
CCAATGTACAAAAAATTTACAATAAAATACTAAAATTGCACTCACATAAAACACATTTTTGAGCAAAAAATGTTTTTCATACTATGTACTTACACGTAAAGTAGTTTGTAATTAGACGGTCTCTAATCTCCCTTCCGCCCTCTGTGCTCTGCACATCACCAGATGTGACACGTACCCCTTCTTCTTTACTGTCTACTGCAATAATCGGTGGGGTAAGTTGATGTAAAGCCAGGTTATGCAGCAGACAGCAAGCCAGGACAATCTCAGATACCTTTTCAGGTGCATACATAAGCACCCCACCAGATTTATCAAGGCACCTGAACCTGGTTTTCAAGAGTCCAAACGTACGTTCTATGATACCTCTAGTGGTTATGTGTGCCTCATTGTATTGGTGCTGTGCAGGAGTCTGAGGATGCAGCAGAGGAGTCATGAGCCAGGAGCGACACCCATATCCTGAATCTCCTGCAATAAAAGTAAAATGTTAGCTCCCATTTACTTTGAGCATGTTGTACAGCAGTTAGCATATGTGAGTCCATTTGAGCAAGGATAAGGGATATATAAAACATGCAAAGTACATACCCAAAAGCCATCCCTCCGGCATTTCACCACTTTCAAATTTGGCATAAAGGGTAGACTGTCTCAGGATAAAGGCATCATGACATGACCCAGGATAGCCTGCAACAACACTCAATATACGCTGGTTAGCATCGCAGACAACCTGCACATTCAGGGAGTGGTAATGATGGCGATTAACAAAAACCTCTGCCCTGTGGTGAGGTGGTCTCAGGGCAATATGAGTGCAATCTATTGCACCCATTACATTAGGGATACCTGCGACCCTATAGAAAGCTCCCTTGAGCTCATGCCACTGTGACTCCTGGCTGGGGAAGCTGATATAGCTAGGGCACACTCTTTTAAGGGCACCTAAAACCTGTCCAAAATGCCTTGAAAATGTCGGCTGCGTTATGCCAATCACTCTGGAGGACACAGATTGAAAGGAACCTGTTGCCAAAAAGTGAACTGCACACAGTAGTTTGTGTAGTCCTGACACTGCATTAGAGCGGCTGGTTGTAGGCTCCAAATCATCCTTCACTTGCTCATACAGTGCCATGAGGTTAGTACGATTGAGGCGAAACATTTGTACTACCTCCACATCAGCCAAAGACTCCAGATTCAAACGCACTGAAAATGCACGTGGAGTGCGGGGTCTTTGCAGGCTCCGCGGAACAGATGCCAACTGCTGTTCATCCTCCTCCTCCTGGCGCCTTTCTGCCTCCATCAGGTAAAAAGCTGCAAACATACACTGGCAAGAATGCACCACATTACCTGCAAAAGCCATTCTCCAACAAACCCACACCTGCCAAATAATGAGGGGCCCTTTTTGTAAGCATCATGATTAACTGCTGGGCAATAGACGGTGATTGTCTGTGATTGCTTCAGGCAGAAAAAACATTTTTCACATGTGGATTGCATTAGCATTAAAATAAGGGTTAACTATGTAATGCAACAATTCCCATCCTAGTTTCTTTGAGGCAACAGTATTCTAGTGGTTTTTTGGAAAGTACAAAACAACTAGAAAAGGAAAGGTGAAATGAGATTTTACTATGCAATCATACTGGGTGAAAAAATAATGGAAAAAAAAAAAACAGTAGCCTGAAATTTCATGACACTTTGCCCATTTTCTATACACAGTCCTAATGGAGCAATCATTGGACATGAAATAGGCCTTTCTCTTATGGTCTGATTGGCAAAATACCTGAAACAGCACACTGTTTGAACCATCACGCCGCTCACAAGCAGCGCTTTCATTTTGGTCTTTTGAATGGCGGTTTTCCGGCGGCTTTATAAACCCCCTAATAGTAAATCCGGCTGTTTGTATGTTGAACATTGTTGAAACCGTCATGGCGATGTATACAGAGGCGGGTTTGGAAACATCATTTTTGCCCGTTTGGACGGCGGGTTTAGCCTTAGTAAATCCGGCGATGGCTAAACCGCCGCCAAATCCGCCGAAAGTCGGCGGATTTACAAACACGCCTGATAGTAAATCTAGCCCTAAGACTTCCACTTTTCTCCAGATCACCACCGCTGTTGTCTACAGAAGCCCTCCCCCAATCTGTCTAGATCCCCCTTTGCTCCAGACCTCCCCCCTTCACTCCAGACCCCCACCTCTTCTCTAAAAAAAAAAACCAGCACCTCTGTCCACACCCTCACCCCCATATGTTTTCTGTGGAATTATTTAATTACCTTCACAGTTACCTTCACAGTTTCTCTTCTTCTTTATGCTTTTTCTTTCTTGTTGTCTTCTTCTCTTTATATTCTTGTGTCTGCTTATGCTTGCTATTCTGCTTTTTCTTACTGACTTTTTCTTTTCCTGGCACTTCTGGTCTCCTCTATACTGACATTGTCTTCACATCAACGACGCTGCAGGGAGCCGGACACCCTTTCATATGTGCAGGTGCTGATCTGCTGCATTCATTTGTTTCTGGGGTGCTTGCCACTGAAACTTGGGCAAATAGCAGGCAGCCATTGCTCCCCCTCTAAGGCTTGCAGCCTTGGTGCTCACACCACCTCCAACACCCACATTACGGTCCTACAAACCTGTACCTTCCAACTGTGCCAATTTAGGAGGGACAATCTCAATTTGAGGGGACTGTCCTAGTGTCCCACCAATCGGGGAGGAATGGTTGGGGGACGGCCTAGCATTTTAGAAGCACATGGATACCCCAACTCCCTGGACGTAGCACGCATCAGTCTATTTCTCAGATTACCTCTGGGACAATGTTGGAACAGATGTAACAGAGACGGCCACTTTTATAAGATAGCACTCACCTTGTGAGTGAGCACAATGTTGACACAAATGAGTAGATAACATAAATAAAGATAGTATCAGGAATGGGCGCTAGTGTATTCCTCAAAGCCGCCTAAAGTACCTAAGAAAGACCACAAACTTTCAATGAACATACAAATAGAGAACAAGTAATATACCTTCCAGCGCTAAGTGGATCAACATAGATAGAGTTCATCATGAACTCTACTGATGAACTCTATCTATGTTGATCCACTTACCGCTGGAAGGTATATTACTTGTTCTCTAACAAATGAGTAGATAGAAGAATTGTATTGCACGATTGCTATAGGAAGCCTAAAATTCAAGTTGACAAGTATTAAAGAGCTAATGACATTCACAAATATGTAAATGTTTGAGGACCTTATCAGAAATGAAGGTGTCTATTATAAAGTTTTGAGGGGAGATTTATTTCCTACACACAGTAGACTTGTTGTCAGTAATCCCATTGAATGTTTCCCCTCAGCCTGCCATACCTGATAACAGAGAATGCTAGCTTGTACTCAGCTGCAAAGCAAATGTAAATACAATGTCAAATATCTCTAATTACATATATATTGTGAATGCTATTTGGAAATAACGTAAAAATAAGGATTTATTTTAGGATGCTGTTCATAGTGCACAACTTTATACCTGACTTTGTTTTAGATTAATTTTTGCTAGTTGTATGTATATGAACTGATTCATCAAAGCATTGCAATGGACTTCCTGACACGAGGTGTTAGATATAAATAAGAGGCATGGAATTTCTCACTCATCGTCACCAGACACCTAGGGTGAAATGACATACTTGGTTTAACTGGCTGCCATGAAATCCTGTCTCATCAAACTTACAGAAACAGGAAATGTCAGAGCCCAGGGTCAGGGGGTCACTTAGTAACATGCTTTGCTAAGCACTGTGGATTGACACTTCAAGTACATTATACAACTTTAAACAAATGTGGCTAGATAGATACACATGCATTTAGCTGCCAAGAAGACACAACTATAGCCCGACTATCCCTTTTATCTTCATATACTCAGAAAATATTTGAGTGATTTTTAAAGATTTTCCCAAAATATGTGCCATTGAGAAACATGTTAAAAAAACCTCACTTTTAGAAGGGTTTTTAACGCTGCGGGACTTAACGATACTTTAAAACATATTCCTGGATACTCACTGTTTAAAAAAACTACATGTAATATTCTTAGAACATTGTGATCTCCAATAAAAATGCTTGCTACATCTAAAGAACCCTGTTGAAATCACATGTAAGACATTTAAGCACATTTATAATTGCACAAATGTGCAGGACAAATACTGTTTATGGCATGTCACTGCACATATTTGCACGGATAAGCCCATTGACTTGAGGCCAAGTTGATGGCTGTGGGCATGTGCAAAAGTTTGCACAATCTTATGCGTGGAGATGGGCGGATCGTGGATGTGTCTTGCTGATAAGTGCACCTACGTTTGTACCCAAAAAACAAATATGGTAATTCTATGCAAAGAAAATCGCTTGGAGATGGTTGGACAGGGTGAAAGAGTGTATTTATATTGCAATAGCTTTGATTTTACTGCAGTTTATTTAGAGATCAGTCTGCTAGAATTGTTTGCTGAAAACAAGGAGTTAAAGAGAGGTAGACAGAATAGTTTGCCTCTGAAATCTACAGATCCAGATTGTAGAAGGTAAGAGTGGTAAGAGACGGGCTCTTACTGTAGAAGGGGTGGAGGCTGGCAATTAATTTATTGGTAAGAGTGGGTGATCATCATTTAATAGTAAGTGGGATATATTAATTAATATGTGGTTTGCAATTTTTTGATGATGGGGACTATTTCATTTTATAGTGGGTCATAGTAATGAGTAATAGTTTAAGGTGGTGTGATGGCATTATTTAATTAATGCTAGGGTGGTTAGGGACTATTTGTTTAATGTGGTTCTGAGTTTAGGGAGAAGAAGGTCTTTTTATTAATTGTGAATGCTAATTATTTAATATTGGATTAACTTGTGGTGAAATACGTTTAATATTTAAAGGGTATACCAATTATTTAACATTGGGGCTGTTCAGGGGGAAATAGGTGTATTTTTTAAATGTGAGTACCATTCATTTAATGTCAATGCATGTTGGGGGGTAGTAGGTTTGTATATTAATTTTGAATGCTATTAATTTAATGTTGGTGCTAATTGGGGGGGAAACAGGTCTATTTGTTAAATGTAAATGTTATTTAATATCAGAGCTGGTAGGGTGGCAATAGGTCTATTAATTAAATATGAATGTCATTCATTTAATGTGAGCACTGGTTTTATGTAAGGCCTAATTATTAAACGTAGATGCTATCAATTTAATGTTGGGGCTGGTTGGGGCAAAGAGGACTAAATGGTTCACTCACTGACAGTCTTTCCATTTTTTTTGTACCTATCCCTTTTTTCCAAACAGCGCACAAACATTCCAGGATCCAGACAAGCAGCAACTCAGCTTAAGATACAGTTAACAATGAGTAGTGGAAGTTTCAACAAAGGTAGGCCTCAGTTCTATACTTACCTTTGTGTGACCTTCTTTCTTCAGTCTTCTTCTCTTTCTCTTCTTTTCTTCTGTGTTCTGTGTTTCTGGCTCCTCTCTGCTCCATGCTCCATTCTCATTGACTATCGGGCGTGACGTCATCATGTCCCGACAGTCAATGAGAATTTAGCAGAGAACAGAGAGGAGCCGGGAGCCGCCACATGATGCAGCACAAGTGGGGTAAGCAGGCGGAGCGGAGCGCCTCTCAGACATTGTGCTCTCCCTCCTTGCCTGCTCACCGCCGGCAATGTCATCGCAGAAGTAGGGTGGAGAAATGTTGGGATGTCACACCGGCACATATCATCATCATCATCATCATCACCATTTATTTATATAGCGCCACTGATTCCGCAGCGCTGTACAGAGAACTCATTCACATCAGTCCCTGCTACATTGGAGCTTACAGTCTAAATTTCCTAACATACACACACAGACAGACAGAGAGACTAGGGTCAATTTTGATAGCAGCCTATTAACCTACTAGTATGTTTTTGGAGTGTGAGAGGAAACCGGAGCACCCGGAGGAAACCCACGCAAACACGGGGAAAACACACAAACTCCACACAGATAAGTTGTCAATGAGTTGGATGTAGCTTAGCATCTCTTCCAACACAATATCATTCAAATCCATCCACTGTAAGGCCCAGAACAGGCTCCCCGGGTCAAAGTTCTGCCTAGCGTACACCAATGGGAGGTTCAACTGGGATCCTGACCCCTTAAAAACCTGTCCAGGATCCAACTGGAGCACCTCACATTGGTTTTATCACAATCGGTGCGGGGGAAATTCATCCAGTGGAAGACCCAGACACCAACGGGAGGTCCGAACGGGACCTCAATTCCCTAGTATGTCTTCTGGGATCCAATGCTACCAGTCTGTGAAGTTTTCATCCAAATCAATCCAGTGGAAGGCTCAGAAAAGGCTTCCCGGATCAAAGTTCTGCCCAGCATACACCAACGGGAGGTCCAAACGGGACTCTAACCTCCCTAAAACCTGGCCAGGACCCAAGTAGACCACCTCGAGTTGGCTTTATCCCAATGAGTGCATGAGTGTCCGAATGCATAACGGGACGGACAAACAAACCAAATCCATCTAGTGGAAAGCCCAGAACAGGCTCCTCAGGTCAAAGTTCTGCCCAGTGTACAACAAAAGGGACCCTTACCCCCCTAAAATTTGGCCAGGATCTATCTGGACCACCTCACATTGGTTTCATCCCAATCGGCACAGTGGAGTACTGTCGAGGATATTCATCAACAAATAAACAAACAACCTCTTCATACACACACACACACACACACACATATATATATATATATATATATATATATATATATATATTGTGGCAATTGGGACACTTTGCCAACGTCTAATAGAAGAAAGAGTGTGTGTGTGCAGTTTGTGTGTGTGCAGATTTAACTCTCTCTGCACCTCTAGGCCAGGAAATCACAGCCTAGAGGTGCAGAGAGGGTTAAATCTGCACACACACACACACACACACACACACACACACACGCAGACGCACACAGAGCACCTGGTCTAATCAAATAAGGAGTCAGCTTGAGCAAGGCCTGACAGGAAGCTTAAAAAGCTGGGTTTGATCTGTGTGTGGTAGACTGGTGCCAAAAAGTGGCCAGTGACTAGTTAGGGACCTAACTGTTATAGTCAGTGTATAGCAGGGGTGAACGCAGGATTTAGAAGGGGAAGTTTCCGCCCCCCCGGAAAAAAAAAAAAATATTGCGAGAGGGAGCTGCTGCGCATGCGCAGCAGCTCCATTTTCGGCGCGTTTGAATTCTACAGCAGCCGCGGCGCTGTCAAGCAGCATCCGCGGCAATGCTGTATTATACTACAATACAGCACTGCCGCGGACGCTTCTTTGACAGTGCCACGGCTGCTGTACAGTACCGTTGGTTCCCCCTGCGTGCGCCACTGTATAGGGCTATTGGATTATGTTTATTGCTGTGAAAGTTTCATTTTGTCCGCTGAAGACACTGCCAAGACTGTTTATCCATCCTGACAAGTAAATTAAATGTAAAAGTGCTTCAGAAAACCTGTGTGAGGAACCATCTGTTTGCACACCTTTCACAGTATTTATATATATATATATATATATATATATATATATACACACACATGTGTACTCTGCCTTGGGTAGCACCCTATTTATTACCAACCCAATGTGAGTTTTGCTTACACATGGCCTGATTCTTTGCGGCACGCAGACTGAGCACAATGTGCGCTTGTTTTAACACACGTAAATCAGGTCCGAATTCAACAAGGACTGGATGTGAAGTTATGTGTGGGTCTGCTCTGCTCTGCTTTGCAGGATACATCTAATGCATATGTGGAATATAAAATCATAAAAGAACGTACGGGAAAAAAAACTATTCTACTAATGTCACCTGTTAATAATATAGGCATTAATGATAAAACATTAAAATATTTAAAAAAGTGGATTTTTTTTACATTTCTTTTATAAAATATGAATTACATTTATTAATATGGTAATATGGTATGACTTTCTACTGTTCATAAAATACATTTTTATAGTTTCTTCTGATTGCAAACATGTAATAGTATGCATATGTAATGCCTGTGGAGAGCGACAGATGTACACAGATTTCCTAACTTGAGGGCCCCCACCAAAAAGAAGAGACAAAATGAGAAAACAGTATTCACCGCAATTGACACCTCCACATGATGGACCTCTTCACTTTGGAGATCGACGTCTAATAGAACAGGGGCAACACAAGACAGCTCACCCACAACACTATCTTCCAGCTGATATGTACCCAGGGCCTGATCAACCACTAGGCTGACCAGGCTGCAGCCTGGGGCGCTGAGTCCTGGGGGGCGCAGCGCGGCACACTAGCAAGCTGTTTTTTTTAATTTTTTTTTTTTTTCAAATGCCGGCGATCGGCTTCTTTCTCCTCTGATGGGGCCGCCCCTGTCCACAAGGGGGCGGTCCCGCATGTTCCTATACCCAATCACGCAGCTAACAGCATCTCATGCTGTTAGCTGCTGCTGTTAGTCAGTGTATTGCTTAGTGTGGTCACGTGAGATCTCACATCTCACATGACCACACTAATCACAGAGAGCGCGCCCGCAGTGACAGTGCAGCTAACAGCGTCGGATGCTGTTAGCTGCGTGTGAAGATGACAGAAGCGCCGGCTGGTGAGAGGAGGAACAGAAGACAGCAAGGTAAGTGCAGCTTGTTAAATATCAGGGGGGGGGGGGGAGACACATCGGATGTGGAGGGGGGGAGATGACTGGGGGCACTAATGAACTGGCTAATGTGGCTAACGAGGGGGGTCTTATAAATTGGATATGGGGGGATTAATGAACTGGCTAGTATGGATTGGATAGGGGGGATTAATGGAGTAATAATGGGGAGGTAATGAACTGGTTACAGGGGGTGCTTATGAATTGGATAGGGGGGCTTATGAATTGGATGGGGGGATTAATGGAATGGCTAGGGGGGATTAATGAAGTGCAAATGGGGATTAATGAACTGGCTAGAGGGGGTGCTTATGAATTTGGATGGGGGGGCTTATGAATTGGATGGAGCGGGTTAATGAAATGGCTAGGGGAGGGGATTAATGAAGTGAAAATGGGGAGGTAATGAACTGGCTAGAGGGGGGTTAATGAATTGGATAGGGGGGATTAACCAGTGTAGTAGCTTAGGGCGGCTGTGACCCTTAATCGGGCCCTGTATGTACCACACACACTAGTGCTAGCTACAAAACACAACAGCGTCCTGATCCTAACATAACAAATTTCATGACCAGATGCAGTGCAACTTTTAACCTCTAACACTAGGTGTCGTGTACTATTATAGCTGAAACCCCACAGTACACAGACGTCAATAACAGTCAATGCAAACAATAAATACAGATACCAAAAGGCTACCTTTTATGGGGGCCTGAATTTTGGATCCTATAGGGGAAAATACTTATGCAGGCACACAATAAGGTGTACATACAAAACAATACAGTATATTAACTGCAGAATCCTAAAGTGACCACCACACAAATGGTCACCTAAACCTCAAGGGGTAACAGATCAGACAAGATCTCAAATAAATCTAACTGTTACCAGCTTAATGCCACTGGTGCCCACAGGCCTATAGCCTGACTGGTGCTCACAGGCCTCACGTCTGAAGTGTGCCCACAGGCCTCACGTCTGACTGTGCCCACAGGCTAATACTAATTCTAGTTTACCTCAGGCCTAAGGCCTGAACTAAGAGCAGAAAACCCTATATCCTAACGGAAACCTAATTTTACAGGGCCTTGTGCCCACTAATGTGGCCTGGACCTTGTGCCCAAATTGTGCCACATGCCTTGCACTCAACTTATCTAGCAGGGCGTATACTTACCTGCTCCTCGCAGCATACCACTTCAGCCGGCGGCGGTGGCTCTTCTATGGTTCATCGCACAGGGATCTTCTTTCTTGTTAGCAGGGGCACTCCTAGCTCTTACAAAGGCTTCCTGCCGTTGCAGCCGTCTTCCTTTCTTGACGATTCAGCTCTAGATGTCCCACGACGTCATCTCTGCTGGCTCTTCACCAACGAAACATTGCCAGACTAGCTTGTCATGGCACCAAAAATTGTAATGGCCAGAGGTGAGCCTTGATTGGCTCACCTTTCCATCCTACAGGACCTGGAAAGAAGAAACATAACCTACCTGCACTAGATCCCAGGAGTCCAATCTTCTTTTCTTCTTGTGTTCGCTTTTTTTCTCCTCTCTTCCTGTATTTGCCCTCTTCATGGGCTCCATGCCCGGACACACTGTCACACGTACGCAGCTATCATCACTAGTAATCGACACTTAGACTAGACCTGTAGCTAGAGAGATATGTCTGAAAAACAAGTACCTGAGAGATGCCCAGAGCTTGAATCGGACTCTGCTGCATGCACTCGACCTTGGCACGCCCTTACTGTACATTGACTTCCAGCAAACAACACTTCTCTGCCCTGTTCCCTCCCTAAAATCATAGGCTGTAGTAAGTGTCCTTTGCACTCAAATATTAAGTGAACGTGGCTGTATTCTGTGTCTGTTATGGGTATGCACAGAGTGAATTTGGGGATTGTATGCAAAAAATTGTTCTTTGAAGCCTCTTGATCAATCAGGCCCTAATGTACATAACTAGATGTAATTCACCTACTCTGTGCAGTATATGTTCATATGAAGAAGCAAGGGATGTCTTGTCATTTACACAAATGGCTCTCTTTCCAGTGTTTGCAATGCTCAGTGTCTGTTTTTTTCACAGCACTGGCTTGATATAACAACATTTTCTCCTAAAACAAGGTATATTCTTTTTTTTTTTTTTTATACATAGCATATCACTTGAGATATTACTGTCTGTACATATGGCACACACTTTATTACTAATCCCGCATGGATTGTCATGACCTTGGAAATATTTGCCAAATCCATCATCTTGCTATTAGTTACCTGATTTTGCTGGCTCTGAGAAATTGCTCAACCTCTCACTTATTTTTCTGCAGGCTAGATGGTAACACCTGCTAGTGCAAAGCTTATTGGTGTTTGAACTAGATGAGGTGTCACGGGACTTTCTTCATACAGAATAAATATATCTAATGCAACATCAAGGAATTCAAATAAAGCCATGTGACAAAATTGAACTGTTCACATTGGTTTACAGCATCATGAGCATCATAATCTGTAGTCTAACTGTAAAGGGAATCATCAATGGGTGTAAATAGAAAGTATATTCCTGAAAATAAAACAACCTAATATGGCATAAAAAATTATGTTAGGGAAACAATAGATTTCATATTTTCATAAACGTGTACCAGTAAAGCAGCTCATCTAATATACCCTCCCATATCAATACTTTTTCAAAGTTAAAGGATGGAATTGAGAGGGAGAATTCCACATGTTATTTATGCTTGTTGTTGTCTCTTCTTTACTACTCACTGGTCTACAAGAAACTACACCTTAAGTGCAATTAGATCTATCTACAGTCTTGTCTTTTCTGTCACCGCCTCACCATCATTGGTGCCTACTCACTGTAGAGCTCCCATGATTAAAATTGCATTGGTCATAAAATACACCCCTTAAACCATTTTAAAAAAGGAACTAAATATTCTTATGGAACATCCTTACTTTATTAATTTTGAAGCGTCGGGAGTCATTTTTGTGAAAATATGGGTTTGAATTTGGGTGGAAGAAAATAGAACTAGTTATATCAGATACTCGCCACACCATGCCTCTGTAATATAAGTTTTCCAGAAGCTGGTCTGCAAAAATAACCCTTATTGCATGGCCCAATATATGAAAAATCAGAAGATGCTTTGGGTATGATATGGCGATGGTGAATATGTTGACACTTATACTGTCCACACCAAAATGGTGACAGTGTAAATGTTGACATATTCATTCTGTTGACATTTTTAAAATGGTGACATTGTGACTGTCGACAGTTGCTTTCTTTTTTTTGCGGACCTCATCTCCCCAGGGAATCGAGCCCCAAACTTACTAGCCTGGGGCTGGTTGTCATCATGGCAGGAGGACCCCACGCTGCTGGTTCTCCTGCTATAGTGCCACCATTAGCCTAGTGATGGTGCTATTAAATTTGGGGGTCCTCACGCTTTTTGTCTCCCCAATTTTGCTAATACCAGCCTAAGCTGGCAGTACTAGGGTTAATCTGTTTGGGGGGGCAAGCTGGTTTTTAAAATGTATTTATTTATTTACTCTATTGTTTTGGCGGGTCCAGCAGCTTTATTGCCTGCAGAGTCCGAGGGCAGTACTAGGATTAATGTGTTGGGGTGGAGGTTTGGAGTCCATGTTTGTGTGTGTGTTTCTTTTGTAATATTAACTATTTTGCGCCGGACCTGGCGGCTGTATTTCCAGCGGGTCCGTCGACTGTAATGGCGACGGTTCGGAGGCTGTAATGCTGGCAAGTCCGCTGGCACTGCCTTTTGAATGTTGACATTGTGACATTACTGTCGACAGTCACATTGTTACTATTTTAAACATGGTGACAGAATGAATATGTCGAAATTTACATTGTAGCCGTTGTAGCCAATTTTATGTTGGGTTGGTTACAGGAATTCCTAATTATTAAATGTAAATGCAGTATGTTATACCTAAACTTGTTTATACATGCTGATAATGATGTGTATTGCATTTTGTACCTTAATAAAAAGAAATGAAAAAACAAAATATAAATGGCATTGCTTTAATGTCAGTCCTGACATGGATTGGGGGTGGGAGACCTAGAGGCATCACTCATTGCTAGACTTTACTTATTTCATGTACCTGTCTGTTTTTCCAAACAGGTACCCAACATTTCATGATCCAGACAAGGAACAACTAAGCTTACCTCTCTGTCTGTATGTATTTCCCAGTATTATTTTATTAATGTCTGTTCCCAAAGCGCTACAGAATTTAAAAAACAGAGGGGGGGGGGGGGTTTGAAGAACAGGGGGAGGGGGCTGTAATGAATGGGGGGGCTATAATAAAAAACAGGGGGGAGGAGTCTGTAAAGAACAGGAGGGAGAGAGGGGGCTGTAATAAATGGGGAAAAAAGGGTCTGTAAATAACAGGGGGGAGACAGGGGGCTGTAAATAACAGGGGGGAGAGAGGGGGCTGTAAATAACAGGGGGTAGAGGGGACTGTAAAAAAACAGCAGGCTAGGGAGGGGACTGTAAAAATAAAGGTAGAGGAAAGGGGGCTGTAAAAAAGGGGTGATGAGAGAAGGGGTTGTAAAAAAAAAAAAAACATGAGGGGAGAGAGTGGACAGTAAAGAACAGGAGGAGAAGAGGGGGCCATAATAAGTAATTCATTATAAATAATAAATATTATATTAAAAAAGGCGGTGATTTTTCAGTAATAATAATCTCTGTTAAATGTGGTGGAAATTTGTATGCCATTAATTTGATTGTGGGGCTGGTGGAGGAAATAGGCCTTTGTATTAAATGGGAATGCTATTAATGCCGGGGTTAGTGAGGGATGAAATTGGTTAGTTTATTAAACGTGAATACTTTTAATTTAATCAGGCTGATTTGGGGTAAGGAGGCTTATTTATTAAACGTATACACTAATGCAAGGCTGGTTAGGGGGAAGGAGATCTAATTATTAAATGCAGGTGCTATTTAATGTTGGGGTACATGGGGGGGAAATAAGCAATTCATTAATTAATTGTGAATGCTATTAATTAAATTAGGGGGCTGATTGGATAAAAGGAGGCCTGTTTGTTGAACAAAAACAGCTAATGATTTAATATTGGACTGGTTATATGGCCTAGTGTTTAGGGAATTCTCAACATCCAGGAGGTACATTTTAAATATCTCCTTTCCAAACAGGGAACTCAACATTCCAGGATCAAGCCAAGCAGAAACTTTGTTTAAGACATCGCAGTAGCACCAGGTAGGAATGTTCCCTCTGGCTGTGCGTTCCCTCCGAGTGTGTGGGAAGGAGGACGCTAGTGCTCTGTCTTGCTTAAGACACTAAAATGTTCAGTAACGGCACTGCTTTTTGCTCTATAAAGGTTAATAGACATTTGGTGGTCATTTAAACTACCACTGTGCCGAAGATGGCGACAAAGTAATATCTTCAGGCTATTATTTATCTGCTCTCTGACGGCGTGCTTATCTATTTATACATATATATTTGGATTTCCCCTGTGGCTGACTAAGAAATATTGCTCTGGATAAGACAATCTTAGTGGAGATTGGTGGATCTTATAAAAACCCAAAGATATCTGCAATATAAGAAATTCATCTGCGTTAATTATACAAATGACTGTATCTATTTATAGCCACCAGAAAGTGGATATATTTGTATATGACAGTGACAAAGACTGTAATTATACATACGTTTATAATGAATTCCGAATTGTGAACTTTTATTTGTCCAATAGCTGTAACTGCAATTAGAGTTATCTGTTGTTATTTTTGTTTTTATTATATCTAGATCAATACTAAATGTATTTTATATGGTTAATTAATACCAAGAAACTGAACTAATAATACTTCAGATGTTTATATTGACTCATTTCAAAGATTCCTCTCTGGTGTCCATCTTTTGCATCTTCCATTGTACTCATAGAAAGACTGAAATTTGACGGAACGATATCGGACACACTGTAATTAATTGTTTGCTAGCTATTTTATAGTACTATGACCAAATGATAATTACTGTGACAACACAGCATACTTAATCATTTGAGTGCACAGCAGTGTCTGCATGTGATGAGGCAAGTAAATGTGTCATCATATCTGTTGTGGTTTTAATTGCTACTTGAACGAGACATGGCACAATTCTCCTAGTGCAGAGTGAAGCCTTTGATTGAGGGTTGGTGCAATGGGCCTGATGGGTTTGGATTTTGATTATGAGATACTTCTCAATAAGCAAATTGGTATGACTGTCCCAATTCTCACACCCCAGCTTGGGTGAAGCAGGGGCATTGGTTGGACAGATTGTGGTTGGTGTTAATTTGTACTGATTTTGTTTTTTAAATGTTGGAAGCTACTTTATGAACTTGAAAGCTGTGAAAGAAATAGTAGTGAACTGTGCCAGCTGAACACACCCGCATCACAGCTCTGCCCAGTAGATAAGCTGTTAACTTTATGGTGAGGGTGAAGGGCAAAAATTTAATAGTGGCTGGTAATTTATTGGTGGGGGCTATTTATTGGGGGTGCCTGTTAATTTAAATTGGGGTAATGGGACTATTTAATGCTGTGGTAGTTTGGAGGCTAATAAATGAATGTGGGTATTAGTATGGGGAAATGTGGACAATTTATTAAATGTAAATTCTATTAGTATGGTGTCAGGCTGCTTTGGGGGAAATAGGTGTATTTATCAAATGTGAACAGTATTAATTTAATGTCTGTGCTGGTTGCAAGGAGGAAAGACGTATTATTAAACATGGGTGCTATTGATTTAGAGGGCTCACTAATTGCTAGGCATTCCATATTTCATGTACCTATCCTTTTTCCAAACAGGACTCCAACATTCTAAGAACCAGACAATATGCTATTGGGCTTAAGACACCAGCAGCAACAGGTAGTGAAAGCTGCAAGGACAGGCAGGAGAGAACATGACAGTCTGTTCTGATTCTGATGGGGCAGTCCTGATTTTGGTGACTGTTCTGCTCAGTCAGGACTTTGTCCTGATGTAGGGGGTGGGGCCCAGACTGTGCACTCTTTATATACACTGCATTTTTTATATATTACATTTTGGAGCTAGCCATGTCCTCTGAGAGCTTACCACACCTACTCTAGTGGCTGGTCTAGCCTCTTTGGTGGCCGGCCACACCTCCTCTGGTGCGACCTCCCCATTACATTCCCCCGTGGCCCTTCTTGCCTCAGTCTGACACTGAAGCAGGGGACAGAGACACACTGGGACAAGCAGACATGAGGAAGATAGCTTTAGAAAAAGTGTGCTGTGTATTTTGTGTGATAAGTGTAATGGGAGTGAGCAATTAAATATTGGGGCCAGAGTTGTGAAGGGAGCCCTGGATCATCTTCTGCACTGAGGGCTAGGGAGTTGTAGTGGTAGTTAGTTCACTTCCCACATACCGTATATAAATGAAAAAAAAAGTAAATATAAAATGTCAAAGGATCTATTTTATAAAATATTCAATGACATGGTAAAAAGTACAAAATCAATGGACAATTAGCATTGAAGTACTTTTGACATAATGGAGTAACAGACTGTAGTATAATGTTTGGAAATACAGAAATAGGCAGAGAGAGGAAGTTAGAAAGGGAGCAGAAGAGCAGATAAAACTGTTCTAACTCAGTGCTGCTCGGCTGCTGACATCACCATTAATCACAAATGTCCCTCTTTGTCTTGCTTAAGATTTTTGGGCTTTACAAGAGCTATTTTAAGAAAACCTGAATACTTTACGTAGTGTACATGTTCTGGTGATTTTATTCCTGCTGAACTTGCAGTTTACAGACCACGACAAAGGAAAGAGATATGGGGAATGTGTCTCCATGGTGCAGTCTCACTGAGCAACATATTGGACCCATCACAAAACACTGAGATATGTAATATGTTTTTATGATGAAATGTCCAGTATTAGATGCAGAACCCCATCAATAGTGTCATTATATCTATTACTCTTCAAGGTTTGCTTTTCTTTTATTGAAAGTGTTAACATAAGGAGCATGTTCTAAATACATTTTTACATTCTAAAACAATTACTTATACAACTTTTATTCTATAATTATATACTGTCTTTGCATATAATAATATTTAAATACTGCTACTAATAATAATCATGATAATAATTTGAAAAAATAGTCTTTTCATTTTGGAGGATTTTTAGAAATTGTGTACACATAAGTCTGTATCCATATTTTTGCTTATTGTTGACTTGCGTCCCCATATAATTGGAGAGGACAGCAAGGGTGTGTTCACATAACTGCACTAGATATGCCGGATGGCTGATGTAGCGATATGCATTAGTGATGATGACACTGGCAGCACTGCCTAACATGCTTGACCTCTCCAGCTGATGCTTAAATCATTAGGGTCACAGTTATACCACATTGCAGCTGTCTATTCACATTACTTAACTAACACTTCCATTTGGACTACTGCAGGAAAAAAAGATTTCATAAGATTTACAACAGAAATGGAAATAATTGTGTTGAATTACAATTTAAATTGGCAAATGCAACTTTCACATTTATTAATAACTGTTAACACACTACTCTCTCTTGTGTATCTGACACTTGATGGCATTATTATATTGTATACAAATAGGGTAATGTGTCAAGACGCATCTATATCTTGGGACGTAAGATTGCACTTGTATACCAGGTGGATATCTGGAGCAAATACTGCTTGTTTTTACCAGGACACATCTTAAGATATGTCCACCTCAACATATACACTAAAGTACACCTTCAAACGCCAGATAAACCCCTTTGTTGCCATTTGCTTTCCTCTAGATAATGTAACGATAATGCAGCAACTATATGGGTTGCTATGGCTATAATAAAACCCTTGTGATTATTATTTTTAAATATACACATACATACTACACATAATTTGCGGCAAATTGGGTCATTGTTGCCCCTCCTCCAAGAAAGTGGGTGGGATCGGGGAGAAAGGTATGCTTTGTTTAAAGAGTTTCAATAGAACAAAGGATAACAGCGCTAAATGACACTCTGGAATAAACGATGTAAATGATGAAAAAATGGTCTCAAAAACCAGGGCAGAATAAATGAATACTTCAAACATTTAATAATGCACATACATGTATTGAAATCCAACAATATAATAAAATAAGGAGATAATACTCCTAAGGTGTATATAAAAAACCCGCAATCAACTTGTCAATTAAACACAAGAATAATTAATGGGCCACAATAAAGTACCAGCCAAGGCCACAATCACACATATATATATGGATAAAAATAGAGAGCATGATGGAACGATGAATGTGGGTACTGTAATCAATACCGTATATAGAGTATAGAGTTAAATTCAAGTGTCCAGCAATAGATAGGGATAGCGAAAACCAGCGGTACTCACGATCCTCTAATCTCAGCTAAGTTCACGGTTCTCCGGATTGAATGTTGTTACAGCTTAGGCTGTTAGATGTCCACAGTGTCCACAGTGTCCTGAGAAACGATGTCTCCTTGAACATATGTAACAGCTCTCTACAGCGTACAGCTCTCAGCACATGGTAGTGTGTGCTGAAAAAATCTGCCCGGGCAGAAACAGGGAACCAAATTTTCCAGGTCCCTCTCAGATTGGGTCCGTGTATCTGATATGTGTTCAAAACTCCAAGTGATAAGCGGTAATATGCTCCACAGCAATAGGCGACGCGTTTCGTCCCTGAATGAGACTTTCTCAAGCCAAAGGTTGTTTAAAGAGTTTGCAGGATTGTATGTATGTTTAATGTTTTGCAGAAATCTAGGCCCACAAATAAAGGATCATGATGAGACCAAAGCTGATTTTGCACTGTGTCTCATTTTGTACATCATCAATGACCTCCAGTGAGGTCCTTCATCAGGGGCTGGCTGCAAATTTTAACTCATTGGGCAAGACTTAGCAGCCTATTAGGAACATTTCAATGTAGCAAAATGCAGGTAGGTCAGTGACCCAGCCCAAGCTAGCCCATTATGGGACTGGCCTGAGGGCAGCTGCCTCCTAACCCAGTCCAGCCATTCTCCGTCCTTCTTGACCAATATTCATGAGCTATTGGTTCATAGTAGACAGTTTTCTCATGAATAAAAATTCACTACCTCCACTGTGGCAACTAATGCATTTTTAAGCATCAATTAATCATTTGTGCTAAATTGCAGAAACATCATTTGTAAGACAATAACAGCATGCAACCAAGTATTTCTGTGCATTTCTAGAAAGTATTTTGCAATAAACAACAATTTATTTTTAATACAACGGCTGGCTGTGTTTTATATTGACTTTGTTAAATCCTTATTGTGTTTACTGACCTCTTTCTATCACACATACTTTTTCCAAAAATACCCCTTAGCGATATAATAATGAGTCATCAGTCATTTCTATTTCAACCTCAGCATTAAAGTCTCTCAGAGCAGAGAAATTCCTATGTGCCCTGAAAAATGCTTTATTCAGTCCTTATAACAAGCAGTTGTGGATAACTGCTAGCTGGTGTCATGGGTTTAATGATTAAGCTGATGTATATTTTTATATGAGAAAAAAATTGTATCTGTATTATTTGAAGTCTTATTAAATACCATTTTATGTAAAGTAAGTTAATTAGATATAGCACAGTAGGTTCATAACAAATGCAAGCATATATCATGTATTTTTTTTAAGAAAGCAATTCTATATTCATGAGGAAAATAGAAAAATATAGGGACATGAAATTATTTACACAAATTGAGCAATGCAGCAGGTAAAGGGTCAAAAGCAGAGCTGAGACGAGAAGCAAAAATGTTGCCCCCTAGCCCTGACTTTTAACCAAATTAACCTAATATTATATATTTATAAACTGCGCCCCCCTTCAGCATTCCCCCTATTACACTGCCCTAGTTACAGCCCTGGTTAAAAGTAATCACATTTTGCGTCTAATTTTTTTTATAGTAATATGAGATGATCTGCTAAGCTGGGTAAATTTCTGATACGGAAGGCGCAGGGCAATTTCACCAGTAAATACTTATGTAACTTGATTTTAAATGATCTCTTGGACATTTTGTTTGCCAACCCTACATGTCCACATGGAAATCACCTCTCAAAATTGCAGCTTTAAGGTTTACAAAGATATTGTTGGAAAAGGTCTCTAAGAAAACTGTTGGTGTTCTCTTACGGAGCTGCGATATAGTAGATTGTCACTGCACTACAGCTACTCTGCAAGCAATGCACCACAGGGGTAAATGTATGAAGCTTCCATTTCTACAAAAAAGTGGCGATGGCTTGTAAAGCCTTCTGCTCCTCGGGAGGTTTTTGTCCACCCTGAGCTTGCCTTTACAAGCCGTCGCCGCTTTAAATTTTCCCTGCAAAGTCGCCAATTTCCGGCGACTTGCAGAAATCAGAGCTTCATATATTTACCCCCAGGCATTCCGGTTAGGTATTCTAGGATTGAGACTTGAAATGTATTTTATGCAAATATAACCCCTATGTTATGATTGTTGGTTAGAATCCATCTTAAAGAGGCTCCCCATGCTTTTCATGGGGACACTTTTGCTGGGAGAAATCAGCAGTAACCCTTGAAAGATTTTTTTTTGCAATATAGCAATATTCTTTTAGCAAATAAAAACAAATAATGTATTGCTAGTGTAGTGTTGTACTCATTGTTTTTAAATATGTTCACTGTTTAAGTTTAGATAGAGCAGCAAATATACATTCCAAGTGAGGGAAGGAAACACTTTTTTAGTATCTGATATCAGTAAGTGGACTGAAATCTTTTTGATGTCTTGTAGGCTGCACTGGATCCAAAGCTCCATAGGGTTGTTTTCAAGGAAGAAAAGTGGGGTTGTGGAGGTGGGTGTTCTTGTCATTTAGGAGGCAAAAGAGAAGTAGCTAAGAAAGCTGGAGAGAAGTGTATATATATTAGAGATGTACGCAGACCCTCTTGTTTTGGTTTTGGTTCTATAATCATCTGTCACGGGCACTAGGAGTCTTTACCCAGAGATCACCAGGTGGTAAGCTTACCAGAGCAATATAGATGGTAATAGTATACTCTGGTAGCAGGGTGATCACGGAACAGGCAATAGTAGATGATGAGATGCTCAGGAAAGTCTATGACTAGCAGCACTGGTAATATGGAGGTGATAATACACGAGGAACTGTATGGACAAGGGCAAGTGGAGGTAGTCAGTGGTTTGCGTTAGCAAGTTGTACCACTGCTATAGTGAGGAGGAATGTCCAACAGAAACGAGGAGGTGATGAGAGTCAGCGGTCTGCGGATAGCAAGTGGTACAGCTGACTGAGTGAAGGAATGGAATCCAAGTGGAGGTATCCGGGAAGTCAGTGGTCTGCGGTAGCAAGTTGTACCACTGCTATGTGAGAGGAATGGAACAGGTGATACTGGAACAGGAATCAGTGGTCTGCCTTCAGCAAGTTGTACCACTGAAAATATATGTGAGGAGGTGTACGGGGAGAGACTGCAACACAGGATGTACACGGGCACATTAAACACGATCCACAGTAATATGCACAATATATATAAATGACTGAACAGGTCTGCAAATGTAGGAAGTCTCTGAAGTAATCCAGCACAAGGTAACACAGTCAATGATGGCAAAAGACTCAGCGGATTGCAAACTCCAGAGGAGAACCAACACAGTCCAGCAAGATATGCAATACACCAGCACAGTCAATGAGAAGTATGCATACCGTGGTTCAGAAGGCAGTCAGACAGGAGTGCAGTGATACCTGGGCGGCAGGAGGCCGACAGGATGAGAAGTCCCTGGATGTAAGAAGCAGGAGTCTAGTAGGTGCAGCGCACAGGTAAGTAGACCAACAGGGACACGAATCCAATGCTGACAGGAGGGTAGCGACCAGGGAAACCAGGAAGGCGTGGAGAGCGGATCAGCAGTAGATGGACGATAGGACTGGCAGCGGCAGCAGGACTCTGCGAACCCACGGGAGAGATGAGACGACGCTGAGGTGCACAGGAGCAGCGGATAGAAATCAGCTAGCAGTCACGATGATGAAGACAGGCGAGTTGCCAGCTGGAGGCTGTAGTGCACGGAGGCAGCGGATAGGAATCAGCTCACGGTCACGATGATGAACACAGGCGAGTTGCCGGCTGGAGGCTGTAGTGCACGGAGGCAGCGGATAGGAATCAGCTCACAGTCACGATGATGAACACAGGCGAGTTGCCAGCTGGAGGCTGTAGTGCACGGAGGCAGCAGCTAGGAATCAGCTCACAGACTTGATGATGAACACAGGCGAGTTGCCAGCTGGAGGCTGTAGTGCACGGAGGCAGCAGCTAGGAATCAGCTCACAGACTTGCTGATGAACAGGTGAGTGGATAAGGAGAGAAGGCTGTAGTGCACGGAGGCAGCGGATAGGAATCAGCAAACAGTCACTATGGAATATAATAGCGTTGAAGTGGTATAGGGGACTGTAGTGCACGGAGGCAGCGGATAGGAATCAGCAAACAGTCACTATGGAATATAATAGCGTTGAAGTGGTATAGGAGACTGTAGTGCACGGAGGCAACGGATAGGAATCAGCAAACAGTCACGATGATACAGTTGATGGTAGAAGTGGTATGGGAACCACAGTAGAAGAAGTGGTTAGGAAACCACAGAGGTAGAAGTGGTTTGGAAACCACAGGAATCAGCAGCGCTGAATACACGAGGAAACACAGGAACACCTTCAGAGGCTCATGGGGAATGAGACTCCAAGATCAGGCAACGTGGTGTTGACCACAGGTGCTTAATATAGGGAGTGTTGCCTGATCTGCCAATTGAGTTAAAGGGACATACACTAAAGTATAGGAAAGGGCTGCGCATGCGCAGACCCTCAGGATGGAGGACGACCACGGTTCCTAAATGTCCGGGAAGAGGCACTCACGGTCCGGTGAGTGACAGTACCCCCCCTTTTAAAGGTGGGCACAGAACGCCTGGAACCGGGCTTGTCCGGATTTTTGAAATAAAACTTCTTCAAAAGGGCAGGAGCATTAAGATCTTCAGCTTTGATCCAAGAGCGCTCCTCAGGACCAAAGCCCTTCCAATGAACGAGGAAACGGAGTACTCCTCGCGAAATTTTTGCGTCTAATACCTCAGTAATTTCAAAATCCTCCTCCTGATGAACTTGAACTGGCTGCGGAGCTGAGGGAGGTTTTGAAAAACGGTTGATAATAAGAGGCTTGAGTAAGGATACATGGAAGGTATTAGAAATCCGAAGATTCTTAGGAAGAAGAAGTTTCACACATACTGGATTGATTACTTGAATGATCCTATATGGACCAATAAAACGAGGGGCGAATTTCATAGATGGAACCTTCAAACGAATGTTTTTAGTAGATAACCAGACACGATCTCCAATTTTTAGTGGTGGAATAGCCCGCCTCTTCTTATCTGCGAAAGATTTATATTTGATAGATGTTTTCTTCAAACAGGTTTTGACCTGAGACCAGATATTTTTAAAGGTCTGACAGGCCGTCTCCACCGCTGGAACTTGGGTGGGTGGGAGGGCAGGAAATTCCGGAAAAGACGGATGGTGACCGTAGACCACAAAAAATGGAGTTTTGGATGATGACTCATGGTACATGTTGTTATGGGCGAATTCGGCCCAAGGAAGCAACTCTACCCAGTTGTCTTGATTGGCTGAAGAGAACATCCTTATAAAAGTCTCAAGATCTTGATTGACACGCTCAGTCTGTCCGTTAGATTGCGGATGGTAAGAAGATGAGAGTGCTAATCGTATGCCCAAGGTTTTACAAAGGGCTCGCCAGAATCTGGAAACGAATTGTACTCCTCTATCTGACACAATCTCAGACGGACATCCATGGATGCGAAAGATCTCTTTAATGAAATGTTCGGCCAGGATAGACGAGGAAGGCAAACCAGACAGAGGGACGAAATGAGCCATCTTCAAAAATCTGTCCACCACCACCCAAATAGTGTTATGATTCTTACTAGGTGGTAAGTCAGTAACGAAATCCATACTAATATGGGTCCACGGTTTGGACGGAATGGGTAGTGGTCGCAGCAACCCTGCTGGAGTTCTGCGGGAAGATTTGAATTGGGAACATAATTCACAGGAAGCAATGAACTCTTTGACGTCTCTCCTCATTGAAGGCCACCAGTAACTTCGAGAGAGCATCTCAAAGGTCTTGTGTTCACCGGCGTGTCCAGAAAAACGAGAGGCATGGAACCACGAAAGGATTTTCCTCCTTAGAGTAGGAGGCACGAGAGTCTTCCCAAATGGTAGCGTTTTGGTGGATGAAGCAGCCAGTGAGATACATTTGGGGTCTAGAATGGTATGGTTGGAAACCTCTTCTATATCAGAGGACGTCACAAAAGCTCTAGATAAAGCGTCAGCTTTTTTGTTCTTGGCAGCTGGTTTGAAGGTTATTATTAATTCGAAACGGGAAAAGAAAAGAGACCATCTTGCTTGGCGAGGGTTCAAGCATTGGGCAGACTGAAGATATGACAAGTTCTTATGATCCGTGAAGATCGTCACTGGATGGCGAGCTCCTTCCAATAGGTATCTCCACTCCTCTAATGCAGCTTTGATAGCCAGTAACTCCTTGTCCCCGATAGTATAATTCTTCTCTGCGGGCAGAAGACCCCGAGAATAGAAGGCACAAGGATGGAATTTTTGCTGTTCAGAGCGTTGGGAGAGAATAGCTCCCAAGCCCACATTAGAGGCATCTACTTCTAGAAAGAAGGGGAGTGTCACATCAGGCTGTCGAAGGATTGGAGCCGAAGAGAAGGACTCTTTGAGTGTTTGAAAGGCTTGAGAAGCCTCAGGCGACCATTGCTTAGGATTAGCCACTTTTCGAGTCAGGGCCACAATAGGAGATGCAATGGAAGAAAAGTCTTGAATGAAGCGTCTATAGTAATTGGCAAAACCTAAAAAACGCTGAATAGCCCGAAGAGTAGTTGGCTGGGGCCAATGTAGTACAGCATTCACCTTGTCTGGATCCATCTTCAGGCCAACTCCGGAAACTATATACCCCAAGAATGGAATCTGGGGTAATTCGAATGAACATTTTTCTAATTTACAGAACAATGAATTTTTTCGTAGCCTGGAGAGGACTTCTGCCACATGTTGGTGGTGAGAAGGCAGGTCCTGGGAAAAGATCAATATGTCGTCCAGGTAGACGACGACACATACATATAATAAGTCCCGAAAGATCTCATTGATGAAGCCTTGAAAAACAGCGGGGGCATTACACAGCCCGAAAGGCATTACCAGATATTCGTAATGCCCGTCTCTGGTGTTAAACGCTGTCTTCCATTCGTCACCGGAACGGATTCTGATTAAATTGTAGGCACCACGAAGATCCAACTTAGTGAAAATACGGGCTCCCTTGATGCGATCGAATAGCTCAGTGATCAGCGGAATGGGGTACCGATTCTTGATAGTAATGGCGTTGAGTCCACGAAAATCTATGCAAGGGCGTAATGATCCATCCTTCTTTTTGACGAAGAAGAACCCAGCTCCAGCGGGAGAGGTGGAAGGTCGAATAAACCCACGCTGGAGGTTCTCCTGTATATACTCAGATGTAGCTTGAGTCTCAGGTAACGAGAGTGGATAGACCCGGCCCCTGGGGGGAGTCTTGCCAGGTAGAAGGTCGATCGGACAATCCCAAGAACGATGAGGAGGAAGACGTTCAGACTGAGCTTTATCAAACACATCAGTAAATGAAGCATATTGAGGAGGGAGTCCCGGTGAGGTAGATGAGATGAAAGATTGCTGTACTTTGAGAGGAATAACTTGGGAAAGGCAACGATGGTGACATTCAGGCCCCCAAGACGTGACTTGAGGGGTGCGCCAGTCAATCTGGGGAGAGTGACACTGAAGCCATGGAAGGCCTAAGACAATCGGACTTGTCGTAACAGGAAGGATTAAAAACGATATTACTTCATGATGCAGGGCACCAATCTGAAGTGTCACTGGAGACGTACTCTGAGTGATGAGACCGTTGATGAGACGTGATCCATCTATAGCCGTCACAGTAATGGGTGTTTTTAAGGTAATCACTGGTAGAGACCATTGATTTACTAATGATTTGGAAATAAAATTTCCTGCTGCTCCGGAATCAATTAATGCCTGTGACTCAAAGGTTTTGGTAGCAGAGGAAATCGTAACATCAAAAGCGCAGACTTTAGATTTCATGGAAGATGGAGAGGACTCCAGGGACCCTAACTTCACCTCTCCAGAACTAGTTAGGGCCTGGCATTTCCCGATCTCTTAGGGCAGGAGCTGAGAATATGAGTGGAATCAGCACAATAGATACAGAGTCTATTCTTTACTCTTCGTTTTCTCTCCTCGGAAGATAATTTGGAACGTCCTATCTCCATGGGAATCACAGAGGGTGAAACTGGACGAAATTGAGGGTTAGAACGAAGAGGTGCTTTAGCAGAAGTTGTTTTCTCAGCCTCTCTTTCACGAAATCTCATATCAACACGATGGCATAGAGAGATCAAATCTTCAAGTGATGAAGGAAGCTCTTGAGTAGTCAGTGCATCTTTAATTTTATCGGAGAGCCCCTGCCAGAAGGCGGCAACTAGGGCTTCAGTGTTCCACTGAAGTTCAGAGGCTAAGATCCTAAATTGAATGACGTACTGGCCTACTGTATGAGATCCTTGTCGTAGGCGGAGGATGCTGGAAGCAGCGGAGGTCACACGACCTGGTTCATCGAACACACTTCGGAATGTAGAAATGAATTTGGCACTATCTTGTAATATCGGATCATTTCTTTCCCACAGAGGGGAGGCCCAAGCCAGGGCTTGTCCTGAAAACAAAGAGATAAGATAGGCCACTCTGGAACGATGGGTAGAAAAATTTTGAGGTTGGAGCTCAAAATGGACTGAACATTGGTTCAGCAAACCCCTACAAGTTTTGGGGTCTCCATCGTACTTTGACGGAGTAGGCAGGTGAAGCGTGGAAGCTGTAGACACCTGGGATGGCACTGGGGAAACGGAGGAAAGCACAGAAGCCTCAGGAGTAGCTGTCACAGTCTGTCCAGATGTTCCTTGGGAGATTAATGACTGATAACACTGAAGTAACAGCTGTTGGCGGGCATCCTGTTGCTCCACACGGCTGACCAGATGCTGCAGCATCTCCTTGGCTGTAGGTTCCGTATCTGGGTCTGTCATGGCCTGATCTTACTGTCACGGGCACTAGGAGTCTTTACCCAGGGATCACCAGGTGGTAAGCTTACCAGAGCAATATAGATGGTAATAGTATACTCTGGTAGCAGGGTGATCACGGAACAGGCAATAGTAGATGATGAGATGCTCAGGAAAGTCTATGACTAGCAGCACTGGTAATATGGAGGTGATAATACACGAGGAACTGTATGGACAAGGGCAAGTGGAGGTAGTCAGTGGTCTGCGTTAGCAAGTTGTACCACTGCTATAGTGAGGAGGAATGTCCAACAGAAACGAGGAGGTGATGAGAGTCAGCGGTCTGCGGATAGCAAGTGGTACCGCTGACTGAGTGAAGGAATGGAATCCAAGTGGAGGTATCCGGGAAGTCAGTGGTCTGCGGTAGCAAGTTGTACCACTGCTATGTGAGAGGAATGGAACAGGTGATACTGGAACAGGAATCAGTGGTCTGCCTTCAGCAAGTTGTACCACTGAAAATATATGTGAGGAGGTGTACGGGGAGAGACTGCAACACAGGATGTACACGGGCACATTAAACACGATCCACAGTAATATGCACAATATATATAAATGACTGAACAGGTCTGCAAATGTAGGAAGTCTCTGAAGTAATCCAGCACAAGGTAACACAGTCAATGATGGCAAAAGACTCAGCGGATTGCAAACTCCAGAGGAGAACCAACACAGTCCAGCAAGATATGCAATACACCAGCACAGTCAATGAGAAGTATGCATACCGTGGTTCAGAAGGCAGTCAGACAGGAGTGCAGTGATACCTGGGCGGCAGGAGGCCGACAGGATGAGAAGTCCCTGGATGTAAGAAGCAGGAGTCTAGTAGGTGCAGCGCACAGGTAAGTAGACCAACAGGGACACGAATCCAATGCTGACAGGAGGGTAGCGACCAGGGAAACCAGGAAGGCGTGGAGAGCGGATCAGCAGTAGATGGACGATAGGACTGGCAGCGGCAGCAGGACTCTGCGAACCCACGGGAGAGATGAGACGACGCTGAGGTGCACAGGAGCAGCGGATAGAAATCAGCTAGCAGTCACGATGATGAAGACAGACGAGTTGCCAGCTGGAGGCTGTAGTGCACGGAGGCAGCGGATAGGAATCAGCTCACGGTCACGATGATGAACACAGGCGAGTTGCCGGCTGGAGGCTGTAGTGCACGGAGGCAGCGGATAGGAATCAGCTCACAGTCACGATGATGAACACAGGCGAGTTGCCAGCTGGAGGCTGTAGTGCACGGAGGCAGCAGCTAGGAATCAGCTCACAGACTTGATGATGAACACAGGCGAGTTGCCAGCTGGAGGCTGTAGTGCACGGAGGCAGCAGCTAGGAATCAGCTCACAGACTTGCTGATGAACAGGTGAGTGGATAAGGAGAGAAGGCTGTAGTGCACGGAGGCAGCGGATAGGAATCAGCAAACAGTCACTATGGAATATAATAGCGTTGAAGTGGTATAGGGGACTGTAGTGCACGGAGGCAGCGGATAGGAATCAGCAAACAGTCACTATGGAATATAATAGCGTTGAAGTGGTATAGGAGACTGTAGTGCACGGAGGCAGCGGATAGGAATCAGCAAACAGTCACGATGATACAGTTGATGGTAGAAGTGGTATGGGAACCACAGTAGAAGAAGTGGTTAGGAAACCACAGAGGTAGAAGTGGTTTGGAAACCACAGGAATCAGCAGCGCTGAATACACGAGGAAACACAGGAACACCTTCAGAGGCTCATGGGGAATGAGACTCCAAGATCAGGCAACGTGGTGTTGACCACAGGTGCTTAATATAGGGAGTGTTGCCTGATCTGCCAATTGAGTTAAAGGGACATACACTAAAGTATAGGAAAGGGCTGCGCATGCGCAGACCCTCAGGATGGAGGACGACCACGGTTCCTAAATGTCCGGGAAGAGGCACTCACGGTCCGGTGAGTGACATCATCTTTGTGTTTTGGTCAAAAATCTTTATGTGTTTTTGTCTTGGATCTAGATTTCAATAAAAAAAAATAAAAAAATAGGTAAAATCATGTGATTTTGAGTTGTTTTTGGTCCTACATTACTATTTATAGCGTTAACATTCATTTACAGTCACAGTCTATGTGCTAGTGATCTCTTCACAACTGCCACCTCATAACTGAAATAGTTTGAGAAAATTGCTGAAGCATAGAAGTGTGGAATTTCACCTCATTACTGGGTGTGATACATATGTTCAACACTTACATGGTTAACATTTATATGGTGACACCAGCAGTATTATTAGCAGTATTATTAGGTTGACAATTGAAATGTAGAAAATATTATTAGGTCGACAGTTCTAATGTAGATAGTAAAATTAGGTCAACAATAATATCCCTAGCCTTAACCCTATCCCTAAACCTATCCCTAACCCTAGCCTTAGCCCTAACCCTTTTTCTAGCCGTATCCCTAAGCCTATCCCTATGCTATCCCTATCCCTAAAACATAAACCTAACCCTATCCATATAATACTGTCAACATGTAAATCGTCAATCTAATAGCAACAGCATAATTGTCGACCTAATGTTGTCGACTTTCTGAATGTCAACCAAATGAATGTCTAGCTGTTGACCATATAGCATTTTACATAAGATGATAGACCAAGGCCATAATGTAAAACAGTGCAAGTTGGAATTGTCCTTGGGTCCATTCACCCATATGTTAAAAAGGACATGCATAGGTTAACAAACCAAGCACTTCAGAGACTGCCACTTTTGTGTCTGAAGTGCTTGATTTGTTTGGGACCCCACTATTGGGCATTTGGCTAACAGTGGTAATCTTCTTCTATGTTGACAATGTTATAACCCTCATCATCATCTTTGTCACTGATGTCAAGATCAGCATAATTCAATATTAGTTCATCGAAAATGAAATCTAGTATTAAAGATTCTGTTTGTAATTGGTGGTAACAGCGGTATTCCCCATACAATTTGTAGTTCATTTTGATAAAAAACAGTTTTTCTACATTTTTGGGAAGTAGTCTCCTCTGACGATCACTCACAATGTTCCCAGCTGTGCTAAACACTCTTGAAAGTACACACTGGGTGGTGGGCAGCCTAAGTACACCACAGCAGGTTTCTACAAGGGGCTCTAAATTGCCTTTTTTCCTCCCAGCATTCAAAGGGACTGTCTGAGATGCTAATTTGTAGGGTGGGGCACCTTTTTCTGATGGCCTAAACCCAGACAACAGTTACCACGGCAACTTGAGGGCGACGCTGTCATTTCCGGTGTAATAGTAATGCCTAGTGGTAGTTTGACTGACGTTCAACTAATGCGATCAGTGAATACCCCGAAGTGCAAAAATGACATCAGTCTTTGACGCGA
Organism: Mixophyes fleayi; assembly: GCF_038048845.1. Lineage (NCBI taxonomy): Eukaryota > Metazoa > Chordata > Amphibia > Anura > Limnodynastidae > Mixophyes > Mixophyes fleayi. The sequence continues at coordinate 270,507,276 of NC_134402.1, forward strand.
CACTGTTATTGCTCTTCTTAAGGCGGTAATGGAAGCAGCCAGCGGATGTTAGATGTTTGAGAAAACCTTTCACATTGTACTGGCAATAACAGAGTCACGTCAAAGACTGACGTCATTTTCGCCCGTTGGGATATTCACTGATCACATTAGTTGAACGTCAGTTAAACTACCAGTAGGCATTACTATTATGCCGGAAATGACAGCGTTGCCCTCAAGTTTCCGGGGTTTAGGCCATCGGGGAAATGAGTGCCACCGAATTTGTACATTATCATTGAAGTACTCCTCCGCCATTCTACAAAGTTTATCAGATTGAGACATAGTAAATGTGTCAATATATTTGGGCATTTCTTTTAAGCCTGACTAGATGTCATAATAAGCTTTCACATTGGTGTGCTGTGTTGACTCATCATCAGTGTAACTCTTAGAAATGGTAAGGTTTTTTCTGGCAGTAGCATTTGTGGGAGTAGCTAAAAGCAGAGGACGAGTTATCTGCAACTTGACCCAATAGCTTGGTCGCAAGAAACTGCTTGTATCTGTGAACATTTGTGTCTCTTGGAAAGAAAGACACTACATATGACTTAAACTTAGGATCAAGCATAGTTGCCAAAATGTAGTGATCCAATTTCAATATCCTGCAAACATTTGAGTCCTGGAGAAGTGAATAAAGAACTTGCTCCACAAGGCTGACATACTTTGCAGTATCGTTAAATTTAATCTCCTCCTTCAGCTTCTCCAGCTACTTTTCCAGTAGTTTGGTTAGAGGTATGACTTGACTTAGACTGGCAGTGTCTGAACTCACTTCATTTGTTATTGGTGTTTCAAATGGTTTCAGTAGCTTGCATAAATAGTAAGGATTCTCTAGTGTGCTGGAGTAAGGTAACATGTTTCCACTATCCCTATCTCATTGCTTGATGTGTAGGTCTTGATGGCTTGTTGCTGTTCCTCTAGTCGCTAAAGCATATAAAGCATGGAATTCCACCTTGTTACTACCTCTTGCTTCAGTTGGTGACATGGTAGATGATATTGTTTCCAGATACTGCAATGTTCTACATGCAGTCACTGAAATTTTGAAAATGCCCAGAAATTTTACGGGCGAAGGACAGCATCTTTTGCTCACTCATTTTTTAAGACATTCTGCACCACCAAGTTTTTTGTGTTTGCATAGAATGGTAGGTGTTGAAAGTCATCCAGTTGTAAAGCACACACAATGTTCGCTCCGTTATCGGCAAAGAAGAATCCTGAGGACAGTCTTAGCAGGTGAGCCATTTTAGTATGACAGTCCTGAGTTTATCCAACAGATTGACACCATGTTTCTTAGTGAAACCAACTATACAAATAGTAGCTTGCATTGTGTGCTAGCCCTACTATGCTGAAAGGATGAGAAGGAGGATGATGAAGCTACCGGCGCTGCTGCTGGAGTTACACCTACCCAGTATGCTCACGGCCATTTAGTCTTTTGTTTGATCAGTGCCGCTTGTCCACATATCTGTAGTTAAGTGGATAGTCGGATTTAACCTCCCGATACAACTGAGACATTGCTGCTCAGGAGAATTGGTATTGAGATGGAATTTGGTAGCATTGACACATGACTTGAACTAATCTGCAAGAACTGATGCATTGATGGCAGAAATTGGGTGCACATCCTATGCTAACACAGCTGTTTAGTGATCTTCTGTGCAACAGGATGCTGGCTGTCATAATTGATTCCTCTTGCAATTGTTTGCTTCACAGACAATTGTTATTTAAAGCTGTGCCTACTCTTCTTACTCCCATTCTGTATAGAAGTATCACTCCCAGCAGCAGCTGTAGCGCACAAGGATGCCTCTTGGAAATCATGGATTGCATTAGGGGAGTCAGTTTGCAATTGAAAATTGGATCCTGGACTACTTACTAATAATGAGGAGGTTGATGATGAAAGTGATGATGGTGAAGATTACATGAGGTGTCTATCCATTCGGCTCATAGCTGATGCTGGGCTGAACCTTTCAGAAACTACTTGAATGAACTCGCTGCCAATTACATAGCAAAGAGGAGGTGCCTAGATGATCAACATCCCTACCTTTATTTATTGTTGTGCCACAAAGGCTACAGATGCCTTGACAAATGTTGTGTTGGTTGGGATAAAAATATTTCCAATACAAAAGGTGCTTTTTTGGTCTGTTTTTGGGACAATGCGCTTATCATGGGCATGAGGTTGTACAACTGGTGGCTGCCTTACTTCAACACAATCATCATCATCCCCCTCATTATCTTATTCAAGTACAACACATTCATCATTTTCAGATCCACAACTATCCCCCTCATCCTTTTGCACATTAGCAAGTTCCAAAGTAACATCCTCGATTTATGTGCCTAAAGCATCATCATTACTACTAATCTTCACATTTCCAAATGGTTTAGAAATTTGCAAAGGAGGCTGCTTTATGATTACAGTGTCAGAATCTGAAACATCAGACTCACATATAGCACTCATGGATACCCTTAGAATCTCCTCAGGATTCTGTGAATGCCCAAGTTGTTCTTCAGCCTCAGTGTTGTTTACATGCACTAATGTGGCTGTTTTGAATGTGACAGACCTACATGGAACATGAGAAGTTAAGGAAGATGCATAACCGGGTTAGGCACTCTTTTTTTCAATGGGCATTCTACTACTTGTACAAACAATAGCAGGACCACTACTAGCAAAAAGTGAGCATGGTCTGAGCCTTTTCTTGTCACTGCGGGAGGTGTATGGAATGTTCGTTTTTTGGACAAATCACCACATTAATCAGAAACTTTTCGATTAAAGCTTACATCAAGAGCTGATGTTTTCTTTGAGATTGACAAAAAGTGTTTGGATTTTGAGCAAGCTTTCTCATACTTTCTTCCCACGTGACCTTTTTTTACTAGTAGAGATTGAAAAAGTACTATTCCTGCCAGTAATGGTACAGGTACTGAAATGCTCCTGATCTGTTGACTAATCCATGGTTTACAAAAGGAGAAAAGCTACTTGAAGTTGGAGCTATTTGTAGCTGCCACCACACCAGTGTGCGGTGTGCTGCTCAGAGTCAAAGAATGCCCTGTTTTTTATCTGCTTACTAAAGATGTCACTAGTACTGCTGCCCCTCATACAATTACACTCAGCACTCAGCTTGAACCAATTGGTATTTTACAAACAGGAACTATATATATATATATATATATATATATATATATATATATTTATTTCATTGTTTACTTTCTGGGGGGGGGGGGTGCTGCTCACAGTCAAAGAATACCCTGTTTTTTTTGGGTGTGCTGCTTAGAGTTAAAGAGCACACTGTTGTTTGGCAATTATTACTTAAGATGTCACTGATACTGCCCCTCACACATTTGCATTCAGCTTGAAAGACTTGGGATATTAAAAATAAAAAGCAAGAAAAATATTTGGGAATGGGTGCTGCTCAGAGTCAAAAAGCATTCTGATTTTTGTCCACTAAATAGTTCAGATGCCATTAATACTGCCCCTCACACAATTGCTTTCAGATTGAAACACTTAGAATTGTAAAAGCAAGAAATATATTTGTTTTTTGGGGTGTGCCTCACAGTAATGCAGCTCCCTGCTTTTTCTCCACTAAATACGTTAGATGTCTATAATATATTGTATTAGAACTATTACTATATACTATTACAATGAGTAGCCACTGCTTGCCTCTTCACTCTCTCACATTCAATTGATCAGTACACAATTAAAGCAGGCTGATCTCTAAATAAACTCTTTGTGCAGTAAAATCACAGCTATTGTAATAAAAATGGCTTCTTTCACCCTGGCCAACCCTCTACAAGCGACTTTCTGAGCACAGAATTGCAGCAAACCTCCTACCCACATGTTATCACTTCTAAAATGGCAGATGAGAACAGAGGGGAGGGCTAAATATAGAGATCTGACATTTTATCGGAAATTATGATTTTGAGTCCGAATTTGGCAAAAGAAACTGTAAAGAGTGGGTTCGATACGGAACCCCAAAATTTGTATCTGTCAGACTTCTCAAAATCCAAACTGCTCATTTCTAGTATAGATTCATTTCACTTGAAGTTAAATATGCATCGCTGTGTAAAAATTCCCAAGGGAACAAAGTTGCACAAACTACAATACCTTTTTTGGACACTCCAGGTACTCACCTGATCCTGAGGGATAACTATGAACACACCTTACCTGCTGTTACTCACACAGCTTAGGTCACTCAGGTCCACTGGTACACAGCCTCCGCCCATGGCATGAACCCCGGCATCTCAGCCCACCTTATTGAAGCTCAGGACTTTAGGTGCCCTTCCAAACCGGTTAGAGGTGCCTTATATGCTACTCTTATAGACTTCAACTCAACTAAGTAGGGCTTAACACCCTTCTAAACAATCCAGAGCCTAGCGCCCTATTATGGCACTAAAACGGTCTATCACACTGCTATCAACAAGGACCTAATGTCCCTCTACCTATCAGGGGTTTTGCACCGCGCTACTCAACGGCCTGGCCTATCTTCACACTTAAGGGCTTGATACCCCAACTACACAAGGGCCTTGTGCCCCAACTAATAGAACTACAAGGGCCTTGTGCCCAACTTTCCAGCAATATAAGGTCCTAGTGCCCTAGTAACCTAAATAGAAGTGCCTTGTGCCCTATTTACCTAAACTACATGGGCCTTATGCATACCTTTCCTACACTACAATGACCTGATGCCTATTTACCTAAACTACACGGGCCTTATGCATACCTTTCCTACACTACAATGACCTGATGCCTATGTATTTAATCTACAGGGCCTTATGCCATCTTGTCCTAAACTATAAAGGCCTTGTGCCCTCCTAAACCGCATTAGAAGGGCCTTGTGCCCTGCTAACCTAATATGGCCCGGACTTATCTGCCGCTCTGGCCTACTGCCCAGTATGAGTCTCGGTCTTAATACCTGTTGTGAGAAAGCGGTGCGGGCGGGGGCCTGGAAGAGGGGGTGCCCAGCTGGGCCCTACCTGTTCTTGTGGAACCGCTAACCACCTCGGGGTAGTTCCTCACTCTGCCGCTGCTCCCCGGATCAGCCGCCCACTTCATCAGGCCTTCTGTGCTTGAGTCTTGTCATGTTACAATCTTGAGAAAACCTGTGTCAATCCCAATTGGCACTAGCAGACCAGGGGTGCGGAGTTTCCCAGTTTTCACCAAGAACTGCAGCAAGGCAGGATGGGCTTCACTGCCAGGAACTCGCAGGTCGTGCCCTCTGGACTGTCTTGGGATGTAGCAACAGGGAAAATAAACGAGAGAAGTACTTTGGAGGTGCAGCATAAATAGGAACAAGCTGGGACTGGTTCACGGTAGATCAAGCTGGGGATCGTCAGACAGGCAAGTTTGGTACACAGGAGGTTAGGCAACTCTTGTTCAGACAGGCCAGGTACGGTACACGGGAGATCAGGCAGCGCTTGGTCAGACAGGCCAGGTGCGGTACATGAGAGATCAGGCAGCGCTTGGGCAGACAGGCAAGGTTTGGTACACAGGAGATCAGGCAGTAGGAACACACAGGGAACAGCTCGGGAGTCAGTAGCATGGCAAACAAGTTGCACTGACAGTGTACAAGTGCCAGTATGAGCCTTAAGTAGACTTGCAAGTTTGAAAAATCCACCTCTGGAAACAAGTCATTTGACCTGCTTTCCAGAAGAGCCCTACGCGGCACAGATAAGCCGGCGCTGGAGCGAGGAGAGGTAAGTTCCGTTACACGTCGTCTCCCAGGCTAGATGTAAGGAACTTACCTCTCCTCGTTCCTGCTCTTAATCGCAGCTGATGCTCTGTTCCTCCAGGCGTCACGTGGCTGCGGTCATGTGACATTGGAGAATTTGAAATCCTTTTCCCTATATCTTGCTCTCTCTGACACACTGCCTGTGTCAGAGCAACAAGTTACAGCTTGGCGTCTGGCTCTCCCTCTATGTATCCTGTGCGGATTCCTGGTGTCTTCTTGTCACGACTGATAGTGGGTACCTGCTGTTGTTGGCGCAACTCAGAGGAAGGCGCGGAGTCTAACGTGCCCCTGGTATTCACCAGGAACCCCCGCAAGGAAGTATGGACTCCGCTGCAGGGACACGCAGGTCGCGGTCCTTCCTAGAGTCCACAGCGAGATACAAGGAGGTGTCAGACAGGCCGGGTCAGCAACGTTCAGGTAGAAGAGGTACAAAGGGAAATCCAGAAGAATGGTGAGGCAAGCCGGGTCGGTAACTTTCAGGGAGAACAGTACAGAGGCAGAATCCAAATAGGGGTGGTCAAACGGTCCGGGTCAAAAGGTCACAAGCAGCACGAGGATAGTCAGGAATGAATACAGCAACTGGTATACACAAACGCTGGAGGCAGGAAGACCTGATACTCTGGCACTGGTGAGAGGGCAGGAAAAGGTTTAAATACTGTGGTAGCCCAATCAGAATCAGCGCTGCAGCGCTGTCATACCTGCCGCCGGGAATCCTTCATAGCGTCCCGTTGCCTAGCAACGGGGCGCGTCATCACACCCAGAGGTCGGACGGCAGGGGGATCCGGAAGTGATGCGTCTGGTTGCTATGCAACCAGACGCGCTGTCAGCAGACAGGCGGCCGTGCGGAGCGGTGCCTGACAGTATACCCTCCTCTTCTTCCTCCTGTTTGAAGGAACCTTTTAAGAATTCTAGGAGCATGAAGGTCCTGCTTGTCCACCCATGATCTCTCCTCTGGGCCAAATCCTTTCCAATGGACAAGAAATTGCTGTTTGCCACGAAGAATGCGAGAGGCCAAGATCCGATTGACTTCGAATTCTGTACCAGAAGAGGTTTGTATTGGTGGGGGACGACAGGGAGGTCGATAGAATTTATTGAGTACCACTGGTCGTAGTAATGAGACATGAAAAGTATTATGACATCTCAGAGAAGGAGGAAGTTTCAATTTAAAGCATACAGGATTAATTACTTGCATGATGGTGTACGGGCCAATAAATCGAGGAGCCATCTTCATAGAAGGAACTTTTAGTCTTAGGTCCCGGGTGGATAGCCATACTTGGTCTCCCACCTTTAAGAGAGGAGTGGCCCTTCGATGACGATCTGCAAAGATTTTGTGATGCTGAGTAGCCTTGAGTAAAGCCCTCTTAGTCTTAGCCCAAATGAGAGAAAACTCCCGATAAAGAGTATCTACGGCTGGAACCGGTGAAGAGGACACTGGAAAAGGATCCGGAAACACAGGATGACTTCCATATACAATAAAGAATGGGGAGAATCCGGTAGACTCATGAATGTGTTGGTTATGGGAGAACTCCGCCCATGGAAGGAATTGAGACCATTTATTCTGATTGTCAGAGGTAAAACAGCGAAGAAATGTCTCGAGATCCTGATTGATTCGCTCCGTCTGTCCATTGGTTTGAGGATGATATCCCGAAGAGAATTTCAATTCTATGTTCAATCTCTTACAAAAGGTTCTCCAAAAACAGGATGTGAATTGGACTCCACGGTCCGAAATGATCTCCTTCGGGCAACCATGTAATCTGAATATCTCCTTGATAAAGATATCTGCCAGACGACTGGCCGTGGGCAGTCCAGTTAGAGGAATGAAATGTGCATTTTCGAAAATCGATCAATAACCACCCAGATAGTGGTAAACCCTGCACTGTGGGGTAGGTCTGTGATAAAATCCATGGCCACACTTTCCCAAGGAGCATCGGGGATAGGGAGTGGACGAAGAAGGCCTGCTGGGACTCTTCTACAAGTCTTGTGTTGAGCACAAGTAGTGCAGGAAGCAATAAATTTACAAATATCGGCACGTACAGTAGGCCACCAGAAGCGTCGGCAAAGCAGCGATGTTGTCTTCTTTATTCCAGCATGGCCGGCAATGCGGGATGAATGAGCCCACTGCAGGGTCTTGAGCCGGAGATGAGGTTCCACGAATGACCGGCCTGGAGGAGGAGAGGACGTTTTGGTCCTAGTGAGGGCTACAATATTAGAAGGATCAATAATATGCTGAGGAACCAACGGTCTTAAACGATCGGAATCGTCAAATGAGCGAGATAATGCATCGGCACGTCCGTTCTTGGCTCCAGGGCAGAATGTGAGCTTCATGTTAAATCGAGCAAAGAAGGATGCCCAGCGGGCTTGCCGAGGATTAAGGCAACGAGCCTCTTGAATGAACACTAGGTTCCGATGGTCGGTAAACACAGTAACAGGAAATATGGCCCCCTCCAACAGATGTCGCCATTCCTCCAGAGCCGCCTTGATGGCCAGTAACTCCTTGTCCCCTATTCAATAATTACATTCACTTGGAAGAAATCGTCTGGAGAAAAACCCACACGGGTTGTGTGAGCCAGCAGGAGACTCTTGAAAAAGCACCGCCCCAATGCCTACAGAAGATGCATCTACCTCTAAGAAGAAAGGTCGTTCTTGATCTGGCTGGGACAGAACTGGAGCTGAAGAAAATGCTTTCTTTAACGTTATGAAGGCAGACATGGCTTCCGAGGACCAAACCCTGGGGTTGGCAGTCTTCCTGGTTAAAGCTGTAATGGGAGCTATGATGGTGGAGAATCCCTGAATAAATTGGCGATAATAGTTTGCAAAGCCAATGAACCTTTGAATCGCTTTAAGGCCTTGTGGCTGAGGCCAGTCCAGAATAGCTGACACCTTGGTGGGATCCATACAAAGACCTTGACCCGACACAATGAAACCAAGAAAAGGTACCTGGCTGATGTCAAACACACATTTCTCCAGCTTGCAGTAGAGGTGATGTTTCCGGAGTCTACGTAAGACCTCCTTTACTTGTTCCCGATGAGTTTTCAGATCTTTAGAAAATATTAATATATCGTCTAAATACACTACCACAGAAGTGTATAACAGGTCATGAAAGATATCGTTAACAAAGGTTTGGAAGATGGCTGGAGCGTTGCAGAGGCCGAAGGGCATCACCAGGTACTCGAAATGTCCATCTCTGGTGTTAAAGGCCGTTTTCCATTCGTCCCCCTTCTTGATGCGAATCAAATTATAGGCCCCACGGAGATCTAATTTGGAAAAGATTTGAGATCCACTGAGTTTGTCAAAGAGGTCGGAGATGAGAGGTAGTGGATATCGATTTTTGACAGTGATGCGGTTGAGAGGACGATAATCAATACAAGGCCGAAGAGACCCATCCTTCTTCTTAACAAAAAAAAACCCCTGCACCCGCTGGGGAAGTGGATTTGCGGATAAATCCCCGTTTCAGGTTCTCCGAAATATATTGAGACATGGCTGACGTCTCTGGACGAGATAAAGGGTAGGTCCGCCCTTTGGGGATGGGTTGGTCAGGAGATAAAACAATAGCGCAATCCCAGGGACGATGAGGAGGCAAGATCTCCGCTTCCACCTTACTGAATACATCTTGGAATTCCATATAGGCCTCAGGAAGATGGGTTAGCTCGGAATGAGCCATTACTTGACATTTTGAAGGCAAGACTCTAGACAGACATTCAAAGCGACATCCTGAACCCCACGACATAACTTGAGCGTGGTCCCAATCCATCTGAGGAGAATGCTTTCTCAGCCACGGTAGCCCCAAGATGAGGGGATTAATGGACCTCGGCAACACCAAAAGTTGGATCATCTCGCTATGAAGTACTCCTACCCTCAACCGAACAGGAGAAGTCACGGAGGAGATGGAGCCGTGAGTGACACGACTACCGTCGACTGCCGTCAGAGATAACGGTTGAGGTAATGGGTTTAAAGGTATTTGGAGCTGCGAAGCTAGATCCGCCGAAATGAAGTTCCCGGAGGAGCCGGAGTCCACAAAGGCCGTGGTGGAAAAGGTACCCTTGGGGGTGCTCAGGATGACAGCCATCTGAAATTCTGGGGAATCTTCTTTAGAATAGGGCGCAACTGTGGATTCTCCTAAAACGGCCTCCCCGCCACCTTTTAGGAGGAAGAGTTTCCCGGTTTCTTGGGACAAACTCTTAGCAGGTGTCCCGGATCTCCACAATACAGACACAGGCGTTGTTTGAAGCGTCTTTCCCTCTCTTCAAGGGATAATTTAGAGCGTCCTACTTGCATTGGTTCGTCCACTGGCAGGATGGGATTTTGGAACTGGGGCGCTAGCCGTGGTATGAACCGTTTGCCAGGAGAGCGTTCCTGCGTGCCCTCTTGGTAGAGCAAATCCACCTTTATGCACATGGAGATGAGGGAATCTAACTCGGCCGGGAGTTCTCTGGAAATTAGCTCATCCTTAATCCGGTCAACCAGACCTTGCCAAAAGGTTGCCACCAGTGCTTCGTTATTCCATTTTAACTCGGAAGCCAGGGTCCGAAATTGGACTGCGTATTGCCCCACGGACAGGTCACCTTGGCGGAGGTTTAACAAGCTAGTAGCTGCAGAAGCAACTCTTCCGGGATCATCGAAGACTTTTCTGAAAGCTTCAATGAAGGAGTTGGAACTATTAAGAAGTGGACCCCCTTGTTCCCATAAAGGTGAGGCCCAGGCAAGGGCTTGACCACTGAGGAGGGAGATGAGAAAGGCTACTTTGGTGCGTTCTGAAGAAAAGGCCCCTGGGTTGCACTCAAATTGAATGGCACATTGGTTCAGAAAGCCCCTGCACTTCTTGGGATCACCGTCAAACTTTTCGGGTGTCGGGATGCGTAAACCGGAGGCCGCTGTAGAGACCGTAACCACACTGGATGCTGCGGATGCAGAAGAGGTTATGGCTGGTGTAGCGGGTGAAGCATTCTGAAATGTATCGAAGCGGGTAGCAATCCCTTGGACACATTGTAGGAGATGCGCTTGGGCTGCTTCTTGTTGCTCCACTCGTTGAGCCAAATGCAGGAGTAGGTCTCGAGCAGACGGTTCACCAGACCCCTCCGTTGTCATGGCCAGAGTATACTGTCACGACTGATAGTGGGTACCTGCTGTTGTTGGCGCAACTCAGAGGAAGGCGCGGAGTCTAACGTGCCCCTGGTATTCACCAGGAACCCCCGCAAGGAAGTATGGACTCCGCTGCAGGGACACGCAGGTCGCGGTCCTTCCTAGAGTCCACAGCGAGATACAAGGAGGTGTCAGACAGGCCGGGTCAGTAACGTTCAGGTAGAAGAGGTACAAAGGGAAATCCAGAAGAATGGTGAGGCAAGCCGGGTCGGTAACTTTCAGGGAGAACAGTACAGAGGCAGAATCCAAATAGGGGTGGTCAAACGGTCCGGGTCAAAAGGTCACAAGCAGCACGAGGATAGTCAGGAACGAATACAGCAACTGGTATACACAAACGCTGGAGGCAGGAAGACCTGATACTCTGGCACTGGTGAGAGGGCAGGAAAAGGTTTAAATACTGTGGTAGCCCAATCAGAATCAGCGCTGCAGCGCTGTCATACCTGCCGCCGGGAATCCTTCATAGCGTCCCGTTGCCTAGCAACGGGGCGCGTCATCACACCCAGAGGTCGGACGGCAGGGGGATCCGGAAGTGATGCGTCTGGTTGCTATGCAACCAGACGCGCTGTCAGCAGACAGGCGGCCGTGCGGAGCAGCGCCTGACACTCCTCCATGTATGACCTCTACTTTGTTAGACCACTCCTTCTGGATTATCCTGCTGATTTTCTGTGTATACGACCCGGCTATTCATATTTGACTACTCTGCTACCTTTGTCCCAGTGTATCCGACCCGGGTGACATTCAGTGTATTCGACCCAGCTGACATTCTGTGTATCCGACCCTGCTATTCATATCTACACCCCTGCTGCCTCGTGTTCCTGTGTATCCTACCCAGCTGTGCTCCTAGGTATCTAACCTCGCGACTCTCCTCTCTGTAGTATCTCTTCAGTGAACCCGACCCGGTGCTCCACTGAAACGTGTTAGGAATCTTAAGACCAGGCTGATTTATTTCAGCTAATTATCCTGTCTTGCCTTACCACTACAGAGTCTGCTCTCCAGATCTCTCATCTACCAGTCTCTCGCCTATTACTTCAGAGGGCTAAACTAGGGGTCACGACCTGCGGGCTTCCGCAGCAAAACCCATCCCGCCTTGCGGCAGTTCTTGGTGAAGACCGGGGGGTCCGTTAGACTCTGCGGCCTGGGAAGGCCTGTGTCAACTCTGACTAATAAACATCTCCCGAGAGACATAACACAGGGTAGCTCTCAGCCCTTTCAAGGGCTACCTGCCGCTGTTCTCCGCCACTCTCCGACGAACTCTTCCTTCTCCTCTTGAGCGAGCAGTCTTCATTCTTCTCCCCGGTGATCGTGAAATCTTCTCCGGCGTCTTCATGCAGCTCTGTTCGATGTCCACTCTCTTCTGTCTACACCGAGGAACTGGACAAAATGACGTTGTGATGCTAATAGATGAATGCGGCAAAATTTAAAATTGATGGGCAGAGAGCCCTGATTGGCTCTCTGTGCCATCCAGACCTGTCACAGAGGCAAATCCCAACCCAGAAGTGAACCGGAGGCACTCACCAGGATGCGAGGACCAAGGTGAGTCCACCACATCTGCACATTGCAGTGATGCATATTTATGCACTGCTTGAATGCATCATGCCGGGGCTACTCTGGGAGCCCCGGCGAAGTGACCCTTCTCCTGCGATCTAATTTTCCTATTTACTGTCAGCTTAGCGCTGCCAGTGATAGGAGGAAGTGCATGCGCACATCACTAACACAGTAGAAGAGGCTTCAGCAGAATCCCATAGAAAATGACAGGTAACACCATCCTACGCAATGGAAAGCTTATCTAAGCTTGATGCATTACAGAACATTGCAGTCCCCATAGTATTATATGGGGACTATGATGCTGCATGATATTTGCCTAAACGTAGGAGATTTCTGTGAAATTTGCTCTGTTAGGCAGTTAACGCATGGCAAACATACGTAAAAGTTGCAGAAAAAGTAGTTTCCGCACCTTTTAAGTGTCAAAAAAGCTTGATGCATAGACCCTGTGTTAACCTACCAGAGGGAAGGCTAATGAAATGGTAAGACTACACCCTAAGCAACGCCGCTAACTTTAGAGGAAATAGGGTATGCAATTTATTCGTAAAGAAAGAATATTACTGCCTTGGGTATTGCATAGTTTGCCCAAACACTTCAGAGGAAAAAGATACAGCTGTTCTATTATCTAATATTCTACTCTAATATTATATAGCACAGAGATTGATATATGTTGTGAGTGCTTCTGCCACACATGAGAAAGTTATTTCTGCCTACAATTTTTCTCATCCCTCTTGGCCTCATGGGGAAAGCCTGATAAAATATGCTTTCGTAACTGATTTATGGGCCTCCTATCAAACCTCCACAGATAATTTAAAGACACTATAGAATTGTCGGACCATACATAAATCTCAAAATTCAGTAGTTTTAATCACTTGCAGCAAATGTCATTCAACAATTATATAATCAATTCTCATGTTAAAATAGGAGTAAATTTTTTCACAAATGGTCTAGTGTCTTTCTACTCGTCCATTAGGTTCAATTAAAAAATAAAAATAGAATCTAAAACTCTCAAAGCAGGTTTGCAAATTGGTATAGTAACTCTTGCAGTAATATCTTTTTGTTCAAACATCATTTTATTGGGATTTTGATGCAGGCAGAAACAAATATAAGGAAAACAAAATACTCACTTGGATAGGCTTAAGTGGGGATTCAACCCCATAGCAGTCAGACCAGGGGGTCCTACAGTCATATCTTTGTGGCACGGGCACCATTCTTGTGACACAGGCACCCCACAGACATCAGTCACAGACAGATTCTTGTTGAAACAAACTATGCTTTATTGTTTCATCACAATAAACAGCAAACATAAAATGTCAAGACAACACCAGGCAACCATCACTGGCTAGTCCATGCCACTAGCTGACATCAGTCACAATTAGAGATGGGCGGGTCTGGTTCCCCGAGAACCGAACCCACCCGAACTTTGCCCATCCGAGTACCGAGCTGAGTAGCTTGGTACTCTCCTGCCCGCTCCGAATCCAAATCGAGGCCGAACGTCATCGTGACGTCGTCGGATCTCGGGGCTCGGTTCTCGCGATACTTCAAGATTATAAATACACGCCTCCACAGCAATCCATCTCCATTTGACAGAGGGAGAGAGCAGGGTGTAGTCACAGGCTGATTAGAGCAGGGACAGAGAATCCAATAATCTTCTTGCAATTGCTCTAACAAAAATCGCTAGAGAAGAGAGGAGGATAGAGGTTTATTATTTTTTTTTAATATTTGGTACTCCCCAGTGCTTTTGGGGTGTCCCCCATAATTGTGCATAAATATTTCTGGCTGTCAAAAGTCATATCTGTCAGCAGTATCTACCAAATAATTTTTACCACTCCTCAGTGCTTTTGGGGTGTCCCCCATAATTGTGTATAAATATTTCTGGCTGTCAAAAGTCATATCTGTCAGCAGTATCTACCAAATAATTTTTAGCACTCCTCAGTGCTTTTGGGGTGTCCCCCATAATTGTGCATAAATATTTCTGGCTGTCAAACGTCATATCTGTCAGCAGTGTCTACCAAATAATTTTTAGCACTCCTCAGTGCTTTTGGGGTGTCCCCCATATTTGTGCATAAATATTTCTGGCTGTTAAAAGTCCTATCTGTCAGCAGTGTCTACCAAATAATTTTTAGCACTCCTCAGTGCTTTTGGGGTGTCCCCCATAATTGTGCATAAATATTTCTGGCTGTCAAAAGTCATATTTGTCAGCAGTATCTTACCAAATAATTTTTACCACTACAAGTGCTTGGCGCTCAGAATGGATTCAAAGCAGTCCACATATGATCAGAATGAGTAACCAGGTTCTGTCACCAGTCCTGATGTTAGTGTTCCCAGTACGTCATCTGGGCAAGGCGATGTCAAACTACAGAGTGTTTCGAAATCAGTCCAAAAAACAAAATACATTTTTTTTTTTACTGTGTTGAAGCGAAAAAGAAGTGTTACTGAGCAAAAGTTAAGTGCCGATAAAAAAAAATTGCCAACATGCCATTCTACACACGCAGTGGCAAAGAGAGAATGAGGCCTTCACCTTTGGCTATTAGTGGCAGATCCCAAAAAGTTACCGAGCCTACAATTGGTGCACAACTACTGTTACGCGTCAAAGCCGAGCTGCAAGATAACAGTAAGGCATTAGAGGATAATGTTTGCTCTGATTCACAAATGACATAAATCGCTGTGGAGAGTCCATCCAACAGTGGTATGTCTAATCATGAGCATTCTGTTAGTGTACCCATAAAGAAGGGCCCTTTCAGCAGTTCTGCTGATGTGTACCTGAACAGCCCGAGTGTAGCCAGTGATACACAAATTGAGGATGCCACTTTGGAAATAGAAGAGGATGAGGGGGAGATTTATGGAGGTGACGAGGGCGCTAATGAGGATGTTGATGATTATGATGCAGACAGATACCAAATTGCCTTTCTCAATTTCTATTTATATTCTAGATTATATAACGGCTGAATAGTTTTCTATTTTACTCCTCGTGGAGAGGGGATCTGATGCAGACAGATACCAAACTGCCTTTGTCCATTTCTTTGTATATACGAATTTCTAGTTCGACAGTCTATGCAGGGTACTTTTTTTTCTATTTTACTACAAGTGGATGGGGGGGTCTGATGCAGACAGATACCAAACTGCCTTTGTCCATTTCTTTGTATATTCCAATTTCTAGTTCTACAGTCTATGCAGGCTGCTTTTTTTATATTCAACTACAAGTGGAGGGCGGGGGGGGGGGGCATAGATAGCCACCAAAGTACTGTGGTCCATTTAATTTTACTTCCTAGCTCCACAGTCTGTGCAGGCTGCTTTTTTTTTATATTCAACTGCAAGTGGAGGGCGGGGGGGGGGGGGGCATAGATAGCCACCAAATTACCGTGGTCCATTTAATTTTACTTTCTAGCTCCACAGTCTGTGCAGGCTGCTTTTTTAATATTCAACTACAAGTGTAGGGTGTAATATACACCCAAAGACGATGGCTACATTGCCAATAATCAAAGATGGAGGAGGTAGACAACCAGGTTTGACTGTATAATTTTCAGACAAGTGTTCGCATTAAGGACGGTCTACCAGGGATTAAACAGTTTTTTCCTAATTTATTAGCTTTAGAATTACCTCACTTATCTAAGAAACTGGTGGAGCACTAAATTAGGTTATTTTAGACCCAAAAATGGTATTTTTTTCAAAAATAGCAAAACAAAACCAAACAAAATCAAAACCAAAACCAAAACACGCAAGGGCGGTTTTGCAAAACCAAAACCAAAACACGAAGGTAATCCAGATCCAAAACCAAAAACAAAACCAAAATACGGGGGTCAGTGACCATCTCTAGTCATAATGCACAAATGCATAGTACAGGTTTATATTAGAGATGTTCATTGACCCCGCATTCTGGTTTAGGTTTTGGTTTTGGATCTGGATTAACTTTGTGTTTTGGTTTTGGCAAAACTGCCCTTGTGTGTTTTGGTTTTGGTTTTGGATCCCTTTTTTTTTCTAAAATCCCTTTTTTTCTTTGCTAAAATCACATAATTTAGCTTTTTTCCCCCTACATTATTATTAACCTCAATAACACTAATTTCAAGTCATTTGCAGTTAAATGACTCACCTCACAGGTCACACTATTATTTTCATACACTTTCAAACAAAGACTGCAGCAGTTCTTGCCAGTGATAAGAAGAAGGCCATTGTCATGCCTGGGCATAAGACCAAAAAATCCACCTCTTATGTGTGGAATTATTTTTACGCAAATCCTGACAACAGTTATCTAGCCGTTTGCAGCATTGTAAACCCACAGTCAGTAGAGGGAGGGACCTTAACCAACTAGGAACCTCATCCATGTTATGCCATTTAAGGCAAGTTCATGGAAAGCTTTTATGAAAATCAGAAACTTATTCTAAAAAATAACAACAAGCAGTCCAGCATCAGCTAGCTCTCTTCTCTCAGCTAGATCCCAGTACCTGCAATCTACACACCCAACACCTTCATCATCAGTATCCTCACAAGTGATCGGAGTTAGTCCTGCATCCAAGTTTCTAAGGCAAGTTGACTCCTCCCCTATTCAGGACTCCATGAGAAGAATCCTTGAGCGTTAGGCCCACTGCTGCTGCTCCTGCTGCTGAGAGTGGATATTCAACCCAGAAGCAGACCAAGAAGAAGACTACTAGTAGTTTACAACAATTACAAAGCGTATCACAGACGCCATGGCGACTATGCTAGTATCCACTACTAATGCAACTGGTTTTAGACTGTTACTTGAGGTCTTGTGTCACCGTTACCAAATTCCATCACAACACCATTTTACTTGAAAAGCTATTTCTCACCTCTACCAGAAGGTTCGTAAAAATGTAATTATTGAGCTACAATATGCCATTCTACCCACTGTACACTTAACCACAGATATGTAGACAAGCGGAACTGGGCACACTAAAGATTATATGATTGTAACAGCCCACTGGGTTGGTGATTTACCTTCACCAGCAGGAACAGCAGCAGCATGTACCCAAATATGTCACATTTTTCAGAGGCAAGCTACTCTGTGTATCATCTGCTTTACTAAGAGGCATATTATTATTATTATTATTATTATTATTATTATTATTATCATAGATTTGTAAGGCACCACAGTGCTCCACAGCGCCGTACAGTAGGGAAGACAAGGACATACATAAAACAAGACATATGTAAAACAAGAACAGACAAGGCAGACAAAATGAATGGAGACATGAAAACTAGGGGTATGGAGGACCCTGCTCATTAGAGAGCTTACATTCTAAAGGGAAGATGGCACAGCTAAAACAAGAGGAGCAAGTGTGGCTCAGAGTGGAGATTAGGATAGTTGTGAGGGTGCATTAGTGTGAATAGTGTTATCGAGGATAAGGTCACCTCTAAAAAAGAGATGGGTTTTCAAAGAGCATCTAAAGATTTGAAGGCTGTGGGAAAGTCTGATTGAGCATGGTACGGAATTCCATAAGTGGGGAGCAGCAAGGGAGAAGTCTTGAAGGCGGGAGTGAGAGGTGATTATCAGAGATGAGACAAGACACAGGTCAGAGGTAATACCGCTGACAACCTGTTTGAAAAATGAAGGGATGTCATTGCAACATGGCTTATCCTGCTTGGACTTTCCTGAGGATTTCTGATAACGCCACCAATATTATTAGAGTATTACAGCGGGGGGGAATTCCATCCCATTACCTGTTTTGCTCACACAATCAACTTGGTGGTCCAGAACTTTTTAAAAAATGTCAATGACATGCAGGAGATGCTGTCTGTGTCCTGAACTATTTAGGGTTATTTTCGGAATTCTGCAACAGCATGTAGGAGAATGCAGCAGCTGTAAGAAGAATAGAATTTAGGGGGAATGTACTTTAGTCCAGCGCAGTGGAGAATACTTTCCGTGTTGTGCAAGGTGCTGAAACCACTCAAAGTAGTCACCTGTGAAGAGAGTGCAGACACTGTTAGCTTGAGTCAAGTGTGTCACAAAACAACGTAGAAATACCGCTAAGGAGCCATGAATAGGTGAAAAAACAAACAATGTTTATTGCTGGCAAATATAAACAGGTGATGAAATCATAAGTTTGCAGAAATACCAGATATTCAGCAGTTGCAGGTAAATGGAAGGTGAGGGAAGATTCCAGGCAGCATATACAGGGAAATGCACAGGTAAGTCCCAGGTTCACTTATGAAACAGATCAGTAGAATGAATGATGAGATCCTAATGCAGTATAAACACAGGAACAATGCAGGAGGAAGAATCACAGGGTGAAACCACAGGATATGACATCAATAGCAATGTGTGCTGGGAGAGACAG
Organism: Mixophyes fleayi; assembly: GCF_038048845.1. Lineage (NCBI taxonomy): Eukaryota > Metazoa > Chordata > Amphibia > Anura > Limnodynastidae > Mixophyes > Mixophyes fleayi. The sequence goes on from NC_134402.1 coordinate 270,525,985, forward strand.
GTATATATAGGGGAAATGAGAACACCCAGGTGCATGAAATAATTGGTGAACAGGAAGGTTAACCCCTAATGCACACAAGTAGGGCACAATAGCAGCACCTCTGGTGAATGAAGGTACTGCTGCAGCACATAAAAATAAACACAAATACGCACAGTGCAAAACAAACAGGGGCTGCAGGATGCAAGCAGCATTCAAAAGTGAGATGTAGCAGGTAGATCGTGACAAAGTGATTCCCCTAATTAGACTTTTTGAAAAGCAGCAAGAGAAATCGAAGGAGGAAATGAAACAAAGCAATTCCGCTAATTATGTTGGACTTGTAGATTAAGTACTTTATTCGCTTTGCCAGGATCCAAGAGTTATCAACATCATTACATCATTACATTTTGGCAACTGTGCTTGATCCTAGGTTTAAGAGCTATGTCTTTTTTTTTCTTTCCAACTGACCCAGATCTCAAGAGATTCAATGAGCTCCTGGTCAGCCAGCTGACAGCTCAAGTGATAGGTGACACAATGATGTATCCTCCTTCAGTTTATCTGGAAATTGCTGCTAGGAAAAAACTTAGCTTTCCCAAGACACCCAGTGGTGATGCAGATGAGTCTGCACAACATTTTGACATTAGGTCTGGTCTAAAAGAATTGCCCAAAAATCGTGAAAGCTCTTCCGTAAAATTAACTACAAATTCTATGAGGAAGGCCATTACCGGCAATTACATCAAAGTACACAGACTTCTGTGATGGTGGATTCCAGCGGGGATGAGTTAATATTGTTTGAGGATGATGTACACACTGATAAGAATGAATATGATGACAGTGTAGATTGAAGGTGCTAAGATCTAGCTGAGAGAAAGGAGTAAGCTGATGCTGGTATGCTTGATGATATTTTGGGTAGAATGGCATGTTGGCAATTTTATGTTTTTCTACAGTAAACGTTCACCTTTATTAGAGAGGTGTTTTTTTTTTTTTAAAAGGTACAAGCTTTTTATTTACATTTTTGTTTCCCTGACTTAAAACCACTATGCACTTGAAAATAGGCTTTACACATGAGGTAGAGGGATTAGTATCATCATGACTGAGACTGGAGAGTGACAAGAACAATGCCACCTCTCTTGCTTCTGTATGAGCTATGGCATAGCAGAATGTCACTGGAGACTTTTAAGAACACTGACAGCCCTATTATTACAATTTCTGTTTCAGCACTGAACCCTGCCACCTCTCCTATTTCTGAGTGAGCTATGGTACAGTAAAATGTAACTGTAGATTTAGACCAAGACTGCCAGCCCTATTATTTCTATTTCAGCAATGACAATTAGCAATGGAGCTCTACTCTTTGTGTGTTACCTATATAACACAGTACATTATGTGACTGCAGATTTAGAAGACCAAGCCTGCCAGACCTATTAATTATGTTTCAGCAATGACAATTAGCAATGGAGCAATGGAGCTGTCCTGAATGTTACTGGAGACTTTGAAGAACACTGCTACCCCTCCTCTTTCTTTTCTACCTATGACGCTGCCCAACTGCTCTAGAGACTGCCAAGAACTGTGCTACCCCTTCTGTATCCCTCTGTGAAATGGAGCTGGATCGCTGTGGAGGGCGTTACTAATAGAATCCAAAACGCGCGAGATTCGACGCTGTAACAATGACTGTCAGCTGCATAGCTGATTCCACTCTTTGAAGCCCGTTGCAAGCCACTAAATTTGTCACACTATGTTAACATTCAATGCCAGGTTTAAATCCCCAATGTAGCCGACCTCCTTCTTTGCTTTATTACTTAATAATATTGTCCCTCAACGTATAAAAAAAAAAATTGCTTTTTTTTTTTAGAGAATGTAGACAGAATGGTCCGTCTGTTGAGAGAATGGCCTATAAACATTCACAAAAATAATCCATTTGTCTATGAGCAAAAGTTAACATAAGCGCGAAATATGGTGGAGCAGGCATGTTCTCATGTAGTGTCAGCTGGGAGTGAATGTTTATGTTTTTTCCTTTACTTTTTTGATATTTCCAGCCCCTTCTGAAGTACTGGACTCCCCATCACTCTGATTGGCTGCACTCCAGCTCTTCTACATTCCTACCCACACCTGCATAGAGGAAAATTTGAGAAGCAGACTTCGGACCAGTGATAAGAAATTACCTTCAGTAGGTGTTTAGAGTAGGATGGAAATAAATGAGGTATTAATCAAAACATATGCGATGCAAATGGTACAAATGCAAATTGTTTTTTTTGCATGAGCTGAGAATACTACCTGCTTTTGCATGTAGCACACAAATACTGGGCAGCTTTAATTTTATACTTCAATTTACATTTCAGCTAGAATGCGATACTTTCTCAATCCATAACTGTAAATGAGTCCTAGTATGTGTATGTATACATGTACAAGTGATGCTGCAATTTGCTTATGAACAGAGAATGAGAATCTCTGGATGGCTGTGGGCCACTGAGCCCTCAAAGCTTTAGGTAATTTAATATAGCAATCAACCAAACTCGTTCTCTAGTGCTAACTAGAATATTTATTTATTTATTAATATGTTTAAATTAATTTTATTCTTTATTTTAGAATCTTTTTAATACCATTTAGTAAAATACAAAGATATAATGATGCAAAGCCATCTGCTCTACCACACCTCTCTTATGTCTCACATGATAATGAAACACACAGACACACACGCACATGAAACAGTGATATAGCTCTATCACTAAGGTAGGAACATATTTACTTGCCTGTGTAATAAGGTCAATTCGGAGCATGGCACAGGGGAGTAATAAACAGTTCTTAAATAGACCTTTTCCCAGAACATTAGTTTCAGGTTAATTAACTTTTATTTGACAGTGTGTCTCTGTTACTGACTATGTTATATCAGGCAGCAACCATTTTCGTGGCGACCAAAACCCACTGTGGCCTATTCAAATAGCTCACACATTTTGAGGCAAATCTGTTTGTGACAAGTGGGGTAACAGACAACTGAAGTACCGTGGAGAAAACAGAAGGGTAGTCTGGGTAGCCAAGGTGAGAACCGGAAAATCCAAACAGAACCAGTATGTCAGGCAGAGGAGTCAGGAACAGGCCAAAGTCACCACCAAGAGAACCAAACAGAACCAATTTGTCAGGCAGAATAGTCAGGAACAAGCCAAAGTCAGAACTAATATTTCCTAAACTGGATCAGAACCATGGAGTACTGAGGAACTGAAGCACAAAAACCAACACCAGATCAAAGGAGAAGTGATATAATCAGTGCCAGAGCCTGTCTTATATAGGCAGTCCAATTACGATACTGGTTTTCAGTGACGTCAAACTAACCGCCAATATAAGAATTAAAGCTGTGTCCCTTTGCTAAGCAATGCATGCACCAACTGAACGGCGGAGTTCACGGAAGTCATTTTCCATTTCTAGGCAACAGGTGCGCACTGCCGGAACCAGAAGGCGTCCATCCCCATGGCAATGGAAAAGAGTGGAGTCGGAGCCTGACAATAAGGAATTTGCAAAGATAAACAATTATTACCCCCAAAAGTATTGAGAATCTCAAAGCTTAAGTCCCCAGCTATTTGGGCAGGCTTAGCATTATTATTAACAGTATCCAGTTCCCACCTCTTGTTACAACAACAAATACAAAAAAGTATAATTAAAAAAAAAATACTAATAAATTGTGCATTATCTGTGTATTATCTTCTTCTCACATATTATTGACACTTGGCAAAACATTTAAGGTCTGATTTAGAGTTGGACTTCCAACTTCGTGGCACAAACATCATAGGATATCCTGATGCAGCCACATATTTATAGTATATTTTAACGCAAAATACACATGTAAGACCACATTATGTGACTGTATTTTTACACTTACGCTCAGGCTGCAAAATAGAGAGGCAAAGCAGTGTTTTGCTATCAGGGTATCAAGCAAAGGCGAAATTCTCCATATAATTGTAATGCACCCTTGTGGTGTAAGAGTGGGATTGGCACCCTTTGAAGGGAAAATGGATGCAGAGTCCCGGGGAGTTCTAATTCTAGCTTAGATAGAAATTAAGGCAAACATCCATTATATCCACTAGTGAGTGCCACACCCACTCCTGATACCATCAAGGTGCAGAACTGATTATATAGCAACAGTTAAAAGTGATTTTTGTTCAAATGTGTTCATTTATTTATGTGAAAATGAGAGACTAAATATAGTGTCATGTAAATAAATACATAGTCATTTATTCAAACAGAAGATTAAGTGGTGCACATTTTTTCTAACTGTGCTTGTGCACTACTTCACTTGCCTCATCTATATTGCTTGTTTCATTTTTATCACACTTTTATGTAAGGGTACTCTCTAATCCATATAGTTCTGAAAGTGAAGAGACTGAGCTTCAGCCGATGTAGGAGTCAGGAAAGATTCACTACCACACCACACATTGGTGAGCAGGGGTTACATGGTAATATTATTAAAAGAACACTGATTTGTCGTTCTTTTTAGTTAACAATTATGCACTCATGGAATAGCTAATTAAACTAAAGGAGTTTAAAGAAAACTGAAGAGAAATAAAGGGTTACATTAGGTAGAAATAGATAAGTACATATATTAAAAAAGGCCTAGCATTATCATAGTAAGGATAACAGAGCCCAGGAATTGGCCCAAAGTAACATAAGCGCCAAGGTTATTGAAGAAAAAAGAATTGAGCTTAGCAAGCGTTTACTTAGCATAAGGGTTTATGAATTATTAACCAATGGGTATAGCGGTTAAGGGAGGGGCTACCCTAGGGAAGGCTTATAAGGGCTGTAAGTGTCAGTTGGCTTTCTCTTTCCGACTGGAAGGTTCCCCATCCACCCAGACCCTTTTGCTTGTCTTTAGACTGCTTGCTTTGTTTGTTAGGTCAGCTTTTTGTTCCAGAAACGTTCAGTTGGCAAAAAGCAATCCAATCATCAGTCATAATGACACTTTCGAGTGGCGGTTTGGCACTGTCCTTTAACAGAGAGGAGGTATACTACCCCTCGGGGAGTTATGGGGCACCCCCTGGTCGGCCAGACCTCAGCTAGTGAGCCAAAATGGGGTAGAGTTGGGCTCCACCGCCTAGAAGTGTCCGAATATTTTAGTTTAATAATTTTGCAGTTTATGGATCTGTCTGAAGGCTGGTTGGTTTTGCTTTTATTTTCTACCAGTTCAATTCAATTTAATTTTCTATAAAATTTGTGACCTTTCACTTGCTAAACACGTGTCTTGTGTCTTTAGTTTATGGAGGTAAGATAACTCTTGGTAAGTGAAATAATGTAAAAACTAAAGAGTATCAACCGCTAGGTTGCTTAAACACAAAATTAGCATTGAATTTTCAAGCTATTTTTACCAGTTCCTTAATACAGAGGTCTAAGTGTGGGTAAAGTATAATAATTACATGCAAAATTGAAAGTTACTTATCTATGGCCTGGTGTTCATGAGATTTGACTGGTCTCCCAACATCTGTGCAGGTACCTTCTGAGAATTGTGAATGCCAGACCTCAGGTAAGTAAACTTTTCTGGAAGAGCATAATTTCAGATACAATATTACGTCTTCACCTTCAGTTTCACGTCATTGTATGTAATTTGTTTGTGTCATGATCCCCTCAACGTAATGCATAATATTTTAGTGCTTTATAAATAAATGATAATAATATCCAATAATTAATTTTCAGTTTTTGATGAAATTAACCTTTAAGAATTTTTCAGATAATAGTTTTGTCCTCCTTCTTAGAAATTGTTCTTTTTCTTGACTTCACGAAAACATAATTGCTATTCAGAACAAAAGCCTATTAAAAGCAATTAGCAAGCTGATGTACAACTGGTAACAAAGACAATGCACACATGAAAATAAATAACAGGGAATACAACAGGAATGTAAATATCCCAATTCTAATTACTAATTAAATATGCCGCTCAATCCCACAGGATTATTTCTATAATTTGCTCAATGAAGACAATTCTCTGTCTGTTGGGGCCTTTGAGCCTAAAGAGAAATGATTCAATTTATATGTAGAACACTCATAGTGGACAAGTATGTTTATTTTAAGCTGGTTCCCTGCAGGAAGTCTATGCCCAGGAAACAGAAACGGTTAAACTTAGTCTTAGGGTGTATTTAGAGATCTAAAGAGGGAAGGTTTTTTGATTTATTGAGAGATAGCATTGGATAGAACAAGACTGAAAGTTAGGACAGTTGATTGGTCTTTTTATGGCAAACTGATAAAATGACTGCTGTTCATGTTTACAGAGGAGCCTGGTATTATGGACAGGGGCAGGTGGGTCTATTTTAGGGGAATTTCTATGTTGATAGGGAGTAAGATATATGATTCTACTTCCCCAAAGTCAGGTCTACTCTGCTGCTGCTAGGATTTGTATGAGAAACTGTTAAAGTGATCTGTCTGAATAACCAAGTTTCCCTTTAATAAAAGCCATTTAAAGATGGCAATCTGGAGAAAGTTATACTGACCCTCAATGCCAGTAAGTTGAATAAAATGGTTGCATCCAGATGTGTCTAGTGTATTGTCTTCTACATCACACTTCAACAACATGCTGGGATCTCATCAAATGTACCTCTGAGACTAAGGGATAATTGTATCAAGCTCAGATTTTGAAAATCCAGCGATTTTCTTGCGGGTGTTTCACCTCGCAGATGTATTAAAGTGAGACTTTAGGTAAAATCGCCAGAGATGGTGCTTCTGTCAAAATCACAATTTAGAAAAATCGATAGAGATCAAACTCCCAGCTGTTTGCCACTGTAGCTATACAAGTCTCAAATGCATTGAGCTGCGATTAAGCAAACTCTCCCGAGTTTGCTTTAAAAATCGCTAGATACAACACGCTGCTTCCTAGCTGTGTGATTAGTAAACACATCACTGTTACACTGGTCTGCCTATAGATTCGGAGGTCCGGCAGCTATCAAAAGTTTAAAAATAGAGAAATGTATAAAAAAAAAGTGGGGTCCCCCTGCCCAACCGTTATTAACCATAGTGCTTCCGGCCTACTGCTGGTTGTGTACAAATCGGAGAAAAATTTGCGTGGGGTCACCCCATTTTCACTCAACCAGCACTAGGCAAACCAGCTGGGGTGGTTGGCACTATAGCAGGGATCCTCCTGCCATAATGACATACCAACCCCAGGCTGCTCAGCATTGGGCTGGATTCCCTAAAGATTTGGGTTCGCTTATAAAAACGAGCGGACCCCCCTTTCTAGGATGACCCAGCCCAGTGCTGAAAGAACTAGGGCTCTTCCTACCCCCGTTGGCTGTGGGTAGTAGAACTACAAGCACCATCATACCCATGGCAGCCAGGTCATGCTGTCACTTGGAGAACCACAAGTTGGCTGCCATCAGAAACCGTGAGGTCCAGTACAAATTAATCTGGCAGGGTCCCCCCTACCTCTTCACAATACATGCCCCCCTCCCTCTGCACAATACATGTTATTAGGAACTAGTGAGATTGCTTGGCCATAAGTCACATTGTGTTTCCTGTGCGAGTGATGTTTCATGATTATAGGTTTTACAACAATAGTGACATTAGTTTAAAAACACAATGTAACTGTATTGTATCAATGAAGAAACACATGACAAAATTTTTTGTCAAAAGATGGAGACTATTTCAACCATACTTGAATATTTCTGGACCTACCCTCTAGGATCTCCAAATGGCAAGTGCAGGGAGTGTGACAAAGCTTACGCCATCACAGCCCTGACTTTGGAGCACTAAAATTACAATCATGACAAGTATATTGAATTTGATTATGACCTATTTTTTTTCCATTTTAAATACATATAAAGACCAGAGAAAAGGAATTGATGGTAAGAATGTAATTCAATAGGCAGGAAGAGGAATCTGTGCAGTTGGTCAATATTCTACAACTGAGACACATCCAGGGCCAAATATTTAAATCCTAAAAATTGGGAATAGTTTTCAACTGTGCAGTGAGTCCATTTCATTTGCCACTAAAGTCAGCGAAAGTAAAATGCACCTACGCTAAACACAATTTAATGCAAACTTTCTATTTTACAGACTCCTTAACTGCATATAAATATTTGATTATATATTTGTGAGAAAAAATATTTAACTTAAGTTTCAGCAGTATTGGTTTTACAGGTGATAACAAATCCACATTATACATATAAAATGTATGAAACTTCCAGGTTATATATGATATCCAGATGTTCATATCCTGTATGGCGTAAAGGAAAATGTCTTTCATAGAATACTGAAGTTGTAACAGCATTCAGAATACTTAATAAAAAAGTGATGTCACAGCTGTGTGTTCGTAATTTATCATTTACAGGAGATTATCAGTATAACATTACTTATGTATTATAATAATGGATGGCTCTACAAGTCCAGTGATCAGCAAAACAACAGCTGTTTGGACCAATCAGATTCACTAAGATTCCACTTCTCACACCAGGTTCTCTATAGGAGATGGAGCTCAGTCCTTGTAGACATTGACTAGGTGAATTCAAACAGACACGTTTACCTCCAAAAACATGCTAATTTGCAATCATAATTTTCACAGGAAAAGTATCCATCCCACATGTCCTATCTGTAGCCTGGATCATCTGTCAGCAGAGCTTGGGCTGCCAACTCACTACTGCGGGGCAGAGAACTGAACTTAACTTGATGAGGGGAAGTGTATAGAAAGAATAATTCAGTAGGAAGGTAGAGAGTACTATGAGCACCAATTAAATTATTTTGTTCTTCATGCGATGTGTCATTGATAGACTGGGAGTGCGCTGTGCTGTGATGATTTCACTGTGCCACCTCTCCAATCCAATCAGTGACTGGGAGCTGCCACAGTGCGGAGGGATGCGGAGTCAGGCAGTTAGACTATGTGGCCCAGACAGACCAGGGGGCCTGGACAGAAGGAGAGGTCTGTCTGGGCCCCTTACCACTGCACCACCTGTACCACCCTGATGGTGGCCCTGAGGTCACGTGACGTGGAAGTCAGCTGCCCCTATTCTGATAAGGCTGAGAGCAGGTGGCTGGGGGTGAAGGCAAGTGAAGGCTCCCCTGTTGACCATCATTGTTATAGACTAAACCAGGGAAGAATATTTAATCTGTTGCAGAGCTGTGCTCAAGTGATGCGGTATGTGCTGGTATTATATACAGGCACTTGTTCTCCCCACTTCCTTTAAAGCTGATCACATGCTCTACAAGCAGACACTTCATTTATTTTCAGCCCGCTGAGCTGCCTTGTAGAGGTAAGGTAGGGGGTGGAGTCTGAGCAGAGGGCAAGGCTACATGGGTTAGTGCAGTTCTGCAGCACCCTGGCAGAGAGTAGGCGTAGAGCTGTGCAGCCCCCAGTAACACAACTCTACTTCTATTTTTATTTAGGAGGGAATAGTGTTGAGGGGACAGGTTATAGGGCAAAATAATAAGATGAGTGCAGAGACTATGTCTACGGTTACTGCAGAGAATGAACTGAGGGTGGATTGGAGAGTATAGGTGAAGGTGGGTGGGGTGTGCAGGATTTGACATGAGAAAATATCTTGTCGCATGGTACCAATGTTGTCTTTGAAGTAGATGTTAAAATCATGGTCTGTGAAAGAGTAAGAGGTGCTGATAAGCAGAGAAGCAAGTAATAGGTGACAAAGAGGCAAGAAGGTTTAGAAGACTGGGTGGATATTAGAAAAAAGAACTGTGTTTGATTGACAAGGAAAAGGGCAGTTTTGTAATATTGATGAATTTATAATGAAAGAATTTAGCATAGATGCAAGACCTCATCCAGGAGTTGAGGAGGTTTGGATCCTAAGAGACCTGCATTGTCTAGTGCTGAAAAGAGTGTTTTGTTGTAGAAAGAGTCAGCCTGTTGTATTAGGGAAAATGAGAAGGGGTTGGACTCCACTGTCAGATGTCCTTTAGTTTAATGCAGTGGCATCCATAGTCAGATCGCAATCAAATCAAGAATCTATTGAATTAGATATAGCAGGATGTATTGAGTAGCGATCCACCAGCAGCTAACATGCAGCAACTATATGAACTCACTGGAGGTTGCATGGGCCATCATCCCTGTTCCACACTTTTGATATTGCGCCAAATCCATCCCCAGATGAATTCAGGCTCCTATAAAGGGAAAGACTTGTCATTAGGGAAATGAGCCTCATAAAGTGACCTCACAGCCAAAATAAAGGAAACATTGTACACTTTGTTTTATAGATGGTACTACATTCCAGACAGTTTGAATATGATGTTTCCAGATTTTGGAAAAATGGAGGCACAGGGAAACTCTGATTTCTATTTGACGATCCTGTTCTTCAATTGAATCTTATTGGGACACAATTGATGATTTCTTAATTCCACGCTGGAAGCTCTGATTACAAAGGATCCATACAATTTCCTTTTTTGCAGCTTGCACTAAAACCACAAACAATACTCAAAAAAATAGTCTCCCATATCCTAGCAGCTGCAAGGGGTGTCCTAGCTAGAAATTGGAAAAACCCCTACAATGCAGGAACTTAAAACCTATATCTGACTTATTGCTGCCATAGAGACAGATTTCACCATCTCCATTAAACAGAACAAGTGTTTGGGCATGTCTGGCAACCTCATTTCCCATTAATATTATAATCATCAGAGCTGTAACTAGATATTTTAGTACCCTAGCTCCCCATTCCCCACACATCTTGGTGGGAGTAGATACTGCCTCTACTGTGGCTGAGTGCCTAGTCCTCTCTCTACAAACACAAGACCAGTCTCCAACTATGTGCTACACTCTCCTACCTGTTCTTGTAGCTTTGACGAGCTGGTGCTGGTACCGGTTTCTTAAGCTAACTTGTTGCTTGGCTAGATCCTGGAATGTTGGGACCCTGTTTGAAAATAAGATAGTTATTATTCAGCTATTGGAAAGCTGAGCAGTGAGTGAATTTAGATCTCACTCCCCTCCAATGACCCAGACTTTAAATCGGTCAATATTTTTGTTTATTAAACAGCCCTACTTCAACCCATTCATCCCAAGAATTTATTTAATAGCATTCATATTTAATAAATGTGCCTATTTTCACCATACAGCACTGACATTAAATTAATAGCAACTACGTTTAATAAATAGGCTACCTTCCTGCCCCCTAACCAGCCAGACATTAAATTACTAATGGCTACATTTAAAATAAAAGCTTCATTCCTTCAAACCAGCTCCAACATTAAATTAATAGCATTTCTATTTATCATGTAGATGCCCCCCCCACACTCCTGATATTAAATTAACAGCATTCCCATTAGTAAACAGACATATCCCCCCACTAGCCCCTACATTAAATTAAAAACATTCCCATTTAACAAAAAAGCCTAATTCCTCACCAGACCCAAAATCAAATTAATGGCTTGCAAATTTTCCTACACGTTTAATAGAGATTTTTATTGGCAATAAAGACTTCAAAGCCCTTTGAATATATTCCCCCCTGTTCTCTCCAACCCCCTCTCCACCCCTGTTCTCTCCAGCTCCTCTCCCCCTCATTCTCTCCAGCCACTTCTCCCCCTTGCCCCCCCTTTTCTCTCCAGCCACTTCTCCCCCCTGTTCTCTCCAGCACCCTCTCCCCATCCTGTTCTCTCCAGCCACTCCTCTCCCCTGTTCAGTACTAAATATAAATGTCCTCTTTGCTAACTATAACTGTTCAACAGAACACGTGCATAAATTATTCTTTCTCTATTTATTTGAATGTGTTAATGTAATGATACTAATAGACAGCAACAGAGGAGTGACAAATAGTGGGCAACTCATGGAGATTTCTGTACATACTCCTCCCCCCAGTTTTCTCCAGTCCCCTCTCCCCACGTTTTTCTGTAGCCTGCAATCGCCCTGTTTTCTCCAGCCCCCACTCTCCCTCATTTTTTCCAGTCACCTCTCCCCCAATTTTCTCAAGCCACCCCTCCCCTTGTTTTCACCAGCATCACCCCCCTTTTTTCTCTGAAGTGATGTAATAACATTCTCTTCTTATTTTCTCTTGTCTGCCTCTCTACTTCTTTCTTCTTTGCCTTCCTACTGGATTTCTGACTTCTCTCTGCTCTTCGGCACTCAGTCAAGGGTGTCTGCAGCAAGGGCTTATAGTGGGCGGATGTTGCGTCCCTCTGGGCTTGCACCCAGAGCGATTGCACCACCCGCACTCCCCTCGTAACAGCCCTGATAATCACATTGTCACAATCAAATCAATTGGCTGGAACATTATATTTTGTCCCTTCCTCCTCAAATTCACTAATATTTCCCAACTAATACAATAACTATTACCCTGTGAACCAATAAAGTGGCCACATAGTATATGTACATACATTGGATAATATGGAATAAAGGTGAATTGAAACAAACTTTTCTGTGAATAGAATATATTTTCCCCGAGATATATTACTATATAAAAGATATATAAATATCTTGAGTTGTGTTTAATTGGAGCAAAGTATTCAGTATTCAATAAATAATAAATGTACTTTGCTTTATTCTACATCATAGTGACGTTTTTGCAGGTCATTTGCTCATAACGCAGGTGTGAGGCCAAAAATGGCACACATTTCATATCCCTGGGGACTTGCTTGGAACTGATAAATGTTTCCACCAAGATCCAGCAATATAGACACCTGGCTGTGTTGTAGTGAGAAACAAAAGTGATGCATTTCATAAAATAAGCTGTGGTGTATTGTAGGCAGAATATTTATGCCTATTGTTCAGTAACTTATTTTTAATACATATACGACTGTAATCATCTGTAAACAAACAAAGAATATTCTCAAGTCTGGAAATTCTTAGGGACCTTATGCAGGTACATAGTTGGTGAGAAAATTAAAACACCTAGGTAGATGTTGGACATCTATAATATTAGTAAAAGCTTCTACACATATATAGGTTATGTAAAAATGAAGAAGGTAATATTGATTCCAGTATGAAAATTCGAGATGAACCTTTTTAACCTTTTAATCAGGGGTCAAATTGGGCTGGTGTATGGTGGTATGCTATACCGCCACTTCTCCTTCTGCTTTTATTGTAAAACTATCAAATTCCATTCACATACATCCATCCCACCACTTCTAAATTTCCTTTTCGGCCACTGTCTATAATCATAGTTGAGACGTTAGTGATGAATTGCAGTAGTAAGTTTAGATGTAACCAGATTTTTATTAGTGAACAATCTTTTGCTGGTATATTTAATATGATTAGGCAAACACCCTCCTCTAGAACAGTTTGGATTCTCACAGGACTTTTGTTACTTAGGTTATGAACTATTTGGGTTGGTCCTGTACTTATCTCTCATTGTATTATCTATGGCTAGAGATGCACTAGTATTTTCAACTGGTTCAAAATTCACCAGTGCAACGTGTTCTTGGAGCAATAGCATTCATGATAAATTAGTGTATTAATTATTTTTATTTCGAAATACTATATAAACAAGATTTTTAAATATTTAAAAAATATTAAACTTTTGTCATTTGAACTGCAAACACTACTATGTTTAAAGATCATTGTTTACGTTCGAGGTTCGCCATTAAAATGTATCAATTTAAGCTGGAACATGCGAACATGGTCAAACAGGCTCAGAGACAGCTGTACTTGTTTACCTTTCTTGAATATAGCTTGATTTATTTAATCAATCAAAAATTCTAGATATTGTGGCAAATTGTAACATTTTTGTACAGATTCATCAGACCAGTTCAAGAAACAATTTTCTGCCAGCTTGAGCATATCTACCTGCTATCCAAGCTATTGAAAAGCTTATCTTTACATATGTGGCTGGATAATGTAGAAATAACTTATTGTAGATATTTATTTTAAATAGGAGTGCAGTGCACCTCTGTATATTATTGCAAATGTACTTATCTTTTTATATTGGTATGTGTGGAAATGTATTGACTTCTGAGGCAGTATGTCATGTTTGAGTTTTCAACTGTATGGAGACAGGTAATCTCATGCTAGTTAGACATTTTCATCGCTGTGTGACCAAAATATCTGTTGAGCCTGAAAGACCGGAGGAGGTAATAATACTTGCTGGTACACTCCCTATGCGAGTGATCACAGATTAATGTGAATTTTGCAAGCTAAATTGCATTCAAAGCAAGATTAGAGAAATGTTATATCCTGATGGTAAACATTCAATAGGAAACCTCAGACGAAGTGGTGTCATTAGCAGCAATGTAAAAAGGTGTTAAATCCCTCCTGTCTGATTTATGGGCAGGCTGCATGAAGCACCTGGATTGGTTAGAGGGGCAGGAGGCTAAATTACCTTGTGCCAGATTATTTGTGTAAATCTGTATAAAAAGGCAGAGTGTTTGACCATGTATTATTATTATTCCATGTGTACTTTCTGCATATTACTAGTACCTCAAACTAGTGAGTGCATAACTGTCCTTTTCAGTACTTCCTGAACTAATAAACAACACTGCTTAAGGATACACAAAAAATAGTTGTGCTTAATAAACAAGACTACATCACAGTAGCTACTGATATTCTTAATGATTCTACTTCATACATTAAACTAAATGCAGATCCTACCATCACTTTTCAGCAATCACTTACCAAACTATTAAAATTCGGTTTAGAACAGGGAATCCTTACGAACAAAGAATTTGACTTCCTATCCATTCCATATCCTACTATCCCAGTTTTCTACTATTTGCCTAAGATACATAAAAATGCCACCCAACCCCCAGGTAGACCCATCATCTCTGGGATTAATTCCATCACATCCTATTTGTCACAATACATTGATCACTTTTTGCAACCTTACGTTAAAACTCAGAAATCCTATATTCGAGACACTACTCATATTCTCAATATTCTGACCAGTGTGGAGTGGAGTGATGATCTCTGGCTCATCACCAGCGACGTCACCTCCCTCTACACAGTCATCGCTCACCATCAGGGACTACAAAGCATTGAACATTTTCTCTTTAATGATCCCACTATACAACCACTACAAGCCCGGTTCATTCTAGACAGCATTCATTTTATACTCAATCACAATTACTTCTGGTTCCAGGATACATTCTACCTACAGACCACAGGTACAGCCATGGGGACCAGGTTTGCCAGAAGCTACACCAATCTGTTTATGAGCAGGTGGGAAGACCAATATATATGGTCCAACCACCAGCATGGGGCAAACCTGGTCCTGTGGCAAAGGTATATTGATGACATTTTCGCCATTTGGAGAGGTGACGAGACATCTCTCAATCATTTTCTTCAAGAGTTGAACACCAACCCATTTAATCTCAAATTCACCACTAAATATAGTCGCATAGAAGTAGAATTTCTAGACCTACTTATTTTCATACAAGAAAATCATCTAGAAACTAAAACATACCAGAAACCAGTTGACGTGAACAGTTACATCCTAGCCACAAGTAATCACCATCCACAATTGTTGGATAATATCCCTTTTGGTCAATTTACAAGAATACGCAGGAACTGTTCACAACTCTGTCATTTTGTCGAACAAGGACAACAACTTAAACAGCAATTTCTAGACAAAAACTATTCACAAGACACTGTTGAAACCGCATACGCTAAAGCTGAAGCTAGAGATAGATCATCCTTATTACAACCAAAGACCCATACCAGTTCGACACAACATGAGAAAATATGGTTCATTACAAATTACAAAAATAAAGCATTTAAAATTCAGAAAATCATTAATTCACACTGGAATATACTTAAACAAGATCCCGAATTACGTCAAATTCTTCCGTCAAAACCTAGCATTATATTTCGGAAGGCCCCTGACCTCAGAATGAAGTTGGTTCAGAACCACCTTCCTCCAAGAACCACCATTCAAACAACCCTGACTCCACAACCACAACATAACGGTTTTTATAGTTGTGGGAAATGCATAGCATGCAAGACATGTGGCATGAGAAGTACAAAACCAGTCTGCACTTTCCAATCCATCATTACCAAACAAACCTATAATATTAAGGATTTCATAACCTGTGATACTAAAGAGGTAGTATATCTGCTCCAATGCCCGTGCCCACTACAGTATGTGGGGCGAACAATTCGACCACTGAAAACTAGATTGGCAGAACATGTACGTAATATTAAACGAAGCCTACACACACACAGCGTATCACATCACTTTCATCTCAAACATAACAGTGACCCATCCCAACTTACCTTTAGGTCGATATCCAAGATCAAGAAGAACTGGCGAGGTGGACACCTCACCAATATTATTAACAAAGAAGAACACAGATGGATTTTTGAGCTGGACACACAGACTCCGAAAGGTCTCAATATTGAGTTCGATGTATGTAATTGTCTGTGATTCACGTCACGTACGGCAAGGTCAGATGTGCACGGTGCTGGCATACCACCCAGTCCATGCCCGATCCCATTCCGAACTCGGAAGCGATACTGGGTGGGCCTGACTAGTACCCAATATGCGAATGTTGGGGAATATCAGGTCCAGCACGGTGCATAATCTGGAGAGTTGACCTCCCTACCCAGTGATGGAAAGCAGACACATACGGACAACTAGACCAAGTTATTGCATACTCTTGGTAATCCTTTACGTAGCATAATTGACAATTGATAAACCATAGTCATCCTCTGAAAGTGTAGTATCTCCATACTCTATCAGAGACTACTAAGTGGCTATGTAGACCCTATGTTAATCTCAGCTCAGAAACAACATTATCTACTATACCTCATGAGACATCAGAACTAGAATATATTTGCAACCATCATTATATCCATACCATATGTGATCTTCAGACCAGTACACTGGCATCATTGACTATATTCTCTAGTTTGTTTGTATTTTAATTCTCTCATGATGATTAGTTATTAACCTTATATCCCTTGGACTTATCTTCTCTATCCTTTGAATTTTGACTAGTCAATCACATTAATTTCAATCCGATCTTTAGGTATCCTCATCAACTATCCACCTTTTTGTCTGGCTTATTTATAATGTCGAGTGTGCTAACACACACACTGTTCTGTCTAGTTTATTTCAATACATTGTATTATATAAGATTTTATTTATTTTAATTTAATCCACTTTATTTAATTGAGATCCTGTATTTATTCATTACTATTTATAGGGTAACTAATCCGATTGTAATTGATATTCATACGCTGATCACGATTTAATGTATGCAACTGTATACAGAACGACAATACATCATTTATGGAGACGTTGTATCTGTTACAAATTGACTCCGGGACAACCTGTCTATCATTGTTGAACTGAATATATAAGGCACATCCCCATACACATACTAACTACTGCCTTGAAAAAGTCACTCCTGTGACGAAACGCGTCGGCCAATCACGAATCACATCCAGTTTCTTCACATCCAGTTCGTCATATCCAGTAGACGTGCGCTACAAGCTGAAATGCACGCCGCAATACACTAGGCGGTTAGATCACCGTCCCTCTGCAGACCTCCGCTTTATTGATCTAATTACTTATAACATCTAGACCACCTACCATTTTCGTTTTCCCACAGTTAAGGACGATATCTGGACCTGTCTGGACCCATCAATCCACTTCTGGACACTACCAAGCGCAAGTATATTGATTCCGTTTCAATCCGTTTCATTTGTGAGTAGCCAGGACACGCTGGACTGTATCATTTTTTCAGGACTTGCCACAAATCACTGTTTTTGAACTATTCTGCCTCAGATTGCAATTGGGTGTGCACATCAGTGAACCCATACGGATGCAATATTATTATATTTATCAGAGATTCTATGCATAATTGTTTTAATTGTTTTAAGAATGTTTTATACATTTTTGTACCTGTATGCATTTGTATCTTATATCCTTGTAATGTTGTATGTGATATCCTATAAACAGCAATTTATGACATTGGCTTTCCTCAATTAAACCAATCAATCAATCTACCAATATTTAGGTATAGCGCAGAATATATACTTTTTTGTGTATCTTTATGGTAACAGGTTGGACTCTCCTGATATTCCGCTGCTGACCTATCTCATCCTGTAGTGCACTTCCCCTTCTATATCTAACACTGCTTAAGGAACCTGCTTTGACGCCTACATACCTACTGTAATTCCTGTGACCTATGGATTACACCCAATCTAATCCGTTATCTGGCTGTTCTGAGGTTGGGTCCCAGAGTCTAGTAACAACGCTCTTCCTGCTACCCTGCAGCTCTGGTCAGTGTGATAGGCTATGGGGAACTATCTACAGCAACCCTGATCTGAAGGCAAGAGGTCAGGGGTAACAGCCAGGGTATACCAGCAAGGGGTAGACTAGCAGCGAGAGTTACCCAGATGGACACGGTTATAGTTGCCACTAAGGAGCCTAGTGGTGGCAGCAGCAAAAGCCCCTCCTACTGCAGTTAGAGGATGCATTTGGTAGAAAGAAAGGGGACTGTTGCAAGGCAAGATTAGCCAGTCCCCAACAACACAACAGAGAGGGTGGCATAGGAAGTCCATCCTGTCACAACATACACATGCATTTAATGGTGAAACTACTATCACTGCAGGTGGTGTGGATGCTACAGGGCTCGAATGTGAGGTGGGGGTTGGGGGTGGCAATGCTGGACCACCTGCCTGAAGCAGCCGCTTTTTACTTGGTTTTAGGCTTCACTGCTGACCACTACGTATGCTCAGGAAGCAGAACAGAGCCTCTTCCTGGAATGCCTGGGTTCTATGCTTGCACAGTAAAGCCCCTGACCTGGGCTTAGATATGTGCTTGCCTAGTGCCTACTCAGTAGAGCATGCAGAGACCTAAGGAGGGGTTGAATATTCATCACTGGGCCCCCAAAATGTTTGCTATGTGTTCCAGCGGTGCCATGCTCTGCCCCTGCTTGCATTGCTGGATTATTGTGACTTTGCCCTTTTCTTTTACATTCTGTGATTTTCTCTGTGGTCTTTGTTATGTTTCTTTCCATTGTATTCTATTATATCATGTAGTCTTGCCCTCTGAATGTTGTTTTCCTCTGTTCTGTGTCCATGTATGTGTCAGTGTCTGTATATCCTCTTGTTTGTGTGTGTGGAGATGTCCCCAGGAACCCTGGAGCCGGTGCCCGTGAAGAGGGCGAAGATCCCTGTAGTGGCTGTGCCCCTGGAGGGGATGAAGAATTTCCTGATGGCGGTGCCCTGCAAGAGGGTGAAGAAAGAAGAGGAAGGTTACTTACTGGTCCGACGATCCGGTGCTGGTGAGTATAGTTTCTTTCCTGCAGGTTTGGGCAGCGGAGGAAGGCCCTTAGTTAGCTAGGAAAGGCCACAGGGCCTGGTCAGGGGGCTATAAGCCCATAGACTGAAAAGTAGTTAGGCAGTGGGTGAGTGCCCAGAGTTAGGAAGGCCACAAGGCCTACTTAGGCAGGGGCTAGTGCCCCTAGGTGGCAGGGCACAAGGCCCTAGGTAGTGGGCTAAGAGCCCTGAGTTAGAGAGGGGGCTAAGGCCCATAGCCAGAGCATGAGGCTCTGTAGGCAGCTAGGCAGAGAGGCCCATAGTGTGTAGGGCATAAGGCCCTGGTGTATCAGAGGCGTGAGAGCCCTAAATAGCGTAGGGCGCGGTCCTGTGTGAGGTGAGTACACTGAGAGTAGGAGGTACAGTAGAGCGGAGGCTCCTGTTGGTGCTGTAGCAACCGGCTGGTTGGCTAGCAGCTGTGTACTCTGGTGAGTAGCGTGCAAAGTACTGTATTACTGTATTTATTCTGTCTGTGCGGCGAGTATTGCTTGTATTTTTGGTGTGCTACATAATTGTTTCCAGGTGCAAGACGTCAGGCCCCCATTAAAGGTAGGCTCTTGTTTCCTGTGTTGTCTTGTACTAACCTGCACTGTGGGGATAAGTGTAGTTACCAGCTGGTACACATAGCTAGGGGAGAGCACTCGTAGTTTTCCCCTCCCTTAGGTCCCTGGGGTCACACTGGTTTCCAGAGGGGGTGACTGAGTGAGTCAGTGGCGGTGCAGCACATCTTGAGTCAGTTCCAGGGGCAGCCCGTGGTTCTGGTTGAGGGTCCCCAAGCCCGAGCTCCGTGCAGGTTCTCTGCTGGTTCCGGGTGCAAGGACACCTGTTCGATATCCGGGTGAAGGCAGTTGGGCGGTTCAGTTTTGATCGGCTATTCCGTGCGGCAGTTGGCTCCCGGGTTAGTGTGCTGTTCCAGCCGGTCCTTAGGGTCCGTGGGTGACCCCATAGTAAGGATACAGTCTCCTTGGTACGACCTGGGTGAGGGGGTTAGGAACCGCCCTCCGTAGTAGTCCGTGAACACCGGCTGGTGTTCCCCATAGTGGTTAGTGAGTAGTTCCCGTTAGTGCACCACACCTAGTAGTGTTTAGCTGTTTAACCTAGTTGCGTTGCTGACCATTAGAGCGTTGTTAGGGTCGGGTCGCTGTTGTAGTAAGTTTAGCGTTGTGGGTTGTACACCTTAGTCTCACTGATAGCGCAGAGGGTTGGGGAGGAGCAGGAGGACAGGACCGGAAGTGGGAGTGTCCCGGTGAGTATCACGCTGAATTCCCTATTTCGGTAGGCCCTCACCGAGAGGTGTGCGAGGTACTTGAGGCGGGACTGTTCCTGGTCTCAAGTGCCTGTAGTCCCCAGCGCCTTGGCAAGAGCAAAGTGAGAAGGCGGCAAGTGAGCTTGACGAAGAGTGTCTGTGCTCATTGCCGTGATCTCGGACAGCCCTTTCCTGGTAGGCACGGCCGTAATCTCTGTCTCTTTCCTAGAGGGACGTGGTTGGAGGTGACTAGGGTTGCGGTTGCTGGTCTGCCTGGGATCGGACAGCGGCTGGGGCATCGGAAGCGGACAGGAGGTGACCATTGTTTACAAAGTAAATTCTTCTGTGTGCGTCTGTCCTATTCCCCGCAGGTGTTACATTTGTTTAACTATGTCAGTTTCCATTTATTTTGCCTACTTCTCATGCTCAAATGGAGTTCCAGGGACTTCTCTTCCTGAGGCTAAAGAGACCTGTGGTCCAGGGACAGACTGGGATGGGGTATAGGGGTGGACCCGGGTTCACACATGTGCAATATAACTGAAGGCTCATGCTTGAGCTTTCAGTTTCACTTTGTGAACAAGAACAAATAGTTAAAAATAGCTAAATATGGTGTGGCTAAGACGCCATCTCAGACAGACACATTTTTGGGCTCTCCCTGTCAACGAGCTCTTAAACCAGACAATATTTGGGCTTGAATACTGCCAGAGTTGCTCAGACGGCTTGTGACACTAGCTGAGACCTCCGGGGGTGTTTACCTACTTTCTGGGGCACTGGAAGATCGCTTGCAGCCGGCTGAACATCTCGCGCCGAGTGCCCTCTCATAAGCTGGGCTTGCTGGCATCCCACTGGTTGCTTAGCTCCTGCCTGAGTAGCCCCTCCGACCCCACTGGCTCCTTTTCGGGCTTCCAGCCGTCCGGAGCGCATTCGGCGGGATAAGGGGCCTATTTCCGGCAGAGTCCCTGGGCTGAAGTTGAGAGCCGCCCGGCGGACCCTCCACTTCCGGTTTCGCTGCGGGACTTCCGGTTTCGCTGCGTGACTTCCGGGCGGACGAAATTGAACGGAGTCGGCATCCCTGCATTGGGGCTTACACTAAAATAACAAAGCGCCCACCTTCTCAAGGCTACCATCGCCTTGTTGTGGGGCCCTTCCGCTGTTAGAAGCAAAGTGCAGCCACTTGACACACAGCCACTTGCAAAATCCGGCTCCTCTGCTGACACCTGCTACAGACTCACCACCCAAGCATTTAGCTAGATCTGTATCAAGACAGGTTCCATGTCAACCTTCTCAATAGCAGAACAAGGAGCATCCACCTCAACCTAAACCCTCGCTTCAGAGAGGGAGCATCAGTATGTCCACTTAACCCACATGGGTTTGTTCCCCGCCCGTCTGCCTCATACTCAACGTTAGCAAACGGTTTCCCAGAGATTCTGCACTTAACATGAATAAATCTACGGGTAAAGGCCGCAAAGGCGCACCAGTTGAGATAACTCAGCACTTCTCCCGTCAGGACAAAGCACATACTTCATCTTCTCCTAACTCACCCTCGGAGTCCCAGAGCAACCGAGACCCTCCTACCACTGCTTCTCCCTCAACCAAGGCGGATTTTGCTGAATTACGAAATTTAATCGTGGAGCGCACTAACGCCTTTTCCGTTGACCTTCAGAAGGCTTTAGGCGATCTCAAAACAGAAATGGTCGCAATCTCCAAAAGAACCTCGGTTCTGGAAAACAAGATGGAGTCGTCACTTACATTCCAAAATGTAGCCTCAAAAGATATAGACTTCCTGCTAAAGGACAACGATTTCATGAGGGACAAGCTGGAAGATGTTGAGAACAGGGAACGTCGCAATAACCTCAGATTACGCAACATCCCCGAATCAGTGGAACCTACGGATCTAGAGGATTATGTGAGTAGGTTCTTCTCTTCTCTGGACTCTGCCTTATCCAATCACCCAATGCAGATCGAACGGGTTCATAGGGCCTTGAGACCACGCCCGAAAGATTCCGAACCCCCTCGTGATGTGATATTGAGACTACTATCCTTTAAGACCAAGGAACTTATTACCAAAGCGGTTCGGAATTCTTCATATACCCTTTACGAAGGGTCCCGTATCCAAGTTTTTCAAGATCTTGCCCCTTCAACGATAGCCAAGAGACGCGACCTCAGGGAGGTTACCAGCATCCTTAGAGAAAATGGATACAAATACCGCTGGGGTTTCCCTTTTCGTTTGATTTTTGAAGTCGAGGGCCGTCAAGAGTCAATCCGAACACCGAACGAAGGAAAAGACTTACTCCGCAAGCTCCATCTCTTTCGTCTTGACAGGATCGTGGGTGGCGATGCCCAGAGCTCCTCGCAACAACCTCCTTGATTTGTAAATCTACGTCTCTGTTAGAGGAGACGTGAAGTAATATTGTGCCTTAACTTGCTCCTTTTGTATCTTCTTTTATTCTTCTAACAAATGTCAATATTTTCATGTTGCTCTCATAATTACCGTAGATATTGTTGTCTCTGGTTACAAGTTTAGCTTCGGTTTAACCTTATTATGTTATTTATGTACGGGCGGGGGACGTGTCCTGTCCTCCTAGCCACGCACCCACATACCTTGGGATTTTCTTAGCAGTCTATCTGATAGTTTATATTTTACACGCACTCCCGTACTCTGTGCCTTGGTTCTGATAATTGAATAGGCAAACTTTGCCTTGCTTTTTAAGTTAATATAGCTTTTTTAGGCACTGTCCTAGTAGGTCTCTCCTCTGCTATTGAAGTCTGAACCTACACCCTTGCCTTTCTTCTTTCATAACTCCTACTTCATTTACTCTTCTTTCCCTTCCTTTCCCACTCCCTGCTCCCCCCCCCTGGTACTCCAGTTCGAGGGATAACATCTTTATTCCTTGTGTTTCTCCTAAGAATACCGATCTTGACTCTTACAACACTCTCCCTCAATGTTAAAGGGTTAAACACACCTCAAAAGCGCTCTATGCTATTCCATACGTTACGAGAACTTAATGGTGATATCATTTTTTTGCAGGAGACTCATTTCAAAGCGGATGGCCATCCTTCCCTGTCCTCAAGAGGATATCCTGATGACTACTATTCCTCTCATTCAACAAAGAGGAATGGTGTCGCCATTCTTCTCCGCAGTTCAGTTCCGTTTGTCGTGTCAGCAGTTAAGGACGACCCTGAAGGCCGGTTTCTCTTCCTGTCGGGAAAAATTGGTCATCTAGATATAACCTTTGCCAACGTTTACGCGCCAAATACAGGTCAGACAGCTTTTTTCGCACACTTTTTCTCGGAACTACACCATTTCCGTAAAGGTTTGCTTTTACTCGGGGGTGACTTTAACACTGTTATGTCCCCCCTCCTAGACAGATCCGCTTCTAGGCACACCTCCCCTCCATCTTCACATACAAAACATCTGCAGAAACAAGTGACTAAGGCCGGCCTATTTGATATCTGGCGAGCGTTATATCCTTCTTCAAGGGACTACACATTCTACTCCTTTCCCCACCAATCCTACTCCCGGATTGACATGTTTATGGGCTGCTCAAACATATTCCAACATATAACCAGGGCTGATATAGTTCCCAACACGTGGTCCGACCACTCTATATTATCGTTAACGGTTGACCTTTTTCAGAACCCTCGGGGCAGAACCTCCTGGAAATTGAACGAGACTCTTCTTAAACTCCCCGGGTTTAAAGATCTCCTATCTGATTCTATCACAAAATACTTTGAGATCAATTCAGACCCAGAGATTCAGATCTCCACTATATGGGAAGCCCACAAGGCAGTTATTCGGGGGGACATCATCCAGTTTGCTTCCCGCAGGAAAAAAGAACGTAACGCAACGCTTGATAAACTTACTCTCTAACTTAAAAATTTAGAAACAATACATAAGGAGTCTAACTCCCATTCACTTTTGAAAGAAATCCAAAAGACTAGAGGCGAAATTCAGTCAATTCTCGCAGAGAGAACAGAACGCCAGCTTAGATGGCTTAATCAAACATTTTTTTAAAAAAGGCAACAAGGCCGATTCTCTTTTGGCCAGGAGACTGAGAGCCAAACGGGGTTCCCAAATAATCAATTCTATCAGAAAAAAAGGGGACCTATCTTACGATCCCAGGACAATAAATAAAACATTCCGCAAATATTATGAAAATCTGTATAACCTTCATAAGGACCAAACCTCATTTAAAGCCCCCCCCTCAAGCCATCAATACCTACCTAGATAATTGTTCTCTTCCTTCCCTGATCTCTGAGGAAATCGCCTATATGGGGATGAAACGCGTCAGTTGAACAGCAAACAATTTTAAATTATTCTTGTGGACTTTGGATCAGTGCCTATACCAGTGCATCTTTTTACTTACCGTTCACCTTTATACTTCTGATGAGTCCCGGAGGAGACGGGGACGCACTCCTATGACGTCAGTCACCAGCGGTACTGCGCGCTAGTGTTTAGAGTTGATGTGGTGAGATTAAGAGCTACACACGGAGCTCCGTATAATATCTATATCTAGAAGAGGAGGATCCACTTCGGGTACACAGTACATAGTACATATCAAGGTACCGGTCTTGTAATACATCGCCATAATTGGTAAGAGACTTTTTGTTACCTTTGACATTCCATATTGGATCTCACCAGTTATTCCGGAGTTGGACCTCCCAAATACATCACTGTATTCTCCATACTATTATCCCTAACATTAGGGTTTGGATATCCCGTGAAAATCATATCACAATCTCTACAATAATAGAGTGGAACGGCTCTTATACAGTTGCTGGACTGGTACACATATTATCTGGTTGGCGGGTAGGTGCACCTACCTCGCTAATAATTGGTTTGGCACCGACAATAACCCACATTGGTTGTACCTAATATGTTTTTTTTATATGTTAGAATAAACTATTTTTAAATTATATACTTTGTGCATGAGTGTTTTTGTGGCAGACTCGGACATACCACCGCACACTTTGGTTGTTATATTTCCCTATCCTCCCGCCAGGCTTCTACTCTTAACGAGGCTATCTCCAATGAAGAAGTAATCCTTGCACTAAAGTCACAGAAGAATTCCAAAGCCCCCGGCCCTGATGGCTTTATGATGCTTTATTATAAAACATTCTCCAAAGAACTAGTCCCTCATTTGACGCATGTCACTCACCGGACCGTGAGTGCCTCTTCCCGGACATTTAGGAACCGTGGTCGTCCTCCATCCTGAGGGTCTGCGCATGCGCAGCCCTTTCCTATACTTCAGTGTATGTCCCTTTAACTCAATTGGCAGATCAGGCAACACTCCCTATATTAAGCACCTGTGGTCAACACCACGTTGCCTGATCTTGGAGTCTCATTCCCCATGAGCCTCTGAAGGTGTTCCTGTGTTTCCTCGTGTATTCAGCGCTGCTGATTCCTGTGGTTTCCAAACCACTTCTACCTCTGTGGTTTCCAAACCACTTCTACTACTGTGGTTCCCATACCACTTCTACCATCAACTGTATCATCGTGACTGTGAGCTGA